>NC_071404.1:8290208-8607500 GCF_017976375.1 Cuculus canorus
TTTTGCTCACAGATATGTATCACCATGGATTTTAACTTCTGATTCACGCATGACTATATATAATGTAGATCAGAGCGATCAATGTAATCTTTATAACCAGTCTGTTTAAGGGATTTACAATATCATAATATCCATCCTTCCCAAAAAGTGCATGGATTTTTAACTTAATATTGATGGATTCAAAGACCTCAGAGCCCTAGGCAGGATATATTGTTCCTTAAAAGAAAGGCAAATCCTTCTAAACCCAGACACACCGCAAAGAAGCGCACAACCGGATAATTTCCTGCTTTCGTACAACTAACGGGCATGTTAATTCTTTTACTGTAATAGGGATTATAAAAAAAAAAAATCAACCTCTTCTATTGATTTTAACTGATTTTAAATGGTGCTGTCACTGTAGCAGAATAATACTTCTCCAGTATCGCTTTGCATTACTGCTTCAACCTCTGATGACAGATGAAAAGTACTGAATCTTAGCCAAAAGCTGAATACGCCATTATCTCTTTCTGCACAGCTGCACAGACATACCCTAATACAGAGTGGTGTTTCCTACCATTTTGTTTAGGGCTTAAAAAATAAAATAAATCCCATATCCTAAAGGCAAAGGCAACCTGAAACTTTGCTCAAAGAAGCATGAAAGCACAATTCCTTTGCAAAATATATGACTACCTTATAATGTCACATTACCATACTAAGAGTTAGTAATGGGCGGCTGAACTTGGAAATGTGGTTTGTTTTTTATTCTCCATTTGTTCCAGTCAGTTCAGCAAATTCCAGAAATGGGATAAATAAATGCATAAAGGTTTATATTAACTGAGCCTAAGTTAGAATGTAATTCCTATACTATTCGAAATAGAGGCACGTAAGCCTGAAAGGAACCTCTTGGGTCACTGACTCCCGTTTTCAACTACTATTCACACATAGTTCGTATAAGACCTTTTAAAAACCAGATCACACTCCACTTTGAAGGCAGCTCTGTGTCCAGACCCCCTGTCACAGCAATCACTCATAGTTAGAAGCCTCCCAGCATCAAGCCTAAAAGTAGTAATTGTCAGTTTACATCAATTTATTTCTTATGCTAATGCTGCCATTCAGCTGACATTAACTCCTCACATTCCCTTCTTCTTTGATTTTCTGATATTCTTGCAGACAGCAAACATATACACAGTCTCAGCTCACATTTTGCTCTGCTGCCAGCCACTGTGCCTGACCTTCTCAGGACACTCATGTCCATGCTTCTTCCTCCATCACGTTAACTGATCTACCCTGCCCTGTCCCAGTATCAATTCTTCATTTGTGAATGTGATGACAAGAGGAACACAGGGTCTGAGATGAGACAAAAGCCTTATTCAATGACATTATGATTCCCTTCTCTTAAGCAGAAGTTTCTCACACAGCGCATCATACTTGACCTCTCTCCTGGCAATATTTCATTAGGGGCTTTGCTGTTAACCTGCAGTCAGTATTTGCTCTTCCTTTGTCATTTCAAAGTGTTGAATACTACAAACTGGAAAGCTCATTGTTAAAATACATATATCTCTCTCAGTAATTGTCTTTCAGTCTTTTCATAAGGACAGCAGAAATGGAGGATGCAGGGAGAAAGCCTGAAAAGCAAGACTTTGACAAGTTTCCCAGTCTCCTGAGGATATTTCATAGAATCATAGAATAGAATCATAGAATAGTTAGGGTTGGAAGGGACCTTAAAGATCACCCAGTTCCAACTCCCTGCCATGGGCAGGGATATCCCACTGGACCAGGCTGCCCAAGGCCCCATCCAACCTGGCCTTGAACACCTCCAGGGATGGGGCAGCCACAACTTCCCTGGGCAACCTGTTCTAGTGTCTCATCACTCTCATGGTGTAGTGCAGAAGGATGGCTCATGATTTAATACCAGTGAACAATCCAGGGTTTGCTGTCTGTAGCTAGGCCTGACCTTGAGATAAGATTGAAGGGAGTAGAATACAAGAATGTGGAATCCAGCGCGGGAAAGTCCCGAAGAGTTGTGATGAGAACTTTGTATCTGCCCCTTTCGCGTGCTCAAGAGTGTCTGGCCAGTTGCGTGACAGCATAAGGCGCGTGAACACCGGGACATAACCAATTAGGATTTGTTTTGTTAGCGCGTGCACTATTGGAATAAGTATATAAGAAGTGTAAGGTGCATGAATAAATGAGAACGATCATACTCATATTGAGATTCCATCGTTACTCCGGGTCCGCCTCCCAATCCGACAGTGTAGAAATTCTTCCTTATGTCTAGTCTAAATCTGCCCCTCTCCAGTTTATACCCACTGCTCTTAGTCCTAAAGCCTTTGCAAACAGTCCCTCTGAGCTTTCTTGTAGCCCCTTCAGGTACTGGAAGGTCTCTATAAGATCTCCTCGGAGCCTTCTCTTCTCCAGGCTGAACAACCCCAACTCTCTCAGCTTGTCCTCGTATGGAAGGTGCTCCAGCCCTCCAATCATCTTTGTAGCCTCCTCTGGACCCGTTCCAACAGCTCCACATCCTTCTTACGTTGAGGATTCCAGAACTGGACACAATACTCCAGATGAGGTCTCACAAGAGAGGAATAGAGGGGCAGAATCACTTCCCTCGCCCTGCTGGCCACGCTTCTTTGGATGCAGCCCAGGATACGGTTGGCCTTCTGGGCTGTGAGCACACATTGCCGGCTCATGTCAAGCTTCTCATTGACCAGCACCCCTGAGTCCTTCTCTGCAAGGCTGCTCTCAAACACGTCATCCCCCATCGCATACTGAAAACGGGGATTGCCCCTACCCAGGTGCAGGACCTTACACTTGGCCTTGTTAAATCTTTGCTAATGTCTAACTTAGCCTGCTAGGAATTTGCTGTCGGTACTATAAAGTACCAGTCAAAACACGAACAGTTCTCAGTGCTATTTACATTGGATTTGAGTAAGAGTTCTTATACAGACTCGTCGAGACTGTGATACTTTTAGTAGGGTTGTATATACATATATAACTGATCAGTGTTGCAAAATAAACGTGTTAATACTGTGAATAAAAGACAGCGCTCTCATTTCAGTAATAGTTTCAGTAATTTCTTTCTGTGCTGCTTAACAGGAGAATAAGAGCTAAATATATATACCCACAAAGAAAGAACCGTCTGTCAAAGGTTATTGATGGAAAGTTCTTCGCATAACTGTGCTCAGCCACCTGTCTTCAGCGAACTATCGTACAACATGAATGTACCAACACAGAACTGCTCCCAGGTTAGTAGAAATTAAATACCACCCAGTGTTGTTGTCTCTGAAGCAGTTTAAGCATGTGGTGTATTTGAACAGTAGGTCCAAATTACATTAAAAAAATCCCAACAAGCCTCTCATTCTTTATTCTCACGTAAAAGGAGAGAGAGCTTCCATTCCCATATGCATACAAGGTCCAACACAGAAAACCCGAGACTCTGCCTGTAACTATTTTTATTTAATACATTAAGAAAATCAACTACAATCACTATCAAACTAATTCCCTTCTGAGCTGACACACAGCTGCATCCGACGCTGCCAGTGTTCAAAGCAATTCCACAGATAATTTTCTGAAAAGCTGTTGAGGATCTCTGTCGGTTTTGCTTTCACATCTTCTGCTGACAAAAAATGGATTCCTCTGAGCACCAATTTGATCTTTGGGATCTCTTCACGATAAGCCTCAGTCAATAACTGAGAAGTTTCCATCAAGGATTTCTTCAGTTTCGGAAGAAATTTGATGTGAACTTGCTGTTCAATCTTGCACACCGACATTCTCCAACCAAGGAGAAGAAAACATCTCTATTTGAGCACATGTCCACTTGTACTGAGTGAAGCGATAGAGTTGAGCCTTGTCTTACTGTTACAGGTAAGACCATGGTCTATAACCACCTCTTTGTCTACCTTTGGTTCCCGAGCTATAAGGTTAGTCTCAGGGGGGTTTGCGTCAGGTTTTTTTTTTTCCCAATCAAACCATTTTACTCCACTGAAAATGGTATCAATATCTTAGTTCAATAGTCATTTCTCTACACAATGAGTGGTTGTAAAGCTGAAAAGCTGTAAAAAAAACCCCAAACCATTGACCTAGTGAACAGATTTACAATTTAAACTTCTCCTTAGGATAAAAATATTTTTTTCCTACTAAGAAAAGTCTTAAATTTGTTGCCAGTCCTGTTAGAAGCATCCTGCTATTCTTAGACACATCCAGCTATCCTTATGTTATTCCAGCACGACCAACTCAACAACCAGAAGTTAAACCATAGTGGAATCATAGAATCACAGAATAGTTAGGGTTGGAAGGGACCTTAAAGATCATCTAGTTCCACACCCCCTGCCATGGGCAGGGACATCCCATTGGATCAGGCTGCCCAAGGCCCCATCTAAACTGGCCGCAAACACCTCCAGGGATGGGGCATCCACAACTTCCCTGGGCAACCTGTTCTAGTGCCTCACCACTCTTATGGTGTAGAAATTCTTCCTTATGTCTAGTCTAAATCTGCTCCTCTCCAGTTTACACCCACTGCCCTTAGTCCTAAAGCCTTTGTAAACAGTCCCTCTCCAGCTTTCTTGTAGTCCCTTCAGGTACTGGAAGGTCGCTATAAGATCTCCTCGGAGCCTTCTCTTCTCCAGGCTGAACAAGTCCAACTCTCTCAGCCTGTCCTTGTAGGGAAGGTGCTTCAGCCCTCCAAACATCTTTGTAGCCCTCCTGTGGACCTGTTCCAACTGTAGGTGGGACATGCAACCAGGGGCACACCAAAACTCACGGCAAGTACTTTCATATTCAAGAGACAGAATGATGAAATCCCTTTGCAGAGTGTGCAGGTACAAGTGGCTGGGGATAGGGAAGTGCTCTCCCTCCGTAGCCTTCCCAAATCCCAAAGCAGCTTTACCAAGATGCCATGTGCATGTCTTGCAATGGTTATCCCAGAGCATGCACAAGCAGGAAGGATTTGGAGCTCAATGTAGAAGCTTACACTATCCTCATGGCTGCAAGTCTTCTAGCAGTGTAATAAAAAAAGACAAAAAAATAAAGATACTGTTCTGACTTCATCAGCTGAGGCATTTGCAGGAAAAGATTTGTGCTCCTAATTATCTGAAAGCCAAACTCTTCTGGAAAAGAGAACTGAATCAGTCCTTTCCCACGGGCACTTTCCCATACAGAAGGAGACTGGCAAAAAGTTAAAGTCAGTCTATACAAAAACACTAAGTCAATCTAGGTCCTATCAGGATGAATGGCCATTACGTGGACAGTCAGAGCAAGCCATGCACACTGCAACAGTCAGGAACAGGAGCTAGATTAGACAGATGGGAAACCGTGGCACTGGTCAAATATTGAGCAAAAAAAGATTGAAGACAGTTCTCTCTCCCAGCTAACAATAAGTGCATTTGGTATACTTTTATTCACCTATTTATCATGCTCTTTTGCTCCATCTGCTGGCTCTGCAACAGCAAGCAACATATTCCACACTTCCTATAATTACAATAGTAAAAATGAAGATAAATATAAGAGTGAAAATACATTTACCAGGATCTACCTCATGAACATGTATCCATATATTGCCTTTGCATTTATAGATAGATGTCTAGTTGTTGTGTCTTTTACTTAATGAGTTCATTCTAGCTTTTTAGGTCATTTCTCCCTACGTACTGTGAGCCTAAAAACCTATTTTTTCACTTACCCATTCGAGCAACAGAAAAATCTTATTATGACTATGAAGAGTTCTCAGAGTTCCTGATGGAATAAAGAAAATTGAGAAGTGGAAAGATTTCCTTACGTCTTAGAAATCATAGCAAGTCTGTGTGTAAATAGATTATCCATATATAGACTTACATGGAAACAGGCGCTTATTTAATAAATCAAATTCTATTGAGGAAAAGGGTCTTTCCAGCGCATTTTTATTACTCCCCTAGAGGGAATCATATTCCACCACAGAATCAAAAACTGAGATTGGATGGGATCTAAAAAGGTCTTTAGTCCAACCAACATCAAAGCCACCCCTTAAAAAACCTCTAGATGCCACCAGCTCCTAAAGCAACTTATTCCAGGTAATACCAGCACTGAAACAAATTTGCTGAACAACTGAATCATTTTAAAGCTATAATAGAACACAATGTTCCACACTCAGAGATGGATAACATATGAACACATGTACTGTGTTTGATAGTACATCATCCCTGGGCTTGCAGCAAACCAGAAGCACATGATTAGCACGTTAATGGAGCAACCTGCAGCCCTGGTGAGCAGAGGTCAAGTGTGTCACAGCCTTCTGTCACCTGGAGCGTACGCTGCAGGTTTGAATAGGATAAGGTGCACAGTGGAAATGTATACGCTCTTTAAATGTTATTCACGCAGGCATAAAGGAAGAAGTAAATTAATTGCCCTGCCAATAACTTGATGGCTCTTCAAAGATAAACACATGCACAGTTAGAAATAAGGGATTTTTGCTTTTTATTTAACTCTTGCAATTTAATTTTTCAATTCTCAAGCGCATATAGAAATTCGACTACAAAGAAGCCTGGTATGGGTTGAAAATTCTGGTATTCTTGTGAGTGACAGGCATAGGGAGAATACTTCAGTAATGCCCAATTTCTCTTCTTTTTATACTAGGCATAAAGGAAAAAAGGTGAAAAAGAACAAAGCCAGAGTTTAAAATCCATTTTGGAATAGGAATTTAACTCATACAGTAAAAGTTTTATGATATTGAGCTCAAGATTATTCCAAAGTTAGTTCTCCTTGAAATTTCGGGCTTGAGGAATAAATGACTACAGACTTGCTCTGTTCAGAAATTCCTCCCTTTGTATCTGCTCCTTCTCAGAGCCACGAAGCGGAGTTACTCGGTATTTTGGTTTGGCAGGGTGCTGCCATTCATAACATTTTTTTATGTTCAAATACTACAAAAAGATGAAGCTTCTGATTTTGTATTCAGATCATACTAATAAGCCAATGCCTTTCTCAGTGGTAAGGGAATGCCTCTCGCATCTTCTGACAGAGCAGTTTAAGATGAGGAAGTTGCCAAACCATGTAAAAAGAACAGGAATGTCAGTTTTGAGGAAGAAAAAACAGACATTCACTATTTCAAACTACACTATTAGATAGTTGCACAACTCAAATCTCAATGTATCTGTAGAACATATAAAGTACCATATCTATCTATATGGCAGCTAAGTAATAACAGGAGGCGTGAATGTAAAGAAATCTATTGTATCTATTGTCAGCTTAGTGTGATTTCTGAAGAGACAAAAATCCCTTTTATTTTCTTTAAGTTTAGTATGGAGGAAAATATCACCTGATCTTAAAAAATTCCTCTTCCACAGATTTTTTTAAAATGTGCCTAATTTTACACTTTGACAGCACCCACGTTATTCATTTTAGGTCACACAAGAACATTACAAACAGGACATTCCAGACGAGTGTATCAAATAACAGTCAAAATGTTTAGCGAGAAAACAGAGCATGGATGCAGCAGCACAACAGCAGAATTCGCCGCTTTCAGAATGCGGCTCCACGCAGACAAGCATTCTCCTAGCACCTCATCGCACTGCTACAGGTGTTCATAACACCAGCTGTAAATTAAATAACAAGGATTTAGAAAAACACCCTAACGGTATGGGGTTGTTTTGATTTTCCCCTTAGAGGGATAGGATAGCAGAGGGTCCCTGCTCCCTACTGGAATCCCAGCAATCCTGCACAGGGAGGGGGAGGTGAGTGAAGAACGGATGACAAATGCCAACTTTAAAAATATGTAGCATAGAACTAAAGAATGGTTTGGGTTGGAAGGGACCTTAAAGACCATGTAGTTCCAACCCCCTGGCATGGGCAGGGACCCTTTCAACCAGACCAGGTTGCTCAGAGCCCCACCCAACCTGGCACTGAACACCTCCAGGGATGGGGCAGACACAACTTCTCCGGGCAACCCATGCCAATGCTTCATCACCCTCACAGGAAAACATTTCTTCGCAATAGCTAATCTAAATCTCCCCTCTTTCATCTTTAAAACATTACCCCTTGTCCTATTCCTGCACTCCCTGATAAAAAGTCCCTCTTCAGCTTTCCTGTAGCCCCTTTGAAGTACTGGAAGCTCACTATAAGGTCTCCCCAGAGCCTTCTCCAAGCTGAACAACAACAACTCTCTCAGTCTGTCCTTAAACCAGATGTGTTCCAGACCATCTTCATGGCCCTCCGCTGGACTCACTCTAAGAACTCCACATCTTTCCTGTGCTGAGAGCTCCAGAGAAGAACACTGTACTCCAGATGAGGTCTCACAAAAGCAGAGTAGAGGGGCAGAATCACCTCCCTAAGCCTGATAGTTACACTTCTTTTGATGCGGTCTAGGATATGGTTGGCTTTCTGGGCTGCAAGCACACATTACATTTTAGCAGTAAGAGTTAAATCCCAGTCTTCATCAAGCTATTTCATATCTTCCCTCTGTTCCTCATCTCATAGTACGTTTTATACCTCTAGAATAAAATGCTATATATGCACTACTTGCTAATCATTCAATACTTTTATTTATGCACATCCCTAAAATACTGGTCTAGAGTTTCATCTGATGGTATTACAGATGTCTGACTTCTCAAAATCAGTGAGGCAGCAATTAGCTACAAGTTTACATGCATGCGTATAGATTCTATATTTACTAGTGACAAGTCACTTCTACAAGTAAAGACATTTTTCCTCTTCTCTACAAATATTTACGCACTCATTTAAAATCTGAATGCAACTCTCTAATACAACCAGCATTAAACAATACGATTGAGCTCGCTCAGAATGTGAAACAATACGAAATTAATTTTTGTGGCACTGAAATCTAACACACAGTTCAGGAAAAACAAAAAGCCATGAAGCGTTACTCTTTCTCCTGGGCTTTGGTACTAATTGCTTATGGACTTTGCTACCTGTTAGAAACAGCAGAAGACTCCTTTCTCAGTGGAAATCATGAGAAAAAATATCATTTCTTCTGACTACAACAATAAATGCTTTTAAACACAAGAAATTGTCAAAAGACTTTCTAAGCAACTCAGAAGAAATCACTTCAGACAGGATTACTACTTTATATGTATACCCAAAGCCCTGCAGGCATACTGGAGTCGCATTTGTTAATTCTGCGCTAGTCTGCTTTGACTTTACCACAGGGCTTTTGAAACATTAAAAAAATTGGTTGAAAACAGGAAGCATAAAGAAAACTCGTATTGCCTTATACTGTAAATATCCTATATCAGGAGCTGGGGATGTTTGATGTTCTTGCCTTTTTGTTTGGCAATGATCAATCTGAATAATTTTTCTCCTTTTCTCTTTAATCCACTTCCAGTTGCACAACAGCTCACTGGAGAGGACTCACTGAAATGATGGAAAATCACTGTAACTGCCACAACCAAACCCCCTGCACATGGTTGCACACAAGTGCAAAGCTGTTCTTATGAAGACGATCAAATATGTATGCGTTGCGTTTAGAAAATTGGGCCCTTTACTTATTTATGAGAATCAGCATGGCCAATACACCCAGTGAAACTTTGTATTTTCCACTACAAAAGCCCAACACTTTCTTGCATACCTCTAATATCTGGACTACAGGAGAAGGTAGGCATCCACAGATTCAGAGTAATGTACAAATTGAGTTTGGATATACCATTTACATTGGCATCTCTCCCTTCTTGCCTGGACTCTTGACTGTTCTCATCCTCCGGGCAAGGCTGCGGCACAGGTGCTAGCTTTTAGTGCAAACAAAGTCTAAAATTCTCTTGTCGAAGATACCACTCGACTAAATGTCACACAAAATTTCTCATCTTCTCATACATTCAGAGAGCTGCACTAACTGGCAGTCCTGAAGGATTCATCACCTATGACTTTTTGGATATGGACAGCCCTATCTCACCTGACCAACCTCACCACATCTAACACCTTGGTCATGGCAGCAGGCATCGGCTTCTGAAGATTTAGGTAATTTATAGAACATATCATCGACACCAGGGATTGACTCATGCCAAAGCACAGGCGGGTTTATGTTCTTTCTTCTACAGTGCAGCCCCAACATGAGTGAGAAATAAAATCATAGCTTATAATGATGATTTAAATCAGGCATTCCAGGTTTTATCAAACAAAAAGTATGCTTTTCCAACAAGGATTATCTGTTTATTTACAAATGGTTATCCTTGTGTCTTTGAATAAAACACGCCCCACTGCCTGTCTTCAAAAGTACATAGATGCGTTGATCCATAAACACAGCTCAGTTTTATCCATATATTCAGTATGTTTATCCATGTGCAAAGGATATGACCAAAAAGCATTACTAGTCACACACATAACAAGTGCATGAAGTAACTTAAATAAAATAAACTCCTGGAGGTTTCTTATCACTAAGTTGCTTTGATAGCTTTTGTAGAACAGAGGAAACAATCCTGGGAAGGTATTAAGGAAAGTTTTCTCAAGCCTAGTTGCAAAGCTCAAGGCTGTGAATGTCACCTTGCAAAACTGGCAAAAACTTCTCCTCCAATGCTGGGACATTTGATGCAGGAACACAATCACTTTTAAGAAACCACTCGGTATTCTTAGAAACAACGACTGTATTCTTCAGGAGTGACTACTGCTTGGATCTGGAAGTGATGATAATCCATCCTCTGAAAAATCAGTTACTTCCATGTTCTCACTCAAACATAAAAGTTACCCAAGTTTTCCAGCTAATTCTTAAAGCGTTGGCCCAGAGGTACATTTTGGAGCTATGAATGTACTGTTCCTTTCCCAGCTCAATATGTTGTTTAATTGAATTAATAAGTAGTCTGCTTCTCAAATAATTCTAAAGCAAAATACACTTCTCTGTACTTTTCAGGATTTTCAGGTTTTCTATTGAACAACATAATAACAAAGTATTTTCATACCCTAATGCTTTCTCCCTTGATTTCACTGCACTTCAGACATCCCACCATTCCGGTCCATCCAAAAATATATCTGTTGTTCCCAGTACAACCACTGGTGGGGCATATAAGGCTCTGCTGTTCACATTTCAGTTTTAAATGCCACATTCCTTATATCCTGAAATAGTTTGTTCTGATTCCAGAAGAAAAATACATAATTCAGGACATACTGCAAAAAAATCATCCCAGCATTATAGACACCAATTTTCTCTCAAAACGCAATGGTCATGTTCTCACCTGTGTACAGAGTTTTGGACTTCTGAAAGTTCTGCAATTTAGGAGCTCCACAGGAAAACAAACTTCAAAATCTATACTTTACTAGCACCCAATTAGTTTTCCAACAATGATCTGTTTACAATAAAATATACTTATACACCAGCTATGCAAATTGAACGCTCGCCCAGGCAATGAAGCTTAAATGACACCTAAACATACAACAATGAAGCATACAGTGATTTAAACATCATCAGCAGTGGAAGTATGGAGCTAAATTAACAGGCTCCCCCTTGAAAATTGAACTCATTATGAAAGCTCGGTTAGAGAACAACTTGACTGTAGTCTACCTGACCATATCTCAAACCTTTTGTGTAAGCAAAAGAGGAAAAGATAAATCCTGGTATATGTACAATAATACCCTGATTATTTATTAGAATGTGTTTCTCCCTATACAAATGTGTTAGATCCATATTAGGTTCATTCCTATTAGGTAAAACTAATTTATTTGGTATAAGGCAAATGGAAAAAAAAATGAGACCATTTTAGAATTGCCTAAGGTCACTTCATGGGCAAAACAATGTATTTAAACTGCAGAGATGACAACATGTTTAATATGACTACACAGAAATTGCTTCCTTGATGACAATACATTAAAATCCTCATTGAATATTCATAGAATTTTTGACAAGATTGAGTGACACGTAATCCCAGCCCCAGCGAGCACCGACTTGATAGTCTCACTGTGCAAGGATGGATGCCACACCAACCGGGTCATCTTTGTCCCTCCCTGGGCCAGGAACGGCTTTACAAAACATCCCAGTTTCCAGTTTTCAATATCACGTCAAGCTGACACAAATAGAAGAGAAGGAAATCAAACGTACACAACTTCTCTGTATATCGGATGCCAGAGTGAGGAGGAGCCTTTATCACGTCTGTACAAGAAGTGAGTGGAAGAGCTGTCATTTCCTCATAGCGTGGCAATGGAAAATTAGAGAAATAACAAAGGAAAAACCTTCAAGCGACTTTCCCTTAGTAAGTTACGAAATAGGTAAGCAGAGTTTAAATGACGTGAAATATGTCAATTCAGAATGCATTAGGAAGCCATTAACAGACCGGCTTCGACACTGGGAAAATATTAAGATGGATAGATCACTTAGCAACAATAGGACAAAGAAGGTTTTAATAAAGGCAATGCAAGACAATGCAATACTAAGACCACCCAAGTGCCTTTTTTTTTTGTCAGATATATACCAACGTGATAAAAAACAATTCCTGAGACAAACAAGGGTAGAGAATTCAAAAACATTCAAGTCAAAGCTTTGTTTACTAATTGAGTAAGAAATTTGATGGCTAAATCCCATACCAGTAAGGGAATATGATTAATAACATATTTCAATCCCATAATACTGTTCCATAATTTCATAACTGCAAAAGTGATACATGACATATGCCTTATGCCACCACTCCCATGTCAGGCAATGTGTATGACAACACAATCTCATAAGATTTTCAGATGAAAACTTCTTTGCCATAGTGGCAAAGAAGATATTTGCGTCGTGACAGTTCCCTGCGACCTGTATCAGTCTGGACAGAGCATCAGCCCATGGAGCAACTGAAGAAAGAGATGCAAGAAACTTGTGAAACTGTACAACTCCTCTTAAAAACAGTGGGATCTGACAGTTTACAAAAGACAACGAATTATATATCACTGCCTTGCAGGATAACTTTAAAGTGATGCACTTTGGTTTGGTTTTTAGGCTTGGAAACAAATGAAACTTTAAAATATTTGCAGAAATATCAGTCTGGAATGGAGGAGAGTAAGGAAGGCATACACCTAGAATACTGCAGGATTAAAAACCAGAAAAATAAAATTCAAATAGATAGTTTCATTGCTATTTTCTTGTAAGCCTCAGGCTGACATCTTTGCAACTGTTCCAGCCATGCAGTAACAACTGGCACGTGCAAAATTCTCATTTTTATTATCATTTCAGATCACTACCTTTTGCTTGATATTTTACACTACTGAGTATTGACACGAGCATCCTATCAAAACATCTCATCCACAGCCAATACGGGGGGTGCCAGTAGTAATCCAAAGATATGGGCGTGCCCAGCAATGCCCCTCAAACCCATCAGTTCTACTGCAAAAATGGATGTGACATGCAACAGTTCAGAGACCGCTCTTGAATCTGCCTGCCAGTCTGCCAGCCCCTTGCGCTGTCACTCAGCCTGGTGATGTACATATGCGAGTGATGTTTGAGGATATAATAATTCCTGCAGTGTGAACTCTTTGAAAACAACAAGAATAACACTTTCTGCTTGGAAAATTTGAACACATGCAGAAAAAAACCACAATCATTTGTGACACAGGAGGTTTTGTATGGGCAAAGCTCTGTCTTGTTTGAACAGGCAACAACATCAGCAAAAATAATGAGGGCAAACATTTGGGATGTGGAGCTGCAAAGCACAGCTGAGGAAACTGGAGTTGGTTAGTCTGGAGAATAAGAGGCTGAGAAGAGACCTTATCACTCTCTACAACTACCTTGAAGAAGGTTGTACTGAGGTGGGTGTTGGTACCTTCTCCCAAGTAACTAGCAATAGGGCAAGAACAAATGCACTCAAGTTGCATCAGAGGACATTTAGACAGGATATCAGAAAAAAAATCTTGAGCAAAAGTGGTCAAGCATTGGAATAGGCTTCCCAGGGAAGTGGTGGAGTCACCATCCCTGGAGGTGTCCAAAAAACCATGTAGATGGGACACTTTAAGACAGGCACAGTGGAGTGACTGATGGTCCTGATCTTAGAGGTCTTTTCCAAACCTAACGAGTCTATGACTCTATGTACGCAATGTGGCACTTAAAAACCCCAACACTGTATTTGGTTTGTGTCACAGAACTTGCTAAAAATAGGACGATTCCTGGTGTCTTTAGACAATTGGCCTGGTTACACTTAAAGTTCGAAACAGCCTTTGCCTGATATTTCACAGTGCTTTGAACATAAAGCCTCCTGCAACAGGAGCAGAGAGAGAAGCCTTTGACAGGTCCCTCCTCACTTAAATTACAAAGTTTATGTTTCATGCTCCCGAAAAAAAAAAAAAACAACTTTCATTTCCCTTTTTGTATTTTTTATTGCAGACAGTACTAAAGATTAAAATGCATTCAGGAAAGAGATGCTGAAAGTCAGAAATAAATCCAGGGAAACTTTGCAACAGCAAGGAAATGAAAAATCTCTCATCACAAGCACTAAAGTGAAGCCTATTGCAGCACATACTGATGAGCTCTGATGCATAATAATAACAATTACTGATTTTCTTGTAATTACATCCAATATGCATCTGTCCACTCTGTGTCACTTTCACAGAAGAACCAGGATAAACTGGAAAAGTCTTGTAAAGGACTATCTGTTGCATGTTTCCAAAAAGCAATTTATGAAATGCAAACCCTACCTGGTGATGGGACCTTAGACTAAGTCCCATCTCATTTCACATCTGCAATATTTTCAGCAACACTTTTAGCAGTATTTTTTTTGCATTCACTAGATTTTAACACAGCATATTTATATCTAAATAAACACTAACCAGTCATGCTAATGTTTTAGTTAACATAGTGTTATACGCCCCAAGTTTACATTTGTTTAATTTCTGAACTTTAATTTAGCAGCAACGTTCAGGTTTTGCATTTAATAAATACACTGTTCTACTGCATTAGTCAAGTTTGTTCTTTAAGCAACATGAAAGCATATTCCCAGGAATCACCTGAAGCCAGCATTAACATCTGTGCAAAAATCTACTCTCTCTAGAATGTCATTTGGAAATATTCCTCAGAAAATGTTCCTTTCCCTCCTCCTGAATGCTCCACTGCTCCTTAACCTACAAAAAAACCCCTCAAACAGTTCAGCATTATTGGCCTGGATTGACTAGCGATTTAGTTGGAAATTGCTTCTCAGAAGAAAGCACCTTCATCAGTTTTAGATTCAGTGCTTGCTCAGTAAAACATTTTTGAGGCATGCAGTAATCCATGTGATGCATAAGAAGAAGTTAAAACAAGTTGGAAATACATGGATGATATAAAAACAAATCAAGTATGTCACAATTATACACAGAAAGATACAAAAAGATTTGAGCCCTGAAGCCAAGCCAGCATGTAATGCCTGGCTGGTGCTTACATAGCCAAAGTCTATTATTCCTGGTTTTCACTGTAACGGCAAAGCTGTGACTCTAAAAAGAGCAGTGCAACTGCAGTTGTATTATGCAGCTACCAGAAAAGGTTGGACAAGTTCTCAGGGTGCACGTGATGTTTCTGAGCCTGAAGGTCCTTCCCTCAAATGCCACATTTGGTAGAAGAGTCTTGCAAGGGGAAATCCAAACTATATTTTAGAGACTTCAATTCACAAGAATGTGAAAAGGAATCTCATTTTATATCATTAAAGCCTTTTAGCAAGGGTGGTGATGACGCTGACCTGTCATCATGCTGCCAGCCAAGTAGAGACACGAGGAACTGCCAAAAGAGCTCCCCAATTCCCCGCTCCCTAGGTAAGCTGTTCACCACCTGCACAGGTTTCTGGCACAGCATCAAGATGTCAAGAAGCTTTTTCTGTCAAAAATTTCAGGAATAAAATCACAGAAACTCAAAACATTCTTCCAAGCCTCACTCCAAAAGAACATAAAACCCCATTCATCACTGCTCACTTCACAAGCACTGATGCTGAACTATATAAAGTCTCCAGCTATATTTAACAAAGCGTAAAGTAACTTGATTCAGTAGCTGCACCAGCTTTACACTATTTATCCAGGTGCAGGGCACTGAGATCGTGTTTTTTAAATAAGTGGGGTTTTTGTAACAGTACTTGTTAATTGGTGGATAAAATAATATGATGCAGTAGTGGACACATTGGACATCTCTGCATTTGCCACCTCACCTTTCATCCAAAGCTTTCTCTTAGATTGGCCAACAAAGTTATCTATAAAATTAGACACAGTTCTCGACAGATAACTCAATCAATAGTTACCTGTGGCAGATAAGCAATTCCAGCAAGGAACGGTTGATATTAGCCTTCACAGTCCAGCAACTGTATTGTTACAAATACATCATTAAACACCAATTATTGATTTGCCTGTTACATTTGAGTTGAAGGCTAAAGAAATTAACAGAGAGCACAGCTTATTGGGAAGAGAGGCTGGTTTTGGTTTGTGTTTTGCTTGGTTTTAAAAAAAAAAATCTTAAATATTTGGTAACCCAAAATTCAAAGCTCCAAAACTTCACACTCTCACTGTATAAAGAAGTGAATTTTCCACAACAGAAAACATAAACGAAGATGGGATTTAAAAATTAAAAAATAAAAAATTAAAAGCTCATGGGTCCACATCAGATATCTTTCGTGATCTGCAGCTGGGACCATTACAAAAGCAGTTCTCTGAACACACCAGAGCATCTTCACTGCTTGACAGCTCCCTGAAACTTTATACCTTCAAGAAGTTTCACTTCTTTTGGAAGGACATACAACTTGCATAGATCAGTAAAGAGCAGTCACAGATGCTGGAGAGGATTAACTTACAAGAAATGCACGTGGAATCCAAAATAACCCGTTTCTCAGATTTATACGTGGCATCTTTTGCTTCTGAAGCTTCTCCTCAACTGTAGAAACAGGAAAGAAGACTTCTACAGGTAGGAGATCTTTATGCTGGTAAGATTCAACTCCACATTGTTCTTGCACAACTGGAATTTGCAAATGCACGAATAAATTGCCTGTATAGTATACTTGTACATATATATTATGGCTATCTCCCCATTAAATCTCAATTGCTAAATAACAATCACACTTTAATTGGAGAAAACCAAAGCCTAAGCACAGAATGGTTTGGGTCGGAAGGGTCCTTTGGAGGTCATCCAGTTCCAAACCCTTGGCATGGGCAGAGACACCTTCCACCAGATCAGCTTGCTCAAAGCCTCATCCAACCTGGCCTACGTAACAAAATGACTAACAAAAAAGTTTAGCAACCAAGAAAGACAAATGACTATTATGGCTATTTTTTGCCCCAGTTTCCCTGTGCAGAACTAAGAAGCAATACATGTCCAAAAGAAAAAATTAGATATTAAGCTGTAAGTAGATACTGAGAGTAATTACAATCTGCTGATCTGAAACACAGAGATGTAAACCCAACCTTTCAGTCTACAGTGGCTTGGCAAGTCAAAGTGTATGTATTTTCACCCATTCCACAAAATTCCACCAATTTTTTCAATCTTCAGTTAAATGCATCATTCAACATCCCTATTTTAGTATTTTCTGAGACATCATGACCTCTGCAAGTATCCACATCCTTTATTTAAAATGGCTTTCAAGCAGTAGAAGAAATTGAAGTAAATGTAATGAATTTAAATTCATTACCAATTAAGTGTAATTTAATTCATGATTCTTTCTACTTTCTCATGAGAGTTGCGAGTTGCAGGAGGGATGCATACCTGACTGGCAGAGCTTGATTTGCTGCTGCTGGTCCCTCAGGAAAACACGTATAGCTATTTACAGCTATCAGAAACTTCTTGGACCCCCCCCCAAAAATATGTTTACAAAAATAGATTTTAAGAACAACGTCTGCATAAGAACTGCGCATGTGTTTCTAAAAAGGCGACTGTGTGCTGGATTTTAGGAAGATAATTAACCCCCCAAAGTTAGCATCTAGGATGGTTAATATGAGCAGCTCCTGTAGCAGCTCCAACTCACACTCCAAAGCTGGGAAACTAAATGCTTAGGAACACAAAAAAGCAGTTAATAAAGCAGATGAGATTTTGATTAAACAGATTCCAGAGGTTATAGGTGTCAAGCATGTTAATTACAGGTATGTAAAATGCTTTGTCCTGATTTCCACCCCTGTGAGCGACCAAGCCAGCCAGTCAAGGTCCCTTCCTAACTAGGAAACGACAGTAAAAGCAGGTATGACCCACAGCCCTATCAACGGAGACAGTGCCCAAAACTGAAGAGAAATCTCCAGCAACCCACAGTTCAGCTGAACGCATAGCATCAGACTGGCTCTTCTATTTTCACTCGCCTCTCAAAGCACTGCTGTGTGAGTTATACCTATATTCCCAATGTGCACTGAGAATGGCCAATAACCAGCAAACGCCGCTGATACCATAAATCCACACACATGGGAAAACTAGAACAGTAATTTAGCCACACCAGCTGACAAATACACCTTTAATTCTTCTGCCACAACCGTTAATTCCTTGGTCCTGCCTGTTTGCTTGTTTTTAGCGTGAGATGTGCAACAACTGTTACTGCCGTCACGCTCTGCCTTGTAGTCAAGCACTTGCCGTCCAAGTGCTGAGAAATGCGTAACAATTTTGAGTTAAAATTTAACTTTTAGTTTGCATTTTGTAAAAATAATCTCATAAAAATAAAAATTAATACTTTTAATTTAAAAAAATAAAAATAAGCAACTTCACTGATTCGCTCCCGAACAGCAAAGGCAAATAATAAGGTGTCAACCCAAGCTCTCAAGTTACCTACAGTAATACGTAATTAATGATAACACCTAAATTAGCTATAATGCACAGAACTGGCAAACACTTGCCGGAAAATAAGAATGCCCAAGTACTTATCAGAAATAACCAGTGATAAAAAGATGTTAGCACTCAAAAATTAAGGAGACTCCCCAAAAGAAAATCTTTGCCCAACCTAACTCAATCACATAGCCTCGGCAGGAGGACCATGCTGGTCTCATGGCAGAAAGAGGTGTGAGAAGAGCTGCAGAAAATCTGCTTTTCTTCATTCTTTATGCATCCTTCTGAGGCATCTTAATTCCGCTTGCAGGGGCTGCGGTGACTGAAGAGAGTGGTACATACGGAACAGATTACTATGAATGGTTTGAAAAGGAAAGCAGTAGGTACAAGTACGAAGAATCATGTAAGGAATTAAATTTGATACAGAGTAACATCAAAAATAACAAGACAGAATACAAGAAATTCTGAAGATTCAAAAAAGTCTTAAATACAAGACAGATTATTTTCTTCCTTATTGTCATATTATTTCTAGCAAAGAACACCTTCCTCTAGCTCACCTTTATTCAAGGTACAGAAGCAGAAATTTCACATGTCCAAATATTGGGTTTAAAACAAGTGTTTCTAAAACATGTAGAAGAACTATAGTACCACAACTGGTCTCTTGTAAAACATAAGGATATCAAAAAGTTCTTTTGCCATCTGGAATGGCCCTACTCGGCCTCTCGGGGCTGCTCAGATATTCTTCTGCTATCGAATCCCTGCTCAGGTCTAATAATTCAGGAGAAAAAACAAAGTTGGGAAAACTTGCCAATGCTCAACTATAAACTCTGCAACAACAACAACAGCAGATTTTTCTTATTATCTAAGCCATTAGTCCTTTAAATTAGATGACTAATTGCATGACTGTTCTTTTACATCAGAAGACTGAAAGCACTTTTGACTATAATGAAAAAAATCACTTTAAAATACTTCCAACTCAGGTAACTGAAAAGCCAACCCTTAAAACCTGATATCACATCACATCGTCGTAAGTTACAAATACCTTAATAAAAACATTGATCAATGAAGTTTATCGTACATCAAGCAACAATCAAAGCAACAATTTGGCTGCGGAGGACTATTTTACTTGAAATAATTCATGCTCTGGAGGCAGAATAATTTCTTGCTTCCTATACAAAAATGGCTATTATATATTTTTATATTATTTATATGTGTTGTAGTATTACAGATAATATTTCATATTACATATAAAATGGTTATACATATTTATATATTTTATAAGCGTATATATACTTCATATATACATATAAACGCTCAGTACCTTTTGCTTTTGCACATGGTGCTCATTTTACATAAACAACTGACATGCCCATGTTAACAGATGACTGGTACTCATAAACCAAGAATAAACCAAGTGTATCTTCGTACATGTAAGTGGAGATACACCTGAATTTGCCAGGGTACATGTCACAGCATCACCAGGGAGGGGAGTAGTAGCTGCAGAAGCCACCTAAGAAACTGGTTTAATGCAGAAGCAACTCCTTCAGATGGAACGTGGCACTGTCGTTTGAAGGGTTGCGGCATTAGCTGTTTTATTTAAAACCAGCTCATTACTGCAAAACACACCTAATAAATACAATGCAGAGATACCCACCATAATTCTCCTAACACTGTTGCCAGCAGCAGTTACCCGACACGGTATTTCCTTGTGCTATGGAGATGTCCACCTCAATAAAACTCTGCTTTGCATTCAGACTCTCCGCAAGAGCTTTCTGTATGTGTCTCGGGCAAACTTCAGCTGCATCTGGGCTTGCTTCACCATCAGAGGTGATGTCCCTATCATCCAGATGTTACTATGACCGTATAGCTCATGGTTTCATAGCTTCAGGTTTCCAGGTGGAACAGCTGGCAGAAAATTCCGACAGAATTGCAAGTTAAAATTGTTGATTTTCCAATAGTGGACAGGAGCCTACAATATCCAAAACTGTGTTAAAATACATTTGAAGTAAAATCTATGAAGTCTAGCAAATCCCATATCCATAGACATATCTCCAACATTTGTAAAATTCTAGAATAACAAACTGTAAAGAACCCACGTGTAATATGCAAAGGAGCATGGTTAAGAAAGTACTTTGAGTCTTAGGAGATTATTTAAGAGCTTTAATGAAGTTATTTAAGAGTTTCTTGTCTACTTGCTTAATAAAGACTACTTTTACTTAATAAAATGCAGAATAAAAGGGTATTTGGAAGTCTTTCACCTTTAATCCAATGGCAGAAATTGGCATCATAGAATGACATTTCTATTACGAGCTGTTTAATTTTAAATCTTTGCATTCATGAAGTATTTACTGCCAGAGCACACAAGGCATAAGTGCATGTTTCCAAATATAATCCCCCATCTGATCTATAATTCATTTTTTATAAACTCTGTAAGTGCTGTAGTAATGCCATTCAACAAACAACCTTGTTTTCAAATTGAATCAAACTCCGTACTATAATCTAGAAACAGCTTCACAATCTCCACTGTCTTGCTCTGAACAGACCACTGAGTTCATCTGAGCTGAAATACGATGTCACAAACTGAGTAGAAAAATTATTTAATGTGTCTTCCTTGTGCTTTCTCAACTGAGAAGTCAGGCTGCATGATTTCTTTCCTTGTGCAAACAGATATATACAAGTCATGTGAGATTCCCTGGAGAGAAGTCAGGTCAATGAAAAGCCTTATTTTTTTCTCCATGTCCATTCTCTTGATGATTCCACCCTCTTGATGAGTCCAGCAACAATGTCTTTACCAATATCCAGCAGTGAAGCTAAAAACCTCTAGTTTTTCCTGCTAAACCTCTCTCCTAAAATGCTAATGGATAAACACAGCAGAGACTAATTGAAATTGATTTTTCCTGAAATGATCTGCAATTTTTTATATGAAGAAAACAAAGGAACCATTGGCAAGTACCTCTTGAGCAGCAGTCGGAGATAGTTAGGAATTCACGGGCATAAAAAGAAAAAAACGTTCATATGTTTTGAATGAATTACAGTTCCTTACAAAGAAACAATCTGGAATTTAATAATACTAAAGCAAACAGTGGCAACCAGTCAAAGACGTTTGCCAAGTCAAAGTGGTCTAAATGGTTTCCACCCATATTGCCACTCAGGTTCCCAAAGAGGAGACAAGCACCCATGCACCCAGCAGCTCTCCCCTTGCAAACTCCACATGGCACTCATTGAATGCCAGAAATTCAAGTCATTTCAGAGACGTTCCGTGTGCCCACGCAGGCGCTCACTCTTTTGCAACAACATGCGAGATTAGAAAATTAAAGTTTCATAAGCACATCTCAATAATAAGTGATTATCTGCTCAACTATTAAATAACACTGCCAAAAAGATTTCCCTCTTGGACGTAACAATGCAAACAGAAATGTCAAGAACAGAGGAAGCACCTGGAAGAGACAAGAACTGCAGACCTACCACAAAGAGTGGCAGAAAATACACTCACAGGGATGTTCAAATTTCTACAGCTCACCCTTATTCAGTCAAGCATTTAAAGTCCACAATTAATCATGTTAAAGGATATGCTTAAACTCTTGGCTTAAAGAATATAGTATTTCCTTGTGTGGCTGCTGTGCTTTTCATTAACACAACTGAAGTGTCTTCTACTATGAATCCAGTTAACAGTACCATTACATACCGCAGAGGCTTCGCAGTTCAGCTCCACAGCTGGCTTTCCTCCTGAAAATGCTTTTGCTCTATATATTGCCTCATTTTCTTTGCAACTACATAGAATAATAGAATACTGGATGGTTCGGGTTAGAAGAGACCTTTAAAGATCATCTAGTTCCAACACCCCGCCATGGGCAGAGACACCTTCCACTAGATCAGGATGCTCAAAGTCTCATCCAGCCCGGTCTTCAGCACCTCCAGGGATGGGGTACCCATGATTCCTCTGGGCAACCTGTGCCAGTGCCTCACCATCCTCCAAGTAAAAAATTTCCTCCTAATATCTAATCTAAATCTCCCCTCTTTCAGCTTAAAACTGTAACCCCTTGTCCTATCCCTGCACCCCCTGGCAGACAAAAATATAGAGCCCCTCCCCAGCTTTCCTGTAGGCTATGGTATCTAATAGAATCAGAACTTCATTTAATGGAAAAGAACTGGAAGGAGGAAAAGATGAAAAATACCTCTTGAACATTCACAATTTCTTGATAATAATTGGGAATTTTTACTGTAATATATTTTTTTAAAAAACATACTTAAAATCATTTAAAACATATTTTAAAAACATATTTAAAAACGTATTTAAAAAAAACCAAACAGCAGAACTGCCTTATAGCCAGGTCTGACAATGCTATGGAAAAGCGTCTTATCTTTTCAATATGAAAATTAATAGCACACATTCAGCGACTGAATGGAAGGTAAGTCTAAGACATCACTGGAAGCTACCAGCATCCACTCATTTGGGGGAGGTTTTTTAAATTTGTTCTTTTGCTGCAGTGACAGAACAGTCATCTACTGCTTCAGAAACTATAATGTTAAGCCACCTTTAATGGAGAGAATCTACACCAATGATATACAGTGATTGTCCCACCATGGTACAGCTAAGAGGACTTAGTGAACACAACCCAGACACCACATCCCTCTCAACAGAGGGATGCATCTGCCCATCTTTGTACATTTTAAGAACATAAAAAATAGAATCATAGAATCATAGAATCGTTTGGGTTGGAAGGGACCTTAAAGATCATCCAGTTCCAACCCTCTGCCATGGGCAGGGACACCTCCCACTGGATCAGGCTGCCCAAGGCCTCATCCAACCTGGCCTTGAACACCTCCAGGGATGGGGAAGCCACAACTTCAAAATTTCAAATACAAAATATACTTCCTTGGTGTGAATAAGTCATTACTTAGCCAGGTTTTTGGAAGAATTTTAGGCACCTCAGATCTGTACAGACAACATAGCTTTTAAAGAAAAAGAAGCTACCAAATATTAAAGTGAGAGACAAATCAACTCTAAACCTCATTAACCCAACTCTTGCTTCATCTGAACCAAAATGAAGGAGGTATTAACAGAGCACTTATACATCCAACTAAAACGTCAGGGGTTTTATTAACTTCTAAATGAATTAACAAAAAAACCTATGAAATGGCTTAGTGCAATGTTCAGTTTTTCCTTGCAAGAAAGTTAAGGGTTTTGTAACTCAACAGTCAACTACATTTAAAAAAACATCTCTAAAGGAACTGAGTCACACTATGCCTCCACATTCCCTTAAGATTTAAAGCCCAGCTAGGTAAAATCAAAGCTACAGAGCACATCTGCTTTGTATTAAAACTATCATGTAATGAGGGAGTAGAAATACCTCGACACCTAAAGTGGGCACGCGGTTCGACAGTGAGAAGTGGCTGGCACCCCCTTGGCAGCTCTACGTCTACGTCAGTGTCTGTGTTGACCCGTGACCTGTGAATCCACACACGCAACGGGCTATAGATCCACTGCAGCTGACATTCCACCCGTATCCATTAATTACAGTTACCACGGTCTGTATTTAACTACCTTTTATCAACAGGAGCCTTAATTAGATGGGTAAGGCTGCTGTACAATAACGCTCCGTTTACGCGGACTCTAAAACTATAAATCAGAAAATTAAAATACTGAGATCGTGCTTATGACTCCTATTCACGCTTCATAACACGGAACAGCCATCCCTTTTCAATCTCAATCCCCGTGTAGCTCATTACCAAGACCCTCACCGTCAGGCCCCCAATCCTTCATGGGTCAATACCGATGCAGCCATACACCAGCACCCATCATCGCTGACCCGAAAGGCGTCTGCACGCAGATGAAAGAGCAAATTCAACACGGAAACGCTAAAGATCATGTTGATAAAAGCAACCAGTACATCCTCCACTGAAGCGCTGCTACTGTAGTGCAAACCCACACCTGCAGAAGATGACGCTTCCTCGCTCGTCTTTCTACAGGATCCAGAAAGTTCAAGGTTCAATCTCCTCTTTGGCCACAAAGCAAAGAGACGTAAAAGAGAAGTGATAGGGAAATCTCTTTTTTCACCTTTACCTTTTCTTTCAGAATCAAGCCAAATGCTTCTTCAAAAAAGTACTTTTTTGTATTCTACATTGAATAGTCTTAAAATCTGCCTAAATTCATATATATATAAAAAATCAAAAGTTTGCAGGTTGTTTGACACACTTTCCTCTGTGTCTGCCATGGTGCTGCTACCGTGCACACTCTTACTACTTTAAGAAAACAAAGTTGGGTTTTTTTCCAAAGTAGAAAAACCAAGAACTTTACATTTACCATATGATGGTATCAAATGCCAGGAATGAAAAAATGCCATGCACTGATTCCCTTTCTGGGAAATTAGGCAAGGAGCACAGGACATTTTATAACAGAGATAAACAAGTCTTTCCCCAAAAGGCAATATCTGGGATGTATCCAGGGTCAGGGTTACAAAACCCCAGCAAACAGTGATTGATTTTCCTTCCAGCCAGGGAGGGCTGAGCATGTCCCCGTCCCCCATCAGTGCTTCTCACCTTCTCAAGCAAAAGCCTCAGGGAACAGCAAAAGGTTTTTGGGTTAGCAATGAATGGTGCTACTGTTTTTTTTTAATTGGTAAGAAAAGCCTTATTCCCTTTTTTTTTCCAGTTTTCAGTAACAAGTAGCAGCGACAACTAAAAAAAATCTCATGACTTGACATTCTTTTAAACAGTTCTAGTGCAAAGTAAGACAGTGAAACCAGTGCTATGATATAGAAACATATTTGCTCATTCAAGCACTGGGTTCAATGAGCATTTTGCAATTCTGAACTGGACTTGCAGATTATCCCTGAAAAAAAAAATAGGTCTGTAAACCTTTTCATAATTTTCTTTTGAACTTAAAAAAAAAAAAAGAACCCAACAACTATTTTCCTCAATCATTTTTAAGAAAGCATCCACATCTGAGAGGTTATTTTTCCACTGGTGTAGTGATTCCACCTATAATAAAAGGTCGCTTATTGCCCTACTTTGCAAACACAAAAGAAACCTCCAGCTGAATGGGGTCTCCACGAGGGGAACAGATGGGCCAAGCTTATAACATAGCACTGCTGTATTGACTGGTGATGGAACTGAAATCGCATCGCCATGGCAACTCCTTTACTGCCTCCTCCCTCAAGACAACAAGAAATAGCTCATGAGAGGTATTTTAGGAAATCCATGAAAAGGAGAAAAAAATGTGTCTCTTGCTTTCCAATTATTTAAAATGTACCTACAAAAGGTGCTTTCAGAAAATAGGTGAACGGCGTTTGCTTCCATAAAGTGAAAAAATAATCTTTGCCTCTGTTGTAAAGATTTGCAATGAATGCTGGGTATCAATCATCCTTCTAAAATGTTAACTGCAAACTTTATGGCACTTCCACTAAAATCCTTACGCTGATTTGCTGATATATCCGCTTTGTTGCGTTTTTTTCCTAGTTAGACAAAGGGAGCTGTCTTAAGCCAGGTCTAATGCAAACCAACCGATTTCTTCTCTGACAATGATCTGAACTTATCCAGAGGTGACACCCACCCGTGATGTTCACATTATTTCTTGCATTGCTATCACATCTAATCACTACAAATGCTAAGAACTCCTTTTGCTTTGCAAAAACCCGTTAGAAACACAAAGGGAATAAGACTGCATCGAAAACAAGACCACACTCCCCAGAGCAAGTGAGGGAATGGAAAGCAGCTGAGTGCCACCGAACTCCAACTTCTTTTAAGCAGGATATCCCCCAAGCTTTTAAACAATAATAAACACTCCATGCTCAAAATACAGTACTCTGAAGTGCTTATTTCCTTCCAATTGGAATTAATTGGGGTTTAATTCAGTAGAAGATTCCATCTCTATTTTCAGACTTCTTCACAGCGATACACGTCATCCAGACATTAAAATGGCAAGATACTATTTACAAAAGAATAGAGCTCTGAATGCAAACTGCTCATTAAATAGAACTAGCGAAACTCTTGCAGAAAGCTTGAGAAACTAATAAACATATTTGATTTTTATAGCGTTACCTCAAAACATCAGGAACATTAACCCAAAGCAGTTCCAGCTGTTTCATGTATACTTGAATAATTTTAAAAACTTTCATTTCTGACACACCCCTGAAGGGCCCCACTCAGATTGTAAATGTTTTTTGTTTTGGTTGGCAGAAGCCCCTGCACAATCTCTGATTTAATATCAGCTTTAAAGCAATAATAAAAATAATAATCTTGCTCACATGCCAAACCACCCATGCTGCTGTGGACCCCAGGGGAGGGACCGGCTGTGGGAATCCGGCTCATCAGCTCCCGCAGTGTTTTCTTAACTCTCTGCAAATGTGAAGATGGAGCTTTCCTTGCCCCGATCCCTGGGCAGCTGAATTCAGTCACTTTCCATAATGTAGCGGTCCCAGCTCTGGCACATCAGGCTGAGTTCAGCTGTTGCAATTCCAGGTAAGAAGAGCCAAACTACACAAGATTTCTGGGGTAATGGTCATAAAGCCTCCCAAAGTCAGGTACAGTAGGCAACACAAACACAACGGGCACTCCTCGTCCCTCATTTTTAACTCGTTACATTCTAAACCTTTAATTTTTCCCCCACATCCAGGAAGCATTACTATTTAACATGCACATGGTTTCTGCTGGCTTTTGCCTGCTTCTTTTTTCTTAAGGCGTCAAGCGCTCTCCTTCAGAAAGTCAGAAAACAGCAGAAAATCTCCCCGCAGCCTTCTTCTCCCACTTGCCACTGCACAGCTTGCCCTCCTTCATCTTGTCTGTTTCTGGTTTATGACACCCACTTGACAATAAAGCATTTCCACCCCTCTCCTGCAGAACCGACCCGATGATGCTCCTGTCACTGAGCGCTCCTGTCCAGGGAGCTGCAGATGACAGGAACTTTACTTTCTGCTGCTCTGAAACATCTGGCTCCATCTCCAAAGTCCTGCACATGCATCCCATCGCTCTCTTGTCTGCGTTAGTCATCCTCTGCACTGATAAACTGAGGGTTTAATCCTGGAGTTAAAAATTACCACCCTTTATCTAGCTTGAATTTGTCTAACTTGGATACCTTGGATTTCATTTTTTCTCTTGGACTATCAAAGTATCTTCTGTCTCAGATGACGTGCTTCCCAGGCCTTTATATCATTCTTGTTCATCTTCTCCAAAGCTTTTCCCACCTGACGGAAGGACCCACCTGCCTCAGCCCTGCTCTATTCCCTGTGCCTGAAACAGAATCAAAACCTCATTATGGCCACAGCTCTGCAGAGCAAGTTCTGGAAGCTCATGTTCATCTGCCAACCCATGCTAATACAAAGTCACTACTTACCATCATGAGTATGACATGCAGGTTTTGTTTCTATGCATCAGGCTTCAACTTTCAATGTATTAAATCACAGATCAAATTAACCCCATTAAAGCAGATAATTATAGCATCACAGGAGGGTTTGTATTGGACAGGACTTTAAAGATCATCCAGTTCCAATTCCATAGGCAGGGAGGGACACCTCCTATTGGGCAAGGTTGCTCAAAGCCTCCTCCATCCTGGCCTTCACCATCTCCAGGAATGGGGCATTCACGACTCCTCTGGGCAACCTGTTCCAGTGCCTCAAGGTGAAAAATTGAGGAGCTTGAAGGAGCTGATCCTTGAATGTTAACCAGTTTTCTCGGGTCCCTCTTCGCCCCGGGGCTTTATCCCATGGTACTACACCAAGCAGATCCCTGAAGAGGCCAAAGTCTGCACTCCTGAACTCCAGGGTAGCAAGCTTGCTGTGCACCCTCTCTCCAGCCTTAAGGATCTTGACCTCCACCATTTCATGGTCACCACAACCAAGGTTTCCCTTGAGCTTCACATTCCCTACCAGCCCTTCCTTGTCAGTGAGCACAAGATCCAGCATGGCATCTCTCCTCATTTGTTCCTCTATCACTTGGAGAAGGAAGCTATCACCAACACACTCCAGGAACCTCCTGGATCGCTTATGCCCTGCTGTGTTGTCCCTCCAACAGATACTGGAGTGGCTGAAGTCCCCTATGAGGACCAGGGTGAAACTGGTTTCCCCTACCTCCTTGTTTCCCCTCCTTGTTTCCCCTACCTGTCCTTCCTAAGGAGCCTGTATCCTTCCATTCCAGAACTCCAGCCACAGAAGCCATCCTACCATGGGCTGCCGAGATCACAGCCCTGCAGGCATACGTACATCTCTAACTCCTCTTGTCTATTCCCCACACCACCTACATTTGCACAGAGGTACTTAAGCTATGTCCCTGATGAAGCTGACTTACTGGGTAGAGTGCTGGTATTCCATTGTGCTGCTCTTCAGGTGCTCTCCTGCTGACCTCTGATACTTCTCCAGGCTCTGGGAACCTATGGCTGGCACTGGCATTGAACTGGTAGGAGAGGGATGGACTGAGGTTCTCCTCCCCTGGCAACTTTAGTTTAAAGCCCTTTTCACCAGCCTGGCAAGCCTATAACTGAAGATGCTCTTCCCTTTCTTTGACAGAGGGACCACATTAGCTCCCAGTAGACCAGGTTTCTCAAAGCAAATCCCGTCATATAAGTATCCACCTATCCCCGTGACTTACTCTCTTCAGTAATTTCAATCTTTGTCTCTGCTACAAACATCACCAATGATGTCTTAACAGGATTTTTTTTCCATATTACGGGTAAAAATGTCAACTAGGATTAAAACAAAAATTAATCTCTACAGGACTCCACTATAAACTGCCCGTTTTTAATCCATTCAATCTTTACAGTGTTCATTTTGTATCATTCATTTGTATCATTTAAGGTCCCTTCCAAACCAAACCATTGTATGATTCTATGACCATTCATGCTCCTACAGATGAAGCAGTTGTTGCAAACAGGAGGAAGACTCTTCACCTTCAAAAAAAAATATCTTTTGGCCTCTTGATTCCCCAGATCTCTCCTTGCCAAGAAAAAAAAAGTGGTTTTGGACTCAGTGGAAGAAGAGAAAGGCGCAAAAATATTCACAGAGCTGTGGTGACATAAAGATATGGGTACATTAGGAAACTTGTTTTGTTGTTATATCGCACTGTGTAAATAGAAAACATAATTAATAAGGACAGGCATGTCAATTTTGGTTCCTTTCAAAACTTGGAGGCAAAGGGAGGAAAAGGGAGAACGATAATATTTGGCAATAAGAAGACAAACAGTTGCAAATTAGACATTTTTCAACCCCCTTAACTAGCTTTAGTTACAACTGAGAATAAAAATAAACTTATAAACACTTTCGTGTCCTTTAGAGTGCTCAATTTAAACAACATATTTAATCTAAGTCGTATGTAACATTATAACAATGCTCTTTTTGCCCTCAGTATGAATTAAGAAAATTAAATATGTATGTGAAATAGTAGCCTATGCTGGAATGTGTCCAGAATGAAATTCTAAATATGAGTTTTTCTTCTTTTTTTTAACTTCAAGCCGCAAAGACATTCAAAACTAGGTCAAGCTCACAACACCCAGCAAAAGTAAAAGGATCTGCAATTTCTTGGATTAATTTTTTTTTAAGTATCTTCCTTTAAAATTTACCATAAAAAGATTTTCCATTTCCTTCATGAAAAGGACAACTACTTAGTCAGATTTCTCTACCTCGCTGGAAACGAGCATACACAAAAAATACAGTAACTACTAAAACACAGCTTTCTTCTTATGCCTGATAGGTATTGCTGCTCTGAAATTACATCTGCTATCAAGTAAAGTCACCCAAACTGTGTGTCCTCTAGAGACTAACCCACTGGGCAAAACATACAGAATTTCTAAGAAGCTAAGAGAAACCAGATATCCAATTTTTAGGAATAAACATGCATAAAAATAGACATGACTCTCTGGTTTGCTACACGTATGACTAAAAGGGACATACCCATCAACCTTAAATTGTAAGCAACTGCCTCTTCATTTGCATGTTATCACTTCCTAAGTTCTAACAGATGCCAGCCAACTTTTTTTTTCCTTTTTTTAAATGGCAAAATAGACTTAAAAAATTCAGAGAAGGAAGCATTACCTTCCCCTCTCCTATCTGAGCCACATGCCCCTGATGTGCCAAGAGACCCTACCCATTTCTCAGCCTGAGAGGCAAATCCTCTGGTCACAGACTGTCGTACAGATGATGGGACACATCATCTGCCAGCAAATTCAAGGAACAAACCACAATTTCTAACACACTCTCACTACTGTTCTTTCCTCTGTTGCCCCATTCATATACTGGGTAGGCAACACAATGCTTCCCAATTATTCCATGACCCTCCGCCCTTACCAAAAGCCAGGTTTTTCACCTTTTTGAGTAGTGCTCATCATCATCCCTGCAAAAACCTGCCTGCCATGAGATATGGCTCGCAGATTCCCTACACTACAGCTAACAGCAGAAAAGTGATTTACCTAAGTAAAAACACATTTAACAAGACAAACTGTAAACAAGTGTAAATTTAAATTTCAAATCCTATCTTTCTGAACAAATGCTGCAGCCAGATCAAAGAAATCAAATCGGCTGGGTTGCTGCAACACACAAAGAACACCAACTCCAGCTGCTAGGGCTGTGGAAGTGAACGGGTGGGATGCTTGAGAGAGGAGAATCAAAACCTGACAAGGATGAGATATGTAATCCCCCAAGAAACTGACTCCAGCCTCTGCAGTAGGTACCGTAAGGATCTCATACAATGAGGGAATGTAGCCAAGGAAATACAGTGTCAGATAATACGGAGCCTGGGTAGAGAAACCTCAGTGGTGAACCTAGTTTTCAATCCAGTCTATGTCAACCGAACAAGGGAAGACCACTGGTTGTGTCAGTAATGGGGCAAAGTAAGGATTAATAGTGATCAATAAATAAATGCTGGCCTACTAAACTCATGATCAGCCCTGAATACTCAGGAATCGCTTTGGATCCTCACATCACCAGTAACAACCAGCGGAAAAGCAACAACCTGGAAAGAAAGAACAACCAACAAAGGATAAAGCATAAAATCTTGTATCTTTGTTCGGAAAGAAGCACCCAACCTCCTTCTCAAAACAAGGCTCCAAAATGTAATTTGAACACTGCTCCTTTCTGATGATTTGAGAATTACAATACTGTTCAAGAAGTTCAGGTAATGCCATGAAGCTATAGTACCACCAGTGACAGAAAGATGCTGACACATAATTAACTAGAAGACCAAATCCAAGTTGTGGTCAAGGTTTATTAACAGCTAGCGATCAAAACAGTTAAGGAATGTGAAGCAATTTATAGTACTTAAATAAATCAGCACAGATTAGTACTGCATTGGCACAGTAGGATTTATCAACAGGATAAAACTTCAAAGCACATGGGAAGTGCTGGGGCTACACAGGATGAAGAAGGTGCCAGACTGTTGAGAGACCAGGGACTGATCTAGTTGGATCAAGAGACATCTGAAAAAAAGACCTAATAAATGAAATGAGGAACTGGGATGTAAATACTGGATTCCCCAATAATGCTTGATATCATCACCCCCACAAAATAAACCAATACTGTGACGAAACTAGCCAAAGACAATGTACGTTGACTTAACAGCACTTGTCTTTAGCTGTGTATTTCTGGTGTGGAATTGTACCATGGAGAGTCTGTATGAGTTTTTCTGTTCTCTTACATGGTCTAGAAAGAGTTAAAATGAAAATAGAGATCACTGTTTTCTAAGGGAACCAAGGGGACACCAGTGCTAAAGCTGCTGGATGAGTGTGAAGGGTGAGCACTGGGCCAGGTGGGATGGAAATCGAATAGAGCTTCCAAATTTAAACAGCCATTTTTGAAGAATGGATCTACACCCAAGGAAGTGCTTGATGACATCAGTTCAAACACTCCCATTGGATTATTTCCACCATGAGTGGGTGGGAATTCAGTGCCTTAGTCTCTTCCCGCAGCCTGATGGACCAGCAGCAGGAGACTCCTACCACCGCCAGCTGAAAAGCCTTTCATATTAGGATAACCTTCTGTCAGAACTCTTTTGTGATGATGACATATAATCATGCTAAATTATAAATAAAAGAGAGAATTAATTCTTTCTGGAAAAACACCAAAACCAAAGGGAAAAGATTTATGAAAATATTTCTAATACATCTCTGAAAAATTATTTGTCTACAGCTTATCAGTGAACACATCTTGGCATGAAGAATGTACAACTAACTCCAAGAGCATGTTATCTTGACTTAACTGCTGTATATACAAACATTTATATAATATAAAATGATATATTTATATCATATAAATTTACATAGTATAAATGTACATATCTACTTTATATGTGTGTTGTACATATATAAAGATAAAAGCTTTTCATTAGAAAGACACACAGCCAAATTAAAAGGCAATAATGTGTAAAATAAAATATAGTTGCTATTCCCCTGCTTCTTGTAGGGGTTTTCCTGACTCATCAGAAAAGTTTAAAGCAACCTTCATACTTTATTCACAAAAATACATCGCTGACAAACCACAGTGACTTTCCAAGGCATTTCTCCCAGAATCGCTCAGAGCTTTAACTAATATTCCCTCTCGATATAACCTGGCTTGCTTGAAAAAATTTACACTGCAGCTGGTCACGCAATGCTTCTTTAAGCCATGGAAACCCAGGCAAAATTTTGTTTATTGGTATCTGAATCCCCATATAAAACAACGACATTCAGATATTTCCTGGCAACTGGCCCCACAATTTACAAGCCCACACCACTTTGCAGATACCTATGGCAAGGTATTTATTGCAATTCATCTAAAATTTCTTGACTGTTGATTCAGTATCTGCTTCCCATACTCCTGCTGAACATTTACATAAGACGATTGCTTTTAATCTTTATACATTTGCTTTAGACGTGCCCTGACAACCACTTAGAAAAGTTGCATTTTCCTGACAAAATGAATCATTTCCCTTCTACTACCAAGCTGTAGACCTTTGTGACCGAAATAGAATGCCTATCACATGCCCTAGGAAGTCTCTTTCTGCACTTTGAAATTATACGGAGCAGATTTACTCAATTTGAAAATCCTGTGACAAGAAAAATTAAAAATAATATGAATTCCAGAAGCGCAGGCTCCTGGTGGGAACAACACATTCTGATGAGTGGACTGCAAGAGGAAAAACATAGCGTGGAATTGCCCAATTCCTTTCTAAGTCAAAGTGCTGATACTACATTTGGCTGAGAAAACCTTTTTGTCCCTGTAACCTAATGATACATTTCATGTGGCTTTCCTCGGTTGGAGGATTGGAACAGAAACAAAACCAAGCCACTGTCCAGACATGTTAGAATTAAACATCTCCTTGAAGAAATAAATTTCATCTCTTTTATTGTTACATAAAGTTCTCTTTTCAGCCTGTATGGGGGAGGGGGGGGAAACAAAAATAACCACAATCATTCTCAAAGCAAGAATCCATTAGAGGTCTAAAAACATAGAGGAGAAATCGTTTTTAAGGAAGAACAGACCTTTATTTCCAGCCCTATATTCCAGTTTCCACCACCTTTTCTTGATAAACGAGGGTCGCCGCCAAACTCCTTCTCATCCAAAGTGTCTGTACCCCTCTCAAACTCCTGTCCCATCACAGTATTAACCACTTTTGGTTTTTTTAAGCCTTGACCTTCCCGAGGCTATCCCTTCCTATTTGTATTTCAGGTCTGACATCCCTCCCTTCCCAGAAACGAGTCCTACTCTTCCAACGTCCACCAAGGTTCAGATGTTGATGTCCTCCTTTTTCCCCTGCCCATCCTGTTCCTTAGTATGAGCAAATTCCATCATCTTTATGCTGACAGCTCAAACTCTGTGTTTCTTCGGGACAAAACTAATTTTAAATCTTGCAGAGGTACAGAATCTGCACTCAATAAGATCACTGCAGAACCATCACTTCATTCTCTATCCTCCCCTGAGACTTCAGCAGTCTCCAATTATTTGTCTCAGCAGATAACCCCATCAGGCCACTGCTTCACAGCAGAGCATCATCAGCAATTTGACTCCCACGTTTCCTGGGTCGTTTTGGCTACATATAAGTTGTGCTACTTACACTTTTCAAAATAAAAAACTGATGATGAACACAATTCTTTCTCGTGAGCTTTAAGCCATGTACAATATGTTTTCCCAATGATGAAAACCACAATCCCCCATCAAGCCTTTGCCAAACATCACTACTTAACTGTTTTCTTTCCTTCTCTTCATCATTCTGGCCTCAGGTTGCACCAGGGGACATTCAGATTAGATATTTGGAAAAATGTCTCCACTGAAAGGGTTCTCAAGCACTGCAATAGGCTGCCCAAGGAAGTGGCTTAGTCCCCATCCCTGGAGATGTTTAAAAGATGGGTAGACGGGTGCTCAGAGATATGGTTTAGAAGAGGACGGGTACGTTTGGACTTGATGATCTCAAAGGTCTTTTCTAACCAAACGATTCTATGATTATCTCTTGCTTTACGCTCATGCATTTAACTCAGTTTTGGTGACTCAAAAACAGCTCAAGATGTTTTTCCCCCCTTGCACGTAAAAGATGTAATTACATTTGCTCACCTACATTTTCTGTCTACTAAGGATGCACAATACCATTTGCCCTCTTGCTGTATTCGCCTTCAAGCTTTTTTGCTTTTACACTTACCACGATTCCTAAGTGTGTCATCTTTCTTCCCTTAACAAAAATCCCACACCAGTGTCACTCTGTTGTAACACCACAAATCATTACTATTAATTAACAGCATAAATGTCCACCAAATGACACATGCACTTCTGGTTTTGGTTGTTTGGGGTTTTTTTCCTGAAAAAAAACATTTCCTTTAACATGCTTTCCTACTACTCACTTACTTCATCTGCAAGTTGAAACATAGAGTGACCTCTCCATATGGCATTTTCAACATATGGAAAAAAAAATACAGATGCACAAATGTTTTGCATAAACCAGAGGGAAAGTGCAAAGCATCCTTCAGCACCAATTTATCTCCTCCATACCAATACCATCATTTAGAAAAATTAAAATTTCCAAAGTTGCATTTGATAACAACTAAAGCACTTCTTTTCACAAAGTTGTTTTTGGAATAATGCACTATAAAGGTCTTCAAGAGTAAGCAACAACATCTTTTGTGAAGGAAAATGCTAGTTACTGATGCTTATCAGACAATCAAACGTGCCCCTGCGTGGGCTCGCACACTGTCGTTCTCAGAACAGACTTGCTGATGACTAAACTGCTGCTTTCAGAGAAATTAGTAATTTCCTTCAAAATCCTTCAGAAAATTCTTATTTTGGTTTAGCAAGAATTCCAAAATATTTCAAATCACGTGAATAGTGATCTCATGTTATTTAACCAAAACATATCATAACATGGATATAGCCACAGAAAGAATTTTTTATTTGCCATGAAAAGGAGAAAGGTTCAATACCATAAAATAAACCCCTATGGAAAAACGGCAGGATGAGGTTTACTCGTATGTCCTAAAATCTGAAAAATAGTCTTGATACAAAAAAACCCACAACCTCTCGGATTCTTCTACCTGATCCTCTGCATTCAAAAGCTTAAAACAAGAGTTGTATTAGTCAGCTACTTTGCAATATGTTAGCACCTATGGGCAGATTTACAGATCTAAAAGCATTAGTATACTGTTTTCATAGAGGCAAACAAAATAAATCAGTGTCTTTCCCAGGTGTCGCACTCCTGATCCGTGCCATCCATACACTGGCTGTCCTTCACAAGCATAAAGTCCACACCCACAAACAATCTATGTCCAACAAAGGATGCAGTTTGGTGGTCTCCAAATAGCTGGCCCTAAAGGGTCCCAACTGATTGAAGTAAAACTCTATGAGCCTTTACCGCAGTAACCAGGACACGCTGCTCCCACGGACCAATTTTCCAAGGTAACTGAGTTGAAGGTATTATGGAGATGGAGAAAGCTCCAGTTCAGGCATTTCCTTTTCATCAAGATAAAAGCTTTTCTTGTAGTATGCTCATCAGCTGAAAAAAACCCCACAAAAGCACCAGTGGCAACACAAACAGGTGATGTTTTGGGTATATAATCCAAGTACAGAGGCTGTTGGGAGTATTAATCCAATGGGCTACACCTCCTCAAGAGAAGACAGTATGCCAGGACTCAGCAAGGATTGCTGGGACTTCAGGAGCATCCAAAAATACGGCACTAGCCCTGATTATGACACAGTATGACCGTTTCATAGTAACTTTGGTCCATGAGGAAAAGAAGAGCAAAATGAAATGTAAACTCCACAGAAGGCTGATTTGAAGAATGCAGTTAGTCTGTCACTCCATCTTCTATTACAGCAACGTCACTATGTGGTTTATAGCTCACACCATTTTTCTTGACGTAGATCTACCTATGACTAAAAAAGTTCCTCAGCAGCAGCACGTTCAAACTATGACGAGCTGCTCGTGTTATCTCTTTCTTCTTATCTTCAGATGCTAAAACTGAGTTAATATCTCAGCAGAAACACATGGATTGCTGTCCTTGTAACATACGCACCATCTCTCACACAAGCCTCATTAACGCTATGTGATCACCAATCAGAGGAAACAAAACACTGCAGGATAATAAAAACTGGAGTCGCACGTGGGCCGGAGAAATGCTCCTTACTAACAAACTCAGAATCTCTGACACAGGAAAAAATACAACCTATTTTCTCATGTCCCTGATCAGGGTACTTTACTGTTTTTTTTCCCCCATGATCATGTCTAAAGGGTTGATTGATCCTTTCCTCAACCGCTCTCACAAATACATACTGCCCCATCCTAAATTAGGTAAGTCTAGATGTGCTAAACTTCACCATCTGCTCTGTTCCCACTTTAATCCAGCTCCCACCTGGCTGGCACAGCTCGGAGTCCTGTGACTGAAGATATCTGGGCACAGCAACCTGGGGCTCAGCTGGGAGCTTCCCCTTGAGAGACTGCCAACATTTCCTTGAATCCATCCTTCTTACAAAGATCTCCTGTACGCACAGCAACTGTGAAATTGCTATTAATTATGCCTTTTTGCCTGACCCACTTATTTCAAAATAGCAGGATCTGGGATAGGTTAAAAGCAGGAAAAAAAAAAAGAGGAAGGAAGCTGCACATTTTGCTTCCTGGATATCTCCTCTTAGGGAAGCCAACTCTGTTATGATTTTCTCCACTATTTTTTCCTCTTTCTTTCCTTTCTTCTTCAACTTCTCTTCTGTATCTTCCTTTGGTTTCTCTCTGCAAGAAGAGGAATCAGGTTAGGAAACAGGAACGATGGAGAACGCTGATCTAAATTGCTTCACATCTTCAACAATGTGGAGAGAAAATGATGGGGCGTAGGAAGGGAATGGAGCCCTGTGAGTTTTCTTTTCCAGAGATGACTTCCGTTTTCCTTCTGGCTAATGACCGAAGATGATAGAAGCAAGTAAGAACTGCTGGAGATTTTGGCAAATATTGAAAAAGGAGAAACATGCAATTATAATTATTTGGACAATAAGAAGCAAATGCTAAAGAAAAATAAACCTCACAAATACAGACTACGGTCTCTTTCCAGAGAGAAAAGGCTTTACTCTATCTGAATCAAATCTGTTTATTTTTCACATTAATTCAAGAACGGATTTCACGTAAAATTCACAAACACGTATGTCAAATACATCAGTGCATACCAGTTCAGATGCATCAGAAAACATTATTTTATTATAAAAGGGAAGACATGAGGTTCTGTTCCCTGAAGTATGACAAGGAACCAGAAAGAAACAAAAATACAATATTGTAACCAACAATGTTAAAATGTTCTTGTCTGCAAATTCTGAGGCACCCCGATGAACTACTTGTTTACACTGATTTTCGCAAGGACAACAATATAGCTAAAATGACCCCAACATTCTGCACTGTTCGCTGGAACAAGCTTTCCTTCTGGTTCAGAAAAAAAAAAAGGATCTTCATAATAAAAATACGGTACACAAACACACCTGCGACCTGAAACACAGGGTTTGTTCCTGCAGCACATGAATCATTTTCCAGGTACCCCAACAGAAGGCACCGTGCTAGAGCTGCAAATAGCAACCCTTGTTTCTCTCTAGAAGGGCTAATAAGTATTTCCTCATTACCCTTGCAAAAAGCAACATGGGAATGAGAACTGTTAACCTACTGACATTGAATGCAAGCACAGAAAGTGAACTTCTAGTTAAACATAAGCCCTTCTTGGGGCATCGTTTTGTGATCTTGTTTTCTGCCTTGTGACCTTTGGGAAGGAAGGACACATTCAAAACATCGTCCACTGTTCGTTTGCAGAGGTAATACCATTCATGCAATAAAACGAGTGCAAGCACCTGATTATTTGCCTTCACCAACCAAATGCATCAGTGAAAACATTTTCTGTTTGTTTTTAACTCATTTAAATTAGAGGTGTCTTTCACAGAGATAAGAGTTTTCCCCAGGAACGAGGTCTGCGTGTAGTGACATTTTCAGAAAAACACAGGAAATAAAAGAACTCCTATTTCTGCCTCCTGACAGGCTTGTCAGAGTATTTTAAAACAGCTTTCTAAAATAAACTAACTTCTGCCCAGCACAGATTTGCCATCAAGGAACCAAATCCCATCCTTATAAGGTTACAAGAAAACAAAAGTGCTGAAAAGAAGTACAATATCAAGTCCATTTTTTAACTCAGGAAACAGCGATACCAAGGAAGTTTAAAATCAGTTTCTTCAGAATTAGAAACAGTCAGATGCTTAAGAAAATAATCGTCCCAATGATCACCCAAATCTTTCCTCTCCATCTAGTAAGATCTTAACCTATTAACAAAGCTAAAGCAGAGATTTTTATATCTACAGGAGTATTCAGGCTTTACCCATGGAAATATTTTCATATGCACAGCCACGGTTACTTTTACCATTAAAGAATTCAAACTGCTATAGCAAGGCAGAAATTACTTTTAACAACTTGGGTCACATGCACTGATACTGAGACTGTATTAAAACCACAATATATACAAAAAGAAAAGGGAAAAAAAAACCCTAAAGTTGAATACTGGAGAAAAGATCTTGAGAAAAAATGGAATCTAAAAGAGTTTATAGGAATCTGAAATAATGCCTGTGATAAGCTAACACAAAAATCAAACTGTTGGAAAAGAAAATCAATATTAGGATTAATGTTCCAGTTCTCTCCAGAGGAGGACAAAATGCATCCAAAACAAACAAACAAAAAAAAAAAACAAAAACAAAAAAGAAAAAGAAAGAAAGCTTGAAAAGCTGGGATTTTCTATTTCATCAAATTTTTGCTGTGGATCTCATTCTATTTGCCTGAGAAGCAAATTTCTGCACAGCTGAGCTGAACCTCACCCCAGGTTAACCGCAGCACCAAACACAGGCCATTTCCTCTGGTTTCTTTTTATAAAAAGAAAATATTACCAAAACACAAAGAAACAAAGGATGCTGCTACGGCAGCTCATATAAGTATGTTACAACACTGATGTCTGCAGTATTCAAAGTCTGTGTAAGTAAACTTTACGGGATATTGAGAGAAGTTGTTATTTTCATCCTCTTTTTCATTATCCGACACTAGGAGTTGAATCGTATATAAGATTTAACTGTGCTAAAGACAAAAGCAGCGGCACACCAGTGAGCACTTCATTAATTAAAAGCCAGAAAAGGAAGTTTGCTAAACGAAGCAAATGTTCTTATCACTCCTATCTATATTCATTAAAACTGACAGGAAACCAAATATCACCATCTGTCTACTTGCAATAAAGACACTAAAAACAGCTCCGGGGTAGAAGAATAATATAAAGTATAAAACTGCAGTTTTTCAAGTTTCAGTTTTAAATGGACAAGAGAGAAACTGATGTCAGACGAGGGAGAATAAAGGATGACAAGGAGCTGGTACATGACATTGGAAAAGAAATTACATATTTCAGAATATCAACTGAAGCTCCTTCAAAATCTCACAAATAACCCTGGTGAACCTATAGTTTCCACTGTCTTTCTCGCTCAGATCGACGGGTCCCCAAAAAGCCAAATACAGCAACGGCAGCTCATTTGCCTCTTTAGAAATAACTGCTACCAAAAACATTTGGAAAAGTATATTACACCACATAAACTGCAAAAATTTAATGCTCAAGCAAGTCCCAGGAAACACTTCTGCGGTTTTATTACGCACTGATGTACAGTCTTTATTCTTAGAGCAGTGATTTTTTTTTTTTTAATTATTCCTATATCTGGATTTTGCTTGCAAGTGGGCAACTCAGTATAAAAGTTGAATAAGATTTGATGAAAGAAAGACGATCTTAGCTGTGCAAAAAATACCAGGGCTCACACTGCAGTTGCAGAGGTCAATCGAAGGTCATGGATTTAAGGTAGTTTCCTGCAGTTGCACAATTCCTACCTTCTAGCAATCGCTGCAGGAGAGAGGAAGGGAAAAATATATAGACGGTAATAAGATATTTAATGACAGAAATGAAAATAAACCACTGCTCCCATTTGCAAACAGCACAGCTCCGTAGTGTTAATTCTGCACCGTACCCCAGCTGCACCACGCACGGCAATGAAAAGCACTTCCAGATCCTCTCAATGCTGCATACGATATTAGCTCTATAGTCACAGGATTTTAAGACTAAATAAGGTTAAAGTAAATCAAGGCTGAGATAAACAGAAAAAGCAAATTCATTGTTAAAAGCAGCAGCCAGCTCCCAGCCCGTCATGCCTGGGCACCGGCACGCACGGCGCAGGGCAGATCTCTGTGACACCCACAGGAGGCACAAACGGGGCCAGGAGAATAGAACAAGGGGGTTAAAGACCGAATCGAAGGCTTATTGATTTGTATTATGGTGTTCCTCTCAAATGGCACACTTTTTTTTTGTAGTTTAATTTTCTTTCCTAAGAACAATAATTCATACACATAAAAAGGCTCTCATTAATATTCCATGAGCATGCTTTTTTAGACTCAATACAATTACAACACAGCGATTATTATTCTTCTGTTAATACTTTAACAACACTAACAGATCCATTAACAGCTCAGCCCAAATAGGAGAGGTGTTTAAGAAACAGAACTGTAGGACAATTTCTGTTTACTAAAGAAACCACAACAAAATTATAGATTGTAATAAAGTCTGAGCGTAAAACGTTCCTGAAAACTGATGTGCTAATGTGCTGCTAGATTTCTTTTCAATTATGAGGAATCTTCTTTTAAAAGTCAACTCAATCTATGAGAACATAGGAAAAGTAAAATTCTTTAAATGAAGGGTGAAATTCAATGGTAATTCCTCTTTTATGTTAAATAGATAATGTTGATACACAAGACACCCAGTATCTGTCCATGCCAATGAAATCACTGGGATGTTTAGAAAGGACATTGAAAAGATGGTCGGCAAGTGTGGAGGTGCGTATCAGAAGAGAAAATACAGAACCATCCATAAAGAATTCTTCTGTATGACTTAAATTAAAATTCTTCCAGACTGAAGCTGGAGATGCTGGTTCATTCTAAAGTGGATGTAGGATATCTTTAAAAAAAAAAAAAACAAAATGAAACATTGTTGTAAAGGCAGGGGAAAAAAGGCAAAATGTTGGCATTTATAAAGCTTTTAATAAAAAGCTACACAGTAACAGCAACAACCTTCTGCCAGATTATTATGTTTTGAAATATTTTATTTTAGATACTCCTTGCTAGAGCTTCTATTTTCCTATTGAGTGCAGAAACTGTGGAAGATGCATTTCACTTTATTTACTAATAACAAGTGTACAAAGACTCAGGACCTTCAGGATCCCAGCTAACCAGCAGAAAAGGTAAACTCCTTTGGCAGAAAGAGCAAGCGCAATTCACTCCTGTGTTCCTTCTGTCCACAGCTACTGCAGTAACAAGGGAGTGTAAATCAAAGCACTTCTACAGCACATAATTGAGAAAAACACCCCCAGACTCCAGGCTCTCTGGATTTGAGAGTGCCAGGCTGGGAAAGACCTTCTGGGGAGCTGAGAAAGCATCAATTTCCTATAATCTTCTTAAAAAGGCAAATGAAGCTCAACCCTGAAATGCATGGCGTTTCTCAGTCCTTCCCATTCCTACCTTGTGAGGCTGCTTCTGAACTGTTTTCCTTTAATTACCTGAAACTTTGTTCTATTACTATATATACACAATATTATCAATACCATTAATTTATATAATATTTGTATTCACATACAGATATATAAAAATACCAATTTATTAATGACTAGTCTGTATTTTTTTAATCTTGTACCTACCTCTTCCAAGAGCTGAAACACTTCCTTTGCCGGGCCATTACTTACAGACGAGGCCATCCTTTCTATGAAGTCAACAGAAACCACACACTTTTCTCTGGTTGTACCCAATCCCCTTGCTCACAGGATTAAGTACACTGTGTTTAAATGCAAGATGGTTTTTGCCCTTTTGTACTCAAACACATCTCCTTCTCTTCATCCCGATACAATAAAACCTGAATTCATCAAGCTCAATACTAGCTTGCAATATGACTTATTTTGGCGATTACATCTCTGTGACACCTCCTTGTCCACTGTAACACCTCCTCATCAGTGTTATTTCTTGAATTCACTTCAGACGGTCAATAACAGTTTCCCATACACCATTCTAAAAGCTCCCTAAAAATCTGCTTTCAAGAAGCGAATGCTAAAGCGACAATATCCCGGTCACAACGCCTTCACATCTGTTATTTAAAGCACAGTACCATTACACCCGTATGCCAGTAACGTAAGGCTCATTGTGCTTTCTGCTCTATAGCACAAAAAACCTGATGTGCACCCTACGTGCACCTTTTTAACCCAAGCAAAGCCAAAATGGTTAGATACTACTTCCATTGCTTTAAGTATTTTCAAGTCGCTATTTAGATTGTCCTAGTAGAAAGGACTACAGCAAGCTGGGATAGGTTTGCCTTAAAACAGAACCCAGGGCAGCACTAAAAATAAAACCTGTGTGTCTTGAAGCCTGGGAAAAGTACAGCAATGCTACAAGGGATTCAGTGCAAAACTGCGGACAATACTGCTTACACATACAATACTTATTCATTAATTTGAAAGGACAGATATTTACAAAGAATAACTCAGAGCTCCTATGAGTTTATTTGACGTTCCCGTCACTCTAGTTCCCCTTTGCCATGTGTTTCTTTTCTCACACTTCATTCTTCTGTTCTCTACCACCTTTCTTTCCACGGACCAGGCTCAGGAAAACTATTTCTCGCTGCCTTGGTTATGTCTTGCTCTGCCCCACGCACAAATGATGAGATGTAGGTGAGGACTGAAAACTCATCAGGTCTCTGTCAGCTCTGGCACAGTCAACCCCTACCACTTGGGTAACAAGCCAAACTTTTTCTGGCATTTCTTTGTACTATGCAGTAATTATAATCCTTTTTTTTTTTTCTTTTTTTGTGGTCTATCCCTTTATTACTCTCTATTTTACATACTATCCATTACTTTTTAGGGTTTGGTTTTTTCCTCTTTTATCCTCCTATCGCTATTATGGTCTTTAAGAGAAAGGCTGTTAAGTACTGCACATCTGTCATTTCAGCATTATGACTAGAAAGCAGACTTCGAAAATCCTGGTGCCACCATAAAACTGGTGAACTAAGACTCGGCATCTTAAATTTCTTCGCTTTATCACTGTTCTTGTACCCTTCCCTTGATAACTGCTGTTGATCACCATCAGAGACAGGATATTGAATTAGATATGCTCGATCTGAATCAATAGGGCTGTTCTCACAGATTTATTGCTAAAACAAGTGTTTCCATTAGGCCTAGGAAAATCAGCTGAAGTAAAGTTACAGACTCCTGCAGTTTTCTACAAGTAGCTTTGTTGTGTGGCAGTCCCCCATTTCACTATCTAGATTTGTTAGACTGCTATGCATGCAGATTTAATCCTGGTGACAATCGGCATATATGTAAAGCAGTCAGATATTTTCTTTGATAGCAGCAGGAAACATTGAGTGTAGGAAATTTAGCACAAAATATTTTTCATCTGCTGAGGAACATGGGTGAAAATGCTTTGAACATGTCAAGAGCATCAGCGTAAGGAAGAAAAACGATTTGCCGGGAAACATCCATCATTTAAGATATTCCCTATTGTTTTCCAGTGTTCTTTTCCCAGAGACACTGAGCCTACTTAGGTTTTGTGGTTTGGGTGGAGAAAAGAGAAGGTTGTTGATGCTTTGGGAAAACATACCGTAGCTTGCTTTGCTTGCTTGCTCCTGATCCTCAGCTACAGCAACAACTGGCAGCTGAAAGACCTAACATCAAAAATCGGCTCTAGGGGAAACTGTCTTGTTTGATCCACTAAATCTATCATTTAAAAACTTTGAAAAAGAAAAAAAAAAAAGGTTAAACTCATAAACAAAACTTTAAAATAAAGATTTTAAGGAGATAGCATAAGGTTTCCTCAACAGCAAAGTCAAGATCCGTTGGTGGAACCCTTCCAACCATACACCCACCCTTGGGTTTCAGGACCTAGTAAAATTCCACTCTTCCCCATCAGTCTTATCTTGCCAAATTCGGAGCAGGAGGAAAACACTCGGAGGAACAGCATCCCAAGGACTCCACCGTACACTCACAGGCAAAGCACTGACACACATGGCAGCGCTCCCGGGAGCCAGCTCCTGCAGTTGGATTTTATTAAGGAACACACACGTTTTTGCGCTCCAGTCAGAAATATCCGGGGGCTCTAGCATATGAACAATAACTCAATAATCACATTTCCTCCTCTCTAACATAAAATAAACACAAGCTCTGAGATGGACTCCTTGGATTTATGTCCTTTCAAAAGAATTTAGTAATTGGGGATTAAAGAAATAAAACCACAAGTAAAGTGCACGAGTTCAAAATGTGCAGTAAACACTTTTGGAAGCAATCTTCTCATCTGGGAGTACTGCAACAGATGTTTATCAGGAGCTACCAACAGTTAATCCAACTCCAAGCCAGATTAACTCTTTGCCATTGGAAACAAGCCTTTTTTTTCTGTGAGCAGCCTATGGCAAACAACGGGTTGTGCCACACCTGCTCACAACAAGCAGTTAACTGAACGAAGAAGGGGGAAAAAGCCATAAAGCCCAACCAAATAAACCAATGTCTGGCCCAAGAGCCTTTAACAGGTGTATATGTGGGTGGAAGGGGGAATAAAGAAGAAAACATTTAAACAAAGACTCCACCGACAATCTGATCACTGAAGTGGGCACACACCAAATGAGCCAGAAAACATTTTCGAACAATCCAATAATGGATTGGTTTTTATTTCTGGAGAGGATAGGAAATACAATTATTGGTCTTGGTTTTCAAAGTGCAGCACCGATATATCATAGTAACAACTCAGAGGTTATTCTGTTTAAAGATATTCTGAGTAAGAATGAAAATAGGAAGGTACAAAGCTACAAGTAAACTATGGATTATTCAAACAGCAATCCAACAGTTCAGAAACATTATAACTTTTCAAGACACAAAGAATTTTAGCTTAGGTATCCATAAATCAAATGATGGCAGCCTACTATTTTTCTCTTCTTTTTTTCATGTTTTTATTAAACTGAGTAATTCAATGGCAGCCTTTTAACTTTTATGTAGTTATAGTACCTGCATATGCAAGATGATATTTACTCCTTAAAGATACAATATGCAAATCACAATTAAAAGCATCGTTATTTAAAGCTGAAATTCTAATTTCTTAACGGGTGCAAATCAGATCCCTGTTTGCAACCCTTGCTGAAGGCAAGCAAAAGACGAGTAAGTCCCTGCCCATGGGGAGGAATTAGCTACTCCTCTGCTCCTAACTTCAGAAATATTTAATTTTGGCAAATCCTTGAGCATCCCATCAAAACAGTCAGTGGTCCAACAGAGCCAGGAGAAAGCCACTCCCCTTCACTATCCTAAGGAGACCAAGCAGAAGAGATAAGAACCCCATGTCCAAAAAGCCTCTGCCTGAGCATCACTAAAGACTCCCACATCGCTGGGACTGCCTGGCACCAGGATCCATGTAAAACTGCTGGGAAACAGAGCTGGTTAGAGGACTCACAGCCTTGTGGGGCTTGCAATGCTCCCAGCTGCAGTAACACAAGATTGAGAGTCACAAATTCTGGAAACTTTGGTTGAAACTTCCTTCCTGACTGCAGAAAATCTCAGATTTTTTGGTTGTTTGGTTTTTTTAAACAGAGAGAAAAACAATGCCAATCTGTCAAGTCTGAAGACAATCTAAAGAGGTTTTGTTTATCTAATTGCTAGGCAGAACAATAAACAAATAAAAAGCTGTAGGAAGTCCTTTCAACTCCATTTCTGCTGGTAATGCAGGATAAGTTTCATTCTTGGTTTTACTCCTAATCAACAACAGTAATGGCAAACATTATCAGCTCTATTATATTTGGTAAAGAGACTGATGTTATTTATTCAAGAAAACATTTATAAATATTCCTCTAGTTCTAAAAAAATGGATGATCACAAAGCCAGACACTGGCATCACCTCTACCCAGCCCCTTCATTCCTAGGCAGAGGCCACTGGAATCGCCACCAGTCAACTGACTAAAATACAGTTGTTTGCAGCTTGTTTTGTGTTTTTTTTTTTCCCTCCAGATATCAAAAGCTCTAAGTGCTGAGAGTAAGGTTTTGTTTTCCAATTTTTAGCATTCCAAAGAAAAAACACTGACATCACATTCTGCGAGTCTTGCCAAGAATGTCTTTTGTGTTCACAGCTTCAGTGTTTATGATAAATTTTGAACATTAACAGTACAAAGTATTATTTAAATCAAAGCCTAAATCTTAAGAGTAATTTAAACTAGTGAACTGGAAACCTTGATTTAAATAATTTCATTTTGCAAATATAGTTCTCCTAAACAACTATTTGCTTTCAACGGCTTCTTGTTGAGTAAGTAAATAAACTACATGCATCTATTGAAAAGATTATGAAGCCTAATATACTCTTGATCTTTTATTTTTTACATTTTATTAAGTAGACAATTTAAAAGGCAATTATTTTTTCACCTATGATTCCTAAGTGCTTCAGAAATATTTAATAAGTCCTAAAGCACCTTTTATGATGATGATTATTCCCATTTTATATAGAAGGATAACCCAAAGAAGAGATAATTATCTAGGTTGGACTCTTTCCTTCACCAGATTAAACTGTGTCTAAGATAATATGATTGATCTCCAGTACAGCATGAGGGGGGACAGCTTTAAACTGCAAGAGGGGAGATTAGATTAGACATTAGGAAGAAATATTTTACTGTGAGAGTGGTGAGGCACTGGAACAGGTTGCTGAGAGAAGTCAGGGATGCTCCATCCCTGGAGGTGTCCAAGGCCAGGTTGGATGAGGTGGATGAGGCTTTGAGCAACTGTGATCCAGTGGGAGGTGTCCCTGCCCATGGCAGAGGGATTGGAACTGGGTAATCTCTAAGGTCCCTTCCAACCCAAATCTTTCTGTGATTCTATGGTTCTAAGAACAGGGAGGTTTTGCTAGATCATTTCACCCAGATATAACACTTGATATTACTTTTACTTCATCTTCTAAAACTCTGAAGTAACACACAGCACAGTCTGCTGCTGTTCTTCATGACAACAGAGTTCTCTTTATGAAGAGCCTTAATTATTTTGACATGAACAATGATGGCAAAACCAGCAGCGAGCATTTAGATCGCTTCCACAGTCCAACTGAATCAACACAACGTATTTTCCAAGTAGTACAACCTCTAGTTTGAATACTCATTTCTTAATATTGTGCCTGGAAATCTGCAGGATGTTGCACCAACAGTACATACTGTGAAAGTTTCAGAACAGTTTCCATGTAGTGAATATCGCATATCCCCATTCACCACTAGGTCAAGACCTTACACGTGACAAAGTTTGTGCCCTGAGGCACAGTGCCAGACCCAAGATGTTTACTAATCAAGATGTATGAAAAGTGGAAAAAGAGGTACAGAATTATTTTTAAGGTTTTTCACAGTCTCTCAGCATTGTGCCCATTTTCCACTGCTATGAAAACCTTCCTGCACACCAAGTTGGCCCATGATGGGAAACTGCTTCTTTCCTGAAGCACCTCCTTCCTGATCTCTCCCCCTCAACCCAGCCCTTACCAAGGACGAACATCAATGTCTCTCAAGCTACTTTGTCCTATAAACTGCTTTTTCTGTGATGCCTCAAACATTTTACCAGTCAGACATTAATGACTGTCTTGAACTTTACCAGGAAGGGTGAGAGGCAGAACACCAAGTGCTGGAGGAAAATTAAACAACGGAAGACACAGTGGTCCATGATGAGACAAATTTGGTAGGTGCAACCATATGAAATGCCAGCTCTTCCCTTCTGCCTAAAGCCCCAGCCACTGTTAACGTGACCATTTACTGGCACGCAGAGGAGGGTCTCAAAGAGACAACACATCGCTTTGATGATGAACCCCATGTCTTGCAAGGTCCAGCTGGATTCATTCACCTTACTGCAAGCCCTCAGCTCCAGCTTCACAAACAGCAAGAGCGCTGTTCCCTCCAAAATAAATTGTTATGGTGTGTGCCAGATCCCAAATCTCACCCCACCAGAACACCACATGTGACACACTTTTTGTCTATGCATGGGCTCAGGAAATATGAGGATGGGGACGGTCCAGAGGGAGCGAGTCAGGGATTTTGCTGCACCTAAGCAAGCCACCCTCCTAAAATGAAACCAAAAGAAGGTTTGACACTGAAAAACATCTGCATTTCCTGCACAAGTTTCCCAACAATATATATCTGTTATATATATACATATATATATATAACAGATATATATATACACACAGATATATATAGATAGATATATATATATACACACAGACACATATGCTGCTTCAGACACAACATCACTAGGCTGCAAAGTCAGCGGACACCAGCCCTGAAAGGCAGGTGTTCCGTAAATTCATATTGCATAAACACAGTTAATTGTGACAAGAGGGCTATAAAAATCCTTGTAGGGCTTAAATTATTTCTCCACTTAGAGCAACTCTACCACCAGGAAATGTTGCACATTGCACTTTATACTGAACTGGGAGCGCCCAGTGATAACATTAGAGCTCCATTAAAGAACAGACATAAAAATCACAGAACTTTAAAAAATACAAACTCATTTTTCTGCCGTCATTCAAAATAACCATTTAAAACCAAACACACTCCGCAATTGCCATTAAAACTGTTCCACTCTAACACTGCAAGTGTTTAAATATGAAAATTGTACTTCTGAAATAAACATTGCTGCTACCATGGAAAAGTGCTACAGCGAGCCGAGTCGCTATTAGACAGAAATTACCACCTTAAAGAAGTCAACAATCCCTCACACTTCACCATGGAAATATTCTCTCTCCACCCAACAAGGTCACCAAAAAGAAAAAAAAAAAAAGCAAAACCCAGCAACAAAACAACTAAATGATATCCACTAAAACTTTGATCAGACACACAGGTAGGTAAATATAGGTCATTCAGAGTCTGATTTTTAATAAATTTATGATTTATGCATTTACTGATGCTGATCCTCCAGTAATCAATGTATAGTTGATTCACTGTATCCATCTGAATCTTCCTGCATATACCGGAGTCTAAATTGTTATCCAACTCATAAAATTCAGAAAAAAAAACCCTCAAAATACAACAAAATGAGTTTTACTTTTCCTAGTCTCATCTTTTTTTATGGTTAGTTATTTAGAAAAACATTTTTTATGGTTAGTTATTTAGAAAAACATTTTTTAGGAGTTTATTATCTATTTATATCTGGAAAAGATCTTTTAATAACATGCACGTCCTTTAGCTTCGTGGGGGCACTGGCTCCGTACGCGGGGCCAGGACCAGAGAAGCAATCCGGTACCATGTAAAAGGGAAAGAAAAGACTTCATCCGGCTCCCTCTCACCTCTCTGGGTGAGAAAACAAGCAGGAGGCGCGGAGGGGTAACTCAGCTCTGCAGTGCTCGCGTCATCCGTCAGATTTCTGTTACCACCACAAGCCGGCAGCGCCTGCCAGCCTGGCTGCAGGTTGTTCACACATTATCAGAAATCAGAATTTGCTATTTAGGCTAAAGAAGTCTTAGCAGGTATCAATCAGGCATAGAAATGATCCTGTCTGTTTTCTCAGGATACTCTGGAAAAGTTTATGTAAAATTGGAAAATCATGTGTGCCATTACGTAACAAAGACAACTGGATATTTCGACTTTTAAACAGTAGGTACTGAACAGCACTTGGCTTCATTGTAAAAGTATGCATCCCTTGTATAAATAAATATTATTTATTTCATAATTTAAAAAATACTTTACATGCAGCTCTCTGCACTTCTCCTGTACTCAAGCATTCACAATCATTTGAATACAATACACTAAATTCAATTTAAACTCCCTGCCTATCTATCACGTTAGACTACCTAAGCAATTTGGGTAGATATCGTAATGCCGCAGGTATGTCCAATGTTTTCTAGGATCTGACAAATCACCACCGGTGCAACAGGTGCCGTTTCCACTCATCTTTACATCTGACAAAGAGGGTTGTGCTGCTGCAGTCCCTCCCGGCGGTCAGGCTGCCTGCGCACCCATGGGTGACATCAAAGGACCTGTGAAGGTGCAGCAGTGTGGCTCCTCCAGCCGCTTCCCACATCCCAGAGGCGTGGGGGCGGCTGCTGCTCGGCAGGGACATAGCAACATTCTTCCATCACTCCCTGAAAAACCTTTACTGCTTCCTATGGGTTCGGGTTAGCAACAAAAAAAAAAAATGAATTTTTTAGGCTTAGCAATAGGCCTGGACCCAAAAGCATCCTTCTGCCTCTGTGACACACAACAAAGGGTTAACAGCATCATGAGCCAGCTCAGGTGTAGATCACATCAACAGCACCACCAATTTTAATTCTAATTTCTATATAGGCTACCTTAACACTTCAGTGGCAATTTTATACGAAAGAAATATCCAGACACTGATTTTTAACCTGCTCAAATCAGGTATTCGTAGCTTAAATTTCCCCTGCTCGTTTATACCACAGAAATGATCATGCAAACACACGACACTTTGAACTTCTGCCTCCAGCTGGGGATGCTGCAGTAGATTTAAATTCCGAGCTGTGGCACAGAGAGCACAGAGTGACTGCAGCGTCACTCAGAGAAAATGCCAAGGCCAAAAGTTGCAAAACCTGTCACAAAATTATTCTGCCTTTAAACATAAACCAATCAGAAATAACTTCTGCCATGAACACCACTGGGGAACTCAGAACTTTAAAAGGTTTACGTGGCTTTCGTACAAGAGGAAATACACAGAAGAAACGTCATAAATACAGTTGACTGTAAAACGTTCGATGAGAAAGATGAGATCAGATAAATTGCAAAATAATACAGAGACAAAATTTGCCGCTAAACCATATAACAGATTTATAAGACATGATAAAAACAGACAGTATTTAGGGACATATTTGTTATTTTAAATCTAACCCAAACATGATAACAATATTACGTCCCTTTCCAAGCATCACCTCGGACTGGAAGGGATAAAGGAGAGGCAGAAGGGAAAGAAGGGGAAAGAGAAAAGAGGAAAAGAGAGGGAAAAAAAAGAAAAAGGGAAGGAGAAACAGCAATTTATCATTTAGCAAATCCACGGAAACAACTTTTGGGAAAGATCGGGGATTTTCAGGCGGCGGCGGCCCGAGCCCCTTCTGATTTACTTTCTGCAACCCAGAGCCCGCAAACCGCGACCCCGAAGCTGAGAGACCGACAGTGGAGGAGCCGGGGCAGCATCGCCCGCGCCCGGGATCTCCCGGGGCTCTCGGGATGCTGCAGGACCTCCCGGGGCTCTCGGGATGCTGCGGGACCTCCCGGGGCTCTCGGGATACCGTAGGATCTCCCGGGGCTCTCGGGATACCGCAGGACTTCCCGGGGCTCTCGGGATGCCGCAGGACCTCCCGGGGCTTTCGGGATGCTGCGGGACCTCTCGGGGCTCTCGGGATGCTGCGGGGTCTCCCGGGGTGCTCGGGATGCCGCAGAATCTCCCGGGGCTCTCGGGATGCTGCGGGAACTCCCGGGGCTCTCGGGATGCTGCGGGGGTCTCCCGGGGCTCTCGGGATCCTGCAGGACCTCCCGGGGCTCTCGGGATGCTGCGGGGAGCTCGGGCAGTGACCGTGACCTCCTGCTGCTCCCGGGATGCTGCCGGGAGCTCAGGCAGCTCCGGGACCTCCCGCGGCTCCCAGGATCTCCCGCTGCTCTCTGGGTGCTGCGGGGAGCTCGGGATGCTCCCAGGACCTCCCGCTACTCTCGGGGTGCTGCGGGGAGCTCGGAATGCTCCCAGGACCTCCCGGGATGCTTCGGGGACCTCAGGCAGCTCCCAGAACCTCCCGCTGCTCTCGGGATGAGCCCCAAGGCAAAGCCTCGCCGGGATGCGCAGAGAACCACAGCCCATCTCTAATAAAACAACCTCCTCCAGCTCTGCCGCTCCCATTTTCCGCCCGTCCCGGTGGGTCTGGCTGGAAAACTTCTGCCCCCGCGCTGGCACAGGGCTCTCGGCAGAGCCCCGGACCCCGATCTCGCTTCTCCCACCCACGCACAAAGAGCCCCCGAACCCCGAGCATCCCGACTCCGGGAGCGCCGCGCCCAGCGCGCACCGCAGCGGGGAATCAACGCCACGGGGAAGAGAAATCCGCTAAACGCCCCGCTCCGGCCCCGCCGGGCAGGGACACGGATCCCCCAACCACCCACCTTGCATCCCCGCCGCCGGCTCCGCCGCTGATGCCGAAAATACGGGGCAGGCGGGCGCGACCAATCGGGGCGCAGAAGCGACCGCCCGCAGCCAATGGGCGCCGCCCGCTGCCCGCCCGCAGCCAATGGGCGGTGCTGCTGACCCCCAGCAGCCAATGGGCGGTGCCGCTGCCTCCCCCGCAGCCAATGGGCGGTGCCACCTCCCCCCCCATCCCCCGCAGCCAATGGGCGGTGCCGCTGCCCCCACTGCGCGGGGCGGGGCGGGCGCGGCTGCCGGGCGCTCCTCCCCCACCCCCTCCCCGGCTTTTCTTTACCTCCTCTCTCCCCTCAGCTGCGTCTTAGTTTTCTTTCTCTTACTCTTTTTTTCCTCTCCGCTTTTTTCTCCCTCTTTTTTCTTTATTTTTCCCTTTTTTATCTCCTCCCCCCTTTTTCTTTCTTTTTTTCCCCTCCCTTTTTCTTGTCCTTTTTTCTTTCTCCCTTTTTCTTTCTTCTTTCCTTTTCTCTCCTTTTTACTTTGTTCATTCACTTTTGCTTTCATTCTTTTCTTTTTTCTTCCATTTTTCTTTCTTCCCTTTTCTCCTTTTTTCTTTTGTCTTTTTTCCTTCCTGTCCTTTTTTCCTTCTCTTTTTCTTTCATTTTCCTTTTTCCTCTCCTTTTTCCTTCACTTGTGCTTTCTTCCCTTTTCTCTCCTTTCTTTTTCCTCCCATTTTCTTCCTTTTCCTTTTTCCTTCCTTTTTCTTTCCCTTTTCTTCTCTTTTTCCTTCATTTTTTTCTCTCCTTTTTTCCTTCACTTCTGCTTTCTTCCCTTTTCTCTCCTTTCTTTTTCCTCCCGTTTTCTTCCTTTTCCTTTTTCCTTCCTTTTTCCTTCCCTTTTCCTTCTCTTTTTCTTTCATTTTCCTTTTTCCTCTCCCTTTTTCCTTCACTTTTGCTTTCTTCCCTTTTCTCTCCTTTCTTTTTTCTTCCATTCTTTTCCTTCTCCTCTCCTTTTTTCTTCCCTTTGTCTCTCTTCCTTTTTCCTTCCCTTTTTTCCTTTTTCCTTCCATTCCCCCTCCCCCTCCTTCTTCCTCTCCTTTATCCCCTCCCTTTTCTTTTTTCCCTTTTCCTCACCTTTTTTTTTCCCCCTCCCCCTCTGTTTGCTACCCATCACTACTAGCACTAGAGGATTTGTAGAGAACCCAGAAAGGTAAAGGAATAAAACCCCACACAATATGCTCCAGCTAAAACCTGAGGCTCAGAAGAGCACCTGTTTCCGCCACTGGTTTTTAATAACCCAACACACAAACTCAGAGCATGACCAGAGCAGGTTTCTGGCATTCCAAATCCAGGCTTTAAAAATACCAAAACGAACTAGCAGATGTTTCAACATCACCTGAGCGCACAAAGCTTTAAGTCAGATCACTACCAGAAATTATTAGCAAAGTAAACTTTCTTGAGGTCCAAAAATTTTGGAAACAAATATCTGCTTTACTGAAAAAAAAAACCCAACATACTGTATACATATTCTTACTTTAAATAAAATAGAAATTCACTAACATTTGTTCATAAAATTTGCCTGCAGGAAAGCTGAGGAGGGGCTCTTTATCAGGGAGTGCGGAGACAGGATGAAGGCATAATGGTTTTAAACTGAAAGAGAGAAGATTTACATTAGATATTAGGAAGAAATTTTCTCCTGTGAGGGTGGTGAGGCCCTGGCACAGGTTGCCTGGAGAAGTCATGGATGTCCCTTCCCCGGAGGTGTCCAAGGCCAGGTTGGATGGGGCTTCAAGCAATCTGATCCAGTGGAATACGTCCCTGCCTATGGCAGGGGGGTGAAACTGGATGATCTTTAAGGTCCCTTCCAAATCATTCTACGATTCTACAAAAATAAACATTTCAATCAACAAACCCCATAATTTCTGCGTATTACAGGAGAAAACTATCAACTGTAGAAGAGGGAATAAAAAGAAAAAAAAGCTCTGAATTTTCTTCAGGTCTTTTTTTCCAGTCTAATGATCCTAAATAATTCCTAAGTTCAGAGTGAAGTAAAATAAATGAGAAAATCCGTGCCTCCCATTTCTATGCTGTGCTTCTTCAGACCTCATCCCCAGCATTTCAAATCACTAAATCGTATTTGCTGAAACCTCTTGCCTGAACAGTGTTCATTTCTCCACAGTGTTTGGCTAATACAGGATAATAATACATACCATGAAGTGATAAACCCGATATTAGCCCAAGTCTTGATGATGGTTTACAGGAGAAAGCTTTTTTTCTGCAGATCAAGGAAGACTTATTTCTAAGGTGCCCCAAGAGCCCAGAACTCTGTGGTGCTGCAAACTGCTGACAGACAACCAATAACTGTGACAAATTATACATTCATGGCATCTGCAACAATCGATAAAATGACTCATCAAATTAATAAAATATAGATCACAAAGCATACATTTTTATTAAAGAATAACTTCATGATAACCAAGTAATGTGGATGCTTCCAAGCATAAGATTAAATTACATGCTGAGCAAATCTGGCATTTTGTGATAAACTGCTAAAACAGTCTTTGCAACAGCAACCGAGGAAGAACACTGCTGACATAGTCTATAAACATGTTTCATAAAGCATAACCGAAAGTAACAAAAAAAAATAATCGTTGAAGTGGTGGTTGGAGAACTCACTACCATATCCACAATAATTGCCTTCTAGACTTCTTGCTTTGTAATTGATTCCTTCAAATATGCTGCTGATTTGGGTGTTGAAAGTAATAAAACCAAATTACCTACATAGGGGAATATTTGAACCAAATTAATTCCTTCGCCAGCCAGACAGTTGTCAACGGTTGTCATTACTGGAGTACACAAAGATTTCTAGTACATTCAAGATCATGAAAATGTTACTGAAATAGATGAAGGTAAGTGTCTCACTAGATGGATGGACATCGTTTATCAAAACGTTGTGCCTGCCGAGTAACTTTAGATATTAAGCAGTTGCTTGAACTTAAGAATACAATGAATTCCATTAGACTTGGAAGTTCTGAAGCTATACACGTGATTAAGTATTTTCCTGCATGCATGTTCTCCACTACTGAGAAACTCATCAAGAGGAGCTTTTCCAAACTCATATAAAGGTATTGGAGAAGTCATTCCCTCCCCAGAGAGGAAGATGGAGCATCTCTTATGGCAAAGGCCTGACTTCTGGGAAGAAAACACTTAGGCACATCCTGTGTCTCTATTATGCGGGCTAGGTTATTGCTACACAGCTTTGAAACATATTCTAAATAAAGTACTTAAGATACCGAGATCCTGTTTATTAAACCTTGCAACTATTAGTTCCTGAAACGCCTTGGTACTCGCTCTCTGCAGGCAAACTATGCCACATCAACAGCACTAGAAGGCTGTCCTAAAATTAGTTTTGATCCACTGTAATGCCAGATACATAGTGTTCTCGGGCATTCTTTACATGATTGAAGCTTTGTCAGGTATTCTAAATATTTCTTTCATACTAAAACACCCAGAGCTCCCCAGAAGAGTCCTTTCATACTCGCAATGAGTATTTTACATCCATAACATTTAGCTGCTTGCTCAACGTCCATGGAATTCCTAGCTAAACACATGAGACAAGGTCTTTCCCACCCTTCCTTCTACCTAATAAATAATGGAATCTTGATTCCAAAATGCTGTCATGAAACAAAAATCAAATAGAGCCTAAGTAATATAAACCAAATATTTGTTTATACTAGATCCATTATGAATTGAGTTCCTTTTTCAAACAAATGACATTTAATAATGTATTAAACATGTAAACAGGAACATATTTTAAGTTATAATTCCATCCACTCTTTCTCATGACATTCATCTTCTCAAAGCCCATATCCTCATTTCAATCTCATAATTTATAGAACATTAAGTTAATAAACAAACGTGCTTCCTTACAAACGGCTTAGTACTTAGTTAAGCTGCTGTCTTCCCTAACTATGGCAACCTAGATCAGTTAAAATATACATAATCCATTCTCTGGCATATTATTAGCAACTGGAAATTTATTATAAAATGTCATTTCCTTTCAGAATGAAATATCTTTTTTTGGAAAATATACACAAATATTCCCACTTAAACCACGCCATTTATTTCGATATTTTACAAATTTTCTGCACAGCGACCATTTCATTTACGTAGAAAATACCACACAGCTATGAATCTCTTAAGCCACCAAAACGCAACCACACATAGCAGCAATGAATATTTTAGAGAGGCAGCAAACAGGACCAGCTTCAGAATTACACCCACCACCTTCAAGAGAAGATGAGGCAAGAGCTTTTTCTCTTGCCATAAATTACCACTCCCTCCTATCAGTAATTACTTAACTTTCAAAAATAGCTGCAACGCAGACAAATTAGGAGCTATAATTACGCAAATTTATCCCTGATATTAAGACTGCATACATGCATATTTGTATACCTACTTAGCGTATTCTAAAACGTATCTGCATGCATAATGTCAAGTACTATAATCAAATACAGCAGGATGTCTTTATCTTATCACCCAGAACAACAACGTTTCTATCCTAAATATCTGTAAGCCCTTCCAGTGGTCAAAAAATGCTTACTACTGCTTTTTATCTGTATGGCACCGGTCACTTGATTCCAGTGCATCTTCTTTTGAGAAACGTTGCTCCTTCCCAGACAAGAGGGCAGAGACCTAAGTTCACAGGAGTCAAAAGGAGCACCAGCCAGGCTAAGAAAGAAGATGTTTTTGAGATATATATACACGTACAAATCACAGAGTGTAACACAGAAGCTACATCAGGTTCAGAAGTCCGTACTCTAAAAACACCTAAGGCTTTATGTATTAGAAATACCATAGAAAGTTAGCCTGTTCCTGGCTGCTGTTGCATACAGGACATTGGGCCAGATGGTGCTTACAGTCTTAATCAGTTCAACAATCATTTTATGGAGTACCCAAAGACAGAGTTGCCTCATTTTTTTCTTGGAAATTAGAACTACTGAATATTTGAGGTCACTCAATGAAAAGCAAGTTAGAATTTGACTGCTCCTGCACTACTATTCTAACTCGACACAAAAACTTTCCACTTTGCTCGGGGTCTTGGTAGACCACTGCTTCCCAAAGAACCAACACTTCTACATCTCTATTGTGCTGCAACATGCTCCCTCTCAGATAGCTGCATTTCTCTTGTTCATGTATCTATTTATCCAGATAATCATCTTAAACATGGGATAGCACTACAGATCTTTAAGGGCATTGTTTTAACCTCCCTGGTTCTTCAGAGCCTCTGGTCCAGCCCACGTCACTTTACATTCGGCCTTTTACATATCGGAGGTTGTTCGGTTTGGGAAGCACCACAGGCAGGTTTGGGCATTGCTATACAACAATGAACTCTGCTATTTTTTTTATAAGCATTACTTCTTATCCTTTTCACTTACAGAGCTTAAAAATCCCTGATTCCAAGATAGCTAAGATCTGCACAGAAACTTAACAAAAAGGTGGCAACTCAACACACTTGTCTTTTTCTACAATGGCTTTCAACAGCAATAGAATATATTGTTATGATAAAAAGCCTCAATACTCTCCAAGTTAAAGCAGAAGAACAAATGCTATTTTTAAAGTAAAAATCTGTCGTAACTAGAGTCGGGGTTAGCAGTGGAGGGGTTTTTTTGGAAGGATAAAGATCTATTTTTTTTATTACAGTGAAAATCCTGAATATGTACATGCACATTCACATCATTTTGCAAAACTGTCAACACCAGATACACGATTCCTTCTTTGAAGAATCTCCCTGTGTTGCAATCCTCAGCTAAATTTGAAAATATTTTGGGTAAGCATAGCTGACGTTCCATGGGTGTAATCTGAGACCATAAGGAATTTAAGAAAACAGTTCGATACTGTACTAAAATCTAAAATAGGCTTTTAGGAATTTATGAGCTTCCTCAGATCAGCAACTAATATAACCATCCAGAAATTACTCTCTGTAGCCCATCTAGCTTCCACCTAAATTTTCCTCCCTTGAGTTTTGTTCTGGAACATGTGAGCTCCTTTTGAAGAATATTTGTACATTCTACTATTGTGAAATATATTATACATTAATTAAATATATTCTTCTCTTAACATCATATGTTTAGCCTACATAGTCATGTACTTGTATCACATTTATTACAACAGGCTTTTACTCTAAGAGTAGATTGTCTCAAAGATGTAATAGTTGTGAACATCCACACTTTTCTCAGTTAAAGAAAACAGTTCAAATAAAGCATAAAGAGTGCTACTGGCATAACACATTTCTTAGAAGCACAGGACTAAGATGTTACAGGAGATATGTAAAATAACCCCTTACATGAGCACAAACTTCCTATTAAGGAAACCCTTACAATTTCTTGCTGTCCCTTTCCCTGGAAGTCTGTGGTAGGAGTTGGATACTCTGCCCATCAGGAATCCTTTTCCAGCATTCAGCATTTGTCCAGACTGATTTTTCTTCTGCACCCGTTTCAGTTCTTTTACATTTGCTCCATGCCATAGCTATCTAAGGATGAATACTCTCCTCACGTCTCCCTCTTATATGATAGTCTCTTCACCTCACTCATTAAACTGTTCAGAAAATTATGAAGCCATACTAATAGAGCAGAAAATTCCATTCACTTGTTTTCATGCGTATCACGGGGACTACTAAAGTGCATCCCATGATCATCCAAGTACTACTTATCTATAACAAGGATCTTGTCACAAGTTCCTATATTACAAAACTCTGCTATTACTAATAAGTTATGACCTTCGATTTTGCATTTTGAATTTGATTCCACTTCTATTAGCCCAGTTTTCAATGTCATCTCAGTTATTTCTGTACAATATCCTGATTTTCTTCTATATTTAAGGTTGCCTTCCAATTTTGTCATTAGCACAGCCCCTCTACTGATGCTACGTGATCCACATTAAGCAAGTCAGGCTCAAAACTCCCTGGGTAACCGCTCCTGCATACCACACCTTTTAGAAAAATATTATTTTGTTTTGAACACAACCAGTCAGTGAGTTTATGCAGGAAGAAATAATTCTTCTTCAGCTCACTTTTCCAGCTACAACCACTCAGCACGCTTCCCAGATCTTCTACACTAAGAGTTAAGATACGTAGAATGAAATTGTGCCTATGGTTGCTTGCACAAGGTTCATGTCTGGCCTCCAAAACGTCATTATTCAACAGATGGTCATGAGTAACACGTTCTGGCTCAAGGTCTTTAACAACACTCAGTGCATACTGAGGAATTGGCCTCTGTCGTTGGACTCACACACAAACTCGTGTTCCAACATCAAGGTCTCACTGACCTTTCACGAGGCAGGCAAAACCCAAATCTTAGCTGTTTCTTCACTTCTGGTAGCTCATAAAATAAAGCCTATAATTCTTGGTAGCAGTAAATACTAATTTTTATGAGGCTTCAATTAATTCACAATAAGCTCCTTGATATTCCATAAAATACACAAAACTTTTTAAGTGCTGAGGGCTGAGCTGAAGCTTTTTTGGGGGGACAAAAGATAACACCTGGATTTCAAAACACTGCGGTGATTTAGAAATGAAGAGTTAGCACTCCTCCAGGGAGGTGCAAGAAGCTACCCCTGCACACTGCAGAGCTGCCTTTGCCATGCCAGTCTTCAGAACCTCTAAAACAAATGGTTCTGCCAAAAACGGCAAAAAAATTGGTTTAATGGTTTTTAGAAGCACTGGTAACACCAAGGTATCAAACCAGTCTTTGCCTGTACCTGTCTCCCTATCCCTAGAATGATCAAATGTTATCATTAAATCACACAGTATTGTTAGAGCAGTTCAAGAGCGCCCTGAAGGCTTTGGATCCAAGATGCTCTGCTTGAGTAGGCCAGTACCATGTGTGCTATGGCCAGAAGGGTGTGACCTCTGCAGAGAGATGTCAGATGACTGTAGGGTCTCTGCTGAGGCATGTTCAACAAAACACTATTTTAACTACACAGAACCCAAAGATCCAGTTCTGCAGACACAACCCTCCTTCCTGACACAACGTACTTCTGAATGTATTTCTGGTTAAATTCTGAAGCCATGCACAGGGCAAGAAGATTCTTCTTAAACCCTTCCAATAATATCAATACCAGTCCTAGTTATGAACCTTAGTTATCTTTGTTCTCATTAAATCACAATTGTTTCTCCTTGACGTAATATTAGATCAAACATCGCTACAAGTGCCTCTGTGTTATGTATAAAAATACTTTTCCCTTTGTTCTGCAAAACACTTAACAGAAAAGTGTTTATATTAAAACTAAGCAGAATTAAATGTCAATTAAGAGTCAATAATAATCTTAAGATAACATTTCAGATCTATCAGAATCCCATAATAAACCAACTGCAGTGCTGACACAGCTTTAGTTTGAACTATTGCTTTTACTCTGAGGGAAACCACCAGTTGACTGAAAAACCTGAATAATCTTAAGCATTAACATCTCGATCAGAAATGCTCCTGAGCTTTACTGTTTGCTCTCAAGGAGGTCAACACACATCTCATTTCACTTGCCTACCTGCTCATCAAAGCTCTGCATACATGAGGCAAGGTTTTGGCGTGGAGGGGTGTTGATAAATATTCATTAATTAGTGCTTATTCTACAAAAGCAGATTGAGTTTTTCCCTACTCTTCAAGTCTTTTATAAGTTCTTTGGGTCACAGATAACCCAGAACCTATTTAGCTTGTTTGGAATGACAATTTGGATAATATAAACCTATTTTTCAATGAAAATACTCTTCAATCTGGATAATATAAACCTATTTTTCAACGAAAGGGATATGTTTGTTTTCAAAGCTGTCTGAAATACAGAACATAAGCCACTAACTGAAGATATAACAGTAGGTAAAATACGCAATTAACATCTTATATTGCATTTTGCACTCATACTCTCTCTAGATAAGACTTTTTTGTGCAGCCGATCTTCCAACATGAGTAAGAGAAGAACAGTTTTGAGTAGTAAAATCAAACAACAGCTTAAAAATTATTTTTAAGATAGTGACTTCCTGTGTGCCTTGTTGGAAGAGTTCAACAGTTCTCAGAAGCCCTAAAAATGGTTCTGTCAGAAAAAAAATTACACAGGCTTAACCATTTCTAGAAGCACTGGCAATTTTAAGGCTTCAAACCCAAGTGTTGGCTGGTACTTGATGCTTCTTTCTGTGAATACAAGACTCCTGTAATTCAACAAAAATCAACAACCGATACTGTAACAAAGACTGAACTCTGTGATACTCTGAAGCACCCAATTTCAGTTCTTTGCTGATATGTATTAAAGTGTGGACACAGTTTACCACCACTCTTCATGCCCAAGTTAATTTCTACATGAACTTACCTTTAATTTAATGGCATTTAATGATGTACCACGTCACCTAAATTCTATATACTCTGCAATAAGCATTTTACTACCTTTGGAAAAGGCACTAAAGCTCAACAGCTAGTTGTATTCATCTTTTTTCCAACATTAATCTAACGAGAAGGTAGCAGGTGAAGCTCAAGTGGGTTATAAATGTTCTCTGGAGCATTCTGCAGTATGGCACAAGTGTTCTGAGTCACTCACTGCAACAGGACTGTGCATCCTTATTCCTTCCCCACAAAGCAATATTACTACAATCAGCTGTTTACGAAGTACCTGGTGTTATTTACAGCGAACTAAAACTGTGACTCTCGGTGAATCCACATGTATTTATATGGAGTGCATATGGCCTATAATGCTGCCCCACAGTCACGGTGGTTAAATGCTTCTTTTAAAGTATCACCTAAAATGCGTATTTCACATACTCTTTTTGGGACAGAAAAAGTGTTTTAACTCAATCTCAGCTGTAAACTGTGGCTCCTGATGCTCATCTCTCCTTTTCAACCACCTGAATGAGCCTATGATGGATGGATGAGGAAGAACAGATTCCATTCTATCCAAAAGACTTACAAAGGTCTTACAACACATGGATTATTTGAACAAGGTTATTTTTTATTTAGACACACAAGAAAAACTCAATAGAGTCTTTTTAAAAAAGAATAACTGGGAGTAGTTAACAAGGCAGAAAAGATCACTGCAGCAGTCCTTGGCACATACAACACTTAACAAAGGTTGAAAAGCAACAGCCATTTGAGAAAAAACTAGTTTCAACTTGTTTGAACTAGAAACTTCTTACATGTACTAAGCAAACATCCTTATCCTTTCAATAACCCAAACACTTGGAGCCAAAGTAATAAAGCAAACAAGTATGTTCAACAGTATTTTGCCCTTTTGTAGCATCTCATATCTGGGGCACCCAGAATTTTCTGGGTAAGACTAGGAAGAACTATTATTGTTTTGCACAAGTGAAGAAGCTAAAAGATTTTAGTCCCACAAGAGGGTCCGTATCACCCGACCAAGTCTCCATACTTAGAAACTTCACAGAGTGTATATAACTAATGCCCTAACACAGCCATTTGATCATATCAAGCATTATAAGTTCCGACAATAAAGCAAAAGTAAAAAAAAAATCTGACTGATCCATAAAAAATGCACAAAATAAAAAGGTTAAAGGATTTATTAATGACAAGCAGTAGGACGATGGACACAAGAACAGAAACTAATCTTCATTGAAATGACACAATTTCATGCAGAAAGGTCTTTGGAGACCACCACACATTAGAGAGGTCTTACAATGCTTATGTCCACAGTCTTTTGATGGGAAATTTGGTCTTATTCCCTCTCTTAAATCCACCACTAACATACTTCCTATTAGAAATACCTCAAACGCCCTTAAGCAACAGCAGTATCTACGTAAGTGATTATAGGATTGCATTAAGATGCAAAAATGGATTTCCATTGTGAAATATTACAGATATTGTCCCTAAATAATGTCTGAATTGTCTAGAAAGATGATTTTATTTTTTAAAAAGGTGCAAAGAGTGCAGTGAGAAAAGAACATTGTCATACCACAATAATATTCCAGACAAAATATCATTATAATGACAATGTCATTGATTCTAAAACTTCAGATTAATGAACAATCGACATTAAAAAGCTTCCGAAGTTACCCCCTTCATTTCCCCTAAAGTATTTTCAACCACATTTGCTTTTAAAAATTGTTCAGTTATTCCATTTGCTGAGCACAGCATATTCTGAATTTCATACCCTCCCCAAACCACCAAGAGGAAATCCCATCACCAAAGGCGTAAACTTGTTCTCTAAAAGTGACTGTATTTGAAAACACCAAACTGACTTTTTGGTCCACTGGATTTTTGGGTGGAGGAAGAGCAGAATATCTTAAGTTTACAGCATCAGTAAACAAAGGTGAGAGAAATCTATATTAAATGGCTCACTGAAGCATGTAACATTTTATAAATATACAGAAAAGTAGATTTTCTACACTCAAAGTCTCAAAGGGGGTGGAAAAACAACAACAAAAAAAGCATACAGTACAAAGCAATACAGATGGCAACATGAAAATATTTAATATATTGATTTTTATTTTTTAATTAAATATTGTTACAATGGAGATATCTGCTTAGAAATTTGCTTAGTGCAGCTGAATAAGAGAATTAAAAGTACATAGAATCACTTTTAATTCAGCATGAAAAGGATCTACATACAGCTGGTACTTTTGCAAGTGACAAACACCTTCACAAAAGACAAAAAAAAAGGAAATTTTCTTTACATTTGCTTTATACTTTCTCATGTAAAAGTAGATGAACAAACATATTTATTACCATTTCTTTAAGAAGTGGCAAAACTGATATTCAATTTCAAAGAATCTAGAGAATGGGCAAGCAACAAGATCCATAGCAGACAGATCTCAGCAGCAGTACGGTTACAAATAAATGACCTTAAAATTATTTGTAACACTTCTGTCTAATCTCTCCAGTAATGAGAGTTAAGGACCACCTATGGCATGTGAATATATATTTTGGTACCATAAATATTTATTTTCTTTCACTCCACATGGGAGAAGTGATTCAGGCCATGCTACCGTCTAGCTCTTAAGAAAAAAAGAAAAAAGAATTGTATCTCAAAAAAAGAAAATAGAAATATGTAAGTCAAAATATGTAAGTCAACTTATTATGGCTTATTGTGATCTAGCCATCATAAAACTATTGTCTTTGAAGGGCCTGGCTGTCAACAGAAAAGACAAAGAAATTTAATGATTGTAAAAAATACTAATCCACCTGAAATTTTCTGGTCTTTCTAAAGCTGAAGAGCAGAAACAGACCCATGCTGCCTATTGCTTACACAAAACCACAAAATCCTAGTGCTGAATTAGAAGCGAACAGAGATCGGATTAGTTAATGCTGTCTCAGGGTGATCCGCTTTCTTGGTTGTTGGAAGTCCGCAGCAAAAAAACAGAAACGTGGGTCTGTGAAGAGTCTAGTGCCTCAGGCATAAGGGGAGATGAGTAAGAGGGAAAACGTGTAAATAACTGTGTCCTCTGGAAGCCAAGTTAGTCTCAAATGCCTTAAGGTTACCAAAGAGAAACAGAATCTAGAGTTACTGAGAGACATAAGGTACGATGTAGGAATAACATTTTTCGTTCTGTTCTCTTCTGATTCTCAGACATTTTATTGATTTACTCTGGATTTGAACAGATATATTTCTTTTGGCATTGGTCAACCAACCAGTATCAAAACTTTATAATTGAAGGTGTTGCATATGAATGTAAAGTCTGCTATTGAGTGGAACTGATAGGAATAACTATAAGGTATATCTGCTCTTGGATTATATAAATTGCTATGGTTGAACCTTGACTGTTTTCTTCACTAACATTAGTAGAACCACATGTGACTGACACCAGTGAAGCAATGAATTCATTGAACAAGTAGGATGGACTGTATCAATTTTTCCTTCAGACAACAACAAATATCCAGTTACCTAAAGAGGTCCCACTGTTTTTCAGGGAACAGGCTGGGTGGGTCAGAGAAGTTCTTATCAGCCATTGGGGAAAAAGGAATGACTAGGACCACCATAAGAATCTATATAAACTCATACATATAAAAGGAAACCATGCAAGGTGTTGAATATCATGACATACTCTGGATATCACAGAGATCAGTGCCTCCCTGAAGAAGTGATTTGAATAAATCTTTTCAGAAGTGTAGATGAAATGCTATTAAGCAAATGGACATACTGTCCAGTCCTGAGTAGAATCACAGTGCAATATCCTACAGAACACACCATCTGACAGTGATACCAGAAAGAAGATTGCCTCATCCAAAGAAGCTGAATGCTCATTAATCTCTAACTTTAAAGGTATCATTAAGCTTTTCTTTATCTTAGCTGATAGGGTTAAAAAAAAATAAGTCATAGGATGTTTTGGGTTCGAAGGGACCCTTAAAGGTCATCAAAGTCCAAATCCAATCACTTAGAATACTAACACAGAGAAACTTGTCTAACAGTCGAGCTGCACAATGAAAGAATCATCATTAAAATAAAATCTTACTGCTAATCTCCATTTCAGCTGGAAGTATTTTACAGATTTATCGGCTTTCATCACCTCAAATGCCTTGCCAAAAAGTTTTATCATTTGAAGCTCAGAAAACGTGTTACAGGTTTTCTTGAACACATCTAACAGGCCTACACGATTTACGTGTATTGACAGACTTCAGATTATTTAACATGTTAAGTGGTAATTAGTGAAAACGAGTTTTGTTCAAAACAAAATTCAAGATACGCAATTTTGTCTTCTAATTATATTCCTTCACTCTGTTACATATTACGTATTTCTTATATTGCTCACACAACTCTGGATTTGCTGTTCCTGTAAAAAGCACGTAACCACATGTTCTTTCATTTTATGGCACTACACTAAGATATATCGTCTCTACGCAAGCGCATGTCTACGTCCATGAAAAACACACCCTACTATCAGTTTTTAATATAAAGGTTAAGATGCATTTGCTCTCAAGCTCATTCTACAAAACCTTTTTTTCTCTCTGATTAATGGTTAACTGGCAATAAGTTTGCACTTTTGCAGTGATATTTATTGCACATTACAAGCACCGTGCAGAGAAGCACATATGTAATAAGGTTTATTTCTATTTTCATGCTACTCCTTGCCAACAAAGCACGGTGAAACCCATCTGTTGTGTTTCCTGACTGAGGTTAGACAAGAAAAGGAGACTCTACACAGCACTCTATCATTGCAAACAATATTGATTAAAGCAGAGTTTGGAGATGGAATCCAAAGTGCTTACTCTGAGCATGCATTTCTGCCTCATGATATATCCAGATAGAAACATATATAAAATACAATGTGCATAGAAGAAAGAAATGACCAGGAGACACACAGCTCTGGAATCTGGTCAAACAGGTCCCTGAGATAAGGACCTGCGTAGAGGCTGCAGCTTCAGAGAATTATTTCTGTACCTTTGCCCACATGCACGTTCAAATATGCACATTTTTTTGTACCGATGATTTTTAATTTTTACCAGTTTTGAAAACAAAGCATCTATCTGAAAATCTGAAGTACGTTTGAGGTGCCTTTTTTGTACCTTGTACAAGCCATGCAAATGCTCTGACAGGACACGCACACTGCATTTTCTTATTTTACTTTCTCAAGGAAAAGAGACAGTTCTCTTTCTTTGCAGATGAAATGCCTTTGCAATGTTTTAAGTGTATGAACTTCCTCATTCAAAACATAAACGTTCTTCCTTTTATCCATCAAACAAACTGATGCAACACATAATACAATGTTACTTTAGCGTGCGAGGGAGCATAAGTAATCAGATTGTTGGTGAAATCACTTGAGATGATGCAAATGGATTCTGATACAGGGAGGAAGAAGGGCCACTGAAATCTCAGACTTAAAGAGAAATGAAGACACCTGATACATGACTTATTTTGAGGGGAACAACAGTAGGAAGAACACCCAATAATGGCTGTATGTTGACGACATGGGTATTTCAGAATTAGAAATGGTTTAATATTCAGGAAAGTAAACGTATATAAGCTATAACTGAAACACAGAACTGTCAGAAGTACAGAACAATTACAGGCGGTACCATCGCCACTTACAAGGATATCAATTAAAATAAAGCAATTCAACCTCTAATGTTCAAGTCATACCAAATCTTGAAAAACTGTTTGCAGAGTAGATGCTAATATCAGCATCTTTACAAAACCTAGGTTTAGGCATAAACACACAATGTATCTTTCCTCATCTCCATTTAAAAAGTAACAACGCACATTGTTTTTAAGGAGTGTTGCTTTCAGAGCTCCAAAAATAAACATTCTCAACAGTAAAAATATAGCATAGTCAAGAACTCAAGACATGCTTAAGATCCTCAGCGCACTCTGATGCAGAAGAGTTACATCTGTTGTGAAGACACAGTAATGTAGTCCACAGGGTAAAAAATAACTGCTCTCCCGTCTAAACTTCAGATCCAAAGAAGTCGATCTGAGCCCTCCTCAGCATCATATCTACCCTACCACTTAAACCAAAAAAAAAAGAAGTACCTTACTCAAGCTAGAAGTTCCTTTGTATTTGTTTGGAAAACACAAAGTACCAGACCATGTCATCTCAAGAAAAATCCTAATTACTTTACAGACTATCTTTCTTCCTCCACAGATTAGCAAACTGGCTTACACTTTTGGTAATACAGACATTAAACAGCACCTTGTCAAAACCCTCCAAAATTGTATTAGCATTAATTATATTTCAACAACCTGAGAGATTACATTTCAATAAACTGGAAAGTTATCCATTTAGCTGGAGACCAGGTTCTTTTATGTGGGCGGTTTTGTTTTGATTTCTTTGACTCTGAAGTTCAACAAAACATTTCCTTTTATCGTGTAGATGTTTGGGGGAAGGCCAAAACAAACAGTTTTACCAACTTCATTCTATGCACCTTCACATATCTCTGTAGCTCTCTCACTTCTTGGACTGACATTAAAGGCTCAATAATAAATGCCACAAGTTTTGCGGATATTTACCCATTCTTCCCTTGACTTTATCAGTGCAGTAGAAACCCAAGTTAACACAATACCATATCATGCAGCCAACAGACCCATCATGCAGATTTTACCCATTTAATAATATAACTAACGCTTGGCACAGACTCAGAGCTGCAATTGAGACCATCTCTGAGACTGATAAACTGTTCTAGAAATGACACATCACCCTCCGGATTTGTAGATTCGTGTTGGTTAACATTTGCATTGCAGTTCTTATTTTGTGGTATGATCCTCAGTTCAATGCAATTTACTGGTAATTACATTTTTCATTTCTTTCCAGAGATAAACCTCATCCTAATGAAACCATACCTCCCTTATCTGGTACCTAAAATCTCTGGCTGTTTAGAAAGGTCACTTTCATGGAATACTGGATGCAGTCCAAACCTAAGAAATTAATTCCGTGTACTAACTCTCAAGCATGCTAGAAATCTTGGAGAACTCCAGTAAAAGTGGTTCTTGTAACCGTATTACTAAAGCAATAAAATCAACAGAGTATTTTTACTATTTGTTTAGTAATCACACTTCACAACCACACAGCACTGTCATGCTAAACTCAAATCCACTTACATTTTTATTACTCCTGCTTCAAAAAAAAGAAATAAAAGATATCACTCATAAAATTCTTGTAAGAATTAGTCATACGTTTTCTCATTTTCTTGATATAGTTCATATAACTGCTGTTACAGTTAGACACTCAATGAGGCAATATTTAAATAAAAGGACAAAAAACTGTACTAATAGAACCAATTTGTTTTTAAGAACTTTTTAAATTACTGTGCACTGCTAGCATATACGAAATCAGCCAGGACTGTAACAATTGTCTCCATCTGAAAACTCCCAAGTAAAAAAGAATCTGTCCTTTACGCATGATAAAATCTAGTGACACAGCAAAATATTGCTACTGCAGTGTCCTCGAGGTATGCCCTTCGGAGAGTCCTGTGCTGCTTGCTCAGAAGCGCTGCAATAATCCATTAAGTAAAAATCATTTACATGCACAAAAACAGCTCAACTGCTGAATCATGAAGTAAGTATATAATAATTACGTGCTATAGCTTTCTAGCTTGATAATGCTGTTATTTTCTTTCAAATATCCTCTGTAAATACGTTTCAATTATTCCTTAATAGAGACAGTTATTTGGATAGGCAAACTATTAAATACTAAGTAGGTTTATTCCATAATAGCTGGGGGGAGGGGGTGTGTGAACTATATATACACTTTTCACCTTGCTGTAAAGCCTCAGACAGTAAAAGTATTATTAACATTTCACAGCTAAGGAAACAAGTACAGTGGGAAACTGCTTCCACAAGAACTCTAAGCACAGCTGGTTAAGCTTTGTTTTGATATCCTGAATATTTAATCACATGCCTATGCCACTTTTAGAGATCCGATCATAGATTTGTAACATACATCATCCACATGTTGTGCATTATCATAGGTAACTGATAAGGAAGAGCATTTCCTATTTTTCCTTATTTTTAGATATCCTGCTTCTCTTTAAACACTTCAGCAGTTCCGAGTTAGACAAAAAAAAAGCAGCAATCTTAGAAGCTGTCTCTAAAATTATATTTCTTCCAACACCTATAAAATGCATCTCTGAAGTCGTGAAAAGCATTATCATTTATTGCACTGACAGGCCTAATAAAAAGAGCACTAGAAATACGTACAGCAGCACGTACGCGAGGTCTCAGATATTGATACTCTGGGTTAGTACGCCAATGAACTGCAAGTGGGCAATGTCTATTTTTACTAATAATTAGGCTAATAAGGCTGGAAGCCTCAAAGAATGGGAAAAGGACCCTGGAAGGTTCTACTCAGTTTGGTTGCCTTCCACAATCAAGGATGCAAGAAAAGCTTGTGATGGGTTCAGGCCAAATAACTATCTCACTCAGTACTAGTTTATCCCTGCTGCTAGATCTGGGAAAAGAACAGTCAGAAAGAGTACTAGAAGCAGGCAAGAGCAGTAATTCACCTCCAGAACCTCTCTGCTCAAATTGCAATCCAGGAGCTGTGCGAATCAGAAGTGTTTCAGCAAACCTAGTGGATTTTTTTTTCCACAAACGTACCTACTCACATTTTCAACCCTCGTGAAACTCTAGTAACCTACGATATCCTGCAGTATGAAGTTTCATAACTCACCTGGCGGCCGATTAAATGCTTTTGACATCTACACACAGCAGTTTCACTTGGTGCCCGCTGGTTATCACATTGAAAAAGAAAAAGATTTGCAAAGATAACAGGCAAGGGCTTTCAGACGCATTTGCGGGAAGTAGGAGACATAGGGCCAAGGAGAATGTTTTAACTGCTACGCTTTCATTAAAGTAGGTCAACATTTTCTTGCTTTATTCCCAGAAAGGGACTTGCTGTTCTGACTATCAATAGCGTAAGAGTGCAATGCTGAGTCAGGTACTTTTTCAAGCACAGCTCATCAAAACTTTACCAACGAGAAACACTATTGCTCCCTACCCCGGCTTGCCAGTTGGATCCACGTACAGTCACAGAACCATAGAATCACCAGGTTGGAAAAGACCTCTTGGATCATCAAGTCCAACCATTTCTATCTGCCACTAAACCATGTCCCTGAGAACCTTGCCTACCCATCTTCTAAACACCTCCAGGGATGGCGACTCAATCACCTCCCTGGGCAGCCTCTGCCAGTGCCCAATGACCCTTTCCATGAAATTTTTTTTCCTGCTGTCCAGCTTGAGCCTACTCTGTCGCAGCTTGAGGCCATTCCCCCTTGTCCTGTCCCCTGTCACTTGGGAGAAAAGGCCAGCTCTCTCCTCTCTACAATCTCTTTTCATGTAGTTGTAGAGAGCAATAAGGTCTCCCCTCAGCCTCCTCTTCTCCACGCTAAACAACCCCAGCTCTCTCAGCTGCTCCTCATAAGACTTGTTCTCCAGCCCCTTCACCAGCTTTGTTGCTCTTCTCTGGACACACTCCGGAGCCTCCACATCCCTCTTGCAGCGAGGGGCCCAGAACTGAACACAGGATTTGAGGTCTCACCAGGAGGAACTCCAAGCAAGTCCTGAACTGCTCCCTAAGGGCACCTACAGCAGTCCTCACGAACCTCCCTGTTCACTGCAGGATTCCACACAAAGCTCGAATACCTGAAGTAGGCAATCTTCAAATCAAATCAACAGACCTAAAAAATCCTGAGTGCAGAACTTAATTCTGTTACAGTTCTCTTCAAATCATGCTAGCTTTTTAATTCTTGTTTCCCTCATTTGGCTGATAGCAAACTCTGAAGAGACCAGAATACAGACACGACAATGCTCTCAATTTATGCTCCAGCACAATAATGCTGTGGCAATTTGTGAATTAATTAAAAGATCACGGATATTGCTGTGTCCCTGAAACATGAGGTTAATGTTTTTTCCTTATTTTGAAACACAATAAAAAAAAAAATCCGAAAATGCGACCTAGATTAAAATATATGGCCAGAGAAGATATCTGAAAGGGGATTAATTGCTACACAAAACATTTATGGCATTTTGTAGATACCATAGTATGGATATAGATATCTTATTAAAACTTCTGTAACTCTAATAAATGCATTTTCCACTATCGCTTCTGAATTGACTAATGCTGAATTCAGGGAATGTCACCCTGGTTTACCACACAATCCTTAATTTTCTTCTATTTTATCTATAAGTACTTTTGAAGAAGAAGCATTGTAATGCCATTTATAAAAAAAACAAAAAAAACCACAAACCACCAAAACCCACAACAAAACTGAGGAGGATTATACCTAAGCTTCACAGAAATTGAGCTCTGAAAAGATCCCGTCCAGCACACAATAAATGCTTCCATCAAATTTTCTGCCATTTAAAAAAATATGCTAATCTTAAGCATTAATGGAACATCTTCAAATGGTGATTGTATCTTAAAATAACCTTCTAACTGCTGGAACCTCAAGGCTAGGTACATTTTTGTCTTAGTAGCAGTTATGCTGATTCCATGCGTGCTGATAACATCATATAACCAATATTACTCTTAAGCTACTACAAAGCTCTAGCTTACCACTGCCTTCTGCAGAAACCAAACAAAAAGCCTTCCAGCAAGTAAAATAAACTTAGAGCAGCACCTCTGATTTGAGCTAAATATTATAAAACATTTGTTAATACTTTAATATTTGTGAATAACATTAAAAAAAAAAAAAAAAACTAGCATCACAGGTCATGTCTGATGGTTGGCAGGTGCAGTTGAACACTAAACCTATGCTTGAAAATATCATAGCATAGTTTGGGTTGGAAGGGACCTTAAAGATCATCTAGTTCTAACCCCCCCTGCCATGGGCAGGGACATCCCACTAGATTAGGCTGCCCAAGGCCCCATCCAACCTGGCTTTGAACACCTCCAGGGATGGGGCAGCCACAACCTCCCTGGGCAACCTCTGCCAGTCTCTCACCGCTCTCATGGTGAAGAAATTCTTCCTAATGTCCAGTCTAAATCTGCCCCTCTCCATTTTATACCTGTTTCCCTTCGCCCTATCCCTACAAGCCTTTAGGAATAGTCCCTCTCCAGCTTTCCTGTAGCCCCTTCAGGTACTGGAAGATCACTACAAGATCTCCTCTGAGTCTTCTCTTCTCCAGGCTGAACAACCCCAACTCTCTCAGCCTGTCCTCATATGGAAGGTGCTCCAGCCCTCCAGTCATCTTTGTAGCCTCCTCTGGACCTGTTCCAACAGCTCCACATCCTTCTTATGTTGAGTATTCCAGAACTGGACACAATACTCCAGATGAGGTCTCACAGGAGAGGAATAGAGGGGCAGAATCACCTCCCTCACCCTGCTGGCCTCGCTTATTTTGCTGCAGCCCAGGATATGGTTGGCCTTCTGGGCTGCAAGCACACATTGCCAGCTCATGTTGAGCTTCTCATCGACCAGCAACCCCCAAGCTCTTCTCTGCAGGGCTGCTCTCAAGCATGTCATCCCCCATCGTGTACTGAAAATGGGGATTGCCCTGACCCAGGTGCCGAACCTTACACTCGGCCTTGTTCAACCTCATGAGGTTCTCAGAGCCCTACTTCTCCAGTCTGTCCAGGTCCCTCTGGATGACATCTTGTCCTTCCGGTGTGGCAACTATACCACTCAGCTTGGTGTCATCTGCAAACTTGCTGAGGGTGCACTCGATCTCGCTGTCAATATCATTGATAAAGATATTGAACAGCACCGGTCCCAGTACGGACCCCTGAGGGACACCACTAGTCATGGATCTCCATCTGGACTTTGAGCCATTGACCACTACTCTCTGAATATGACCATCCACCCATCAAATCCATCTCTCTCCAATTTAGAGAGAAGGATGTTGTGGGGGACCGTGTCAAAGGCTGTTACGGGCTAGCGTGGTGTTATTCCCCCCCCCCCCCCCATTCATATCTAGTTTAAAGCCCTATCTACAAGCCCCACAAGTTCCCGGGCAAAGATCCTCCTCCCTCTCTGAGAAAGGTAGCTCCCATCCAAAGCCTGCAAGGCCATTGCGTTATCAAAAAACTCAAAGTTATTGTTGTGACACCAGCCATGGAGCCATGTACTAATAGACTGGACCTGTCTAAGCTGTTCCATGTCACCACCTGTTACTGGAAGGAGGGAAGAAAACATCACCTGGGCAAAGTAGCTGGTTCAAAGTCTTGGTTTTAAGTGTCATAAAAGACAAAATATTGACAACAGTGTCAGCATTTCTCTTATTTTTTTGAATGGTCATCAGGAGCTGAATATTGCTTTTGGGGATAAAATGAACTCCCTCAAATTTATACTTTTATATCAAATAAGGTTTTTTTGTTTTGCTTTACAATTCTTTAATGCTACTAAAAGAACATAATCTAACTAAAATATAACCAATAAAAAGGAAAAAGGGTCATTAACAGAAAACATCGAAAAGATTGTTCTCTGTATTGACATCCTCTGTACTGACATATGCCTAATGTCATCCGGCTTTGGATAGTTACACAAAATAGCCAGGACTTACCGCCAATCTACAATACGGGACATACTGCTAACATCAAGGTTATGATGATAGCTTAAACTTGCCTTTATTTATAATTTAAGTTTTGCTCCCTCCCTCTGTCCTTTACAGTTAAGGAATGTCTTCTTGGGATTACTTTTAGCTCTAAAAGTTTCCAGTTTTCAATGCATTTAGTTTAAATCTGAAGTTTCATCTTAGCTTAATTGTTTTAGATCAGTTTAAGCTTTCATTTAATAATGTAGCCCAGTTAAAGTAAACACAAATTTACAGACTTTATACAAATCATGAAAACTCTGCTTCTACTATTTCATAAAGTGTTTACTTAAAAGACAATTTAAGGCTTATAAAAGTGGTGGTATCTGTAAATCTGTCAACAACTAAGTCAGGGTCTGTACCATGCTTCAGCTACAATTGAAAACGTCTAAGAAGACACCAAAAAAAGCCCACTCTCATACAGCAGAAGGGGAACTATTCAGAAGCCTTTTAAATCAACTGTTACTAATAAATAAAGCTCCTATTAAATATGTATTAAATGTAATTCAATCATAACATTGGATTGAAGTAAGATTTCCAACAGAAAAACTTCTACGCTCCTCTATGCCTATATGGTGATAAACCTCTAATTTCTGTACTTCATGGCAGAAGTTCTGACCTACAGAGGTGTTATAAACAGGACATGAATTCCAGGAACAATGGTGCCAACTTTGCAGGGAAAACAGGCAATAGGAATAGGTACAAATTGCATCAAGGCCAGGAAACTGCATAAGTTCAACAGGCTGAGAGTTGGGGTTGTTCAGCCTGGAGAAGAGAAGGCTCTGAGGAGATCTTATAGCGACCTTCCAGTACCTGAAAAGGGCTACAAAACAGCTGAGGAGAGGCTGTTTACAAAGGCTTGTAGTGATAGGACTAGCGGCAATGGGTATAAACTGGAAAGGGGCAGATTTAGACTAGACATAAGAAGGAATTTCTTCACTATGAGGGTGGTGAGACACTGGCACAGGTTGCCCAGGGAAGCTGTGGCTGTCCCATCCCTGGAGGTGTTCGAGGCCACGCTGGATGGGGCCTTGGGCAGCCTGATCCAGTGGGAGGTGATGCTGCCCATGGCAGGGGGGGTTGGAAGTGGATGATCTTTAAGGTCCCTTCCAATCCAAAGTATTCTATGATTCTATGATAAATGAAGCATCAAAAAAACTGAACAGAAATAAACTCTAAGCAAATCAGAGGTCATAGGGACTCCAAAACTAAGAACCCCTGGCAGGAATGCCATAGCTACAAGTTGAAACAAGCTTTTTTAACAAAATATCTCATTTCTGGCTACAAAATATTTGGTTACATTTTCAAGTGTGTATGTATACTCATCTACACTTTAAAGGAGTTTTTACTGAAGTCCAAAGTTATTAAAAATAAGGACTCCAAAATACAAGTGCTCTCTTGTCTGTGCTAACTGGGCTCAATTATCACAATTACCAATACAAACTTTTCCCATTAAACCAAACCTTCATAAGTGACTTTGGTCAAAAGACAGTAAAGAAAGTACTTGTTTTTTCTTTGAACTCCATCTTTCTACCTCGAAATCTCTCATCAAATTTTATCATAGAATCATTAGGTTGGAAAAGACCTTTGAGATCATCAACTCCAACCATAAAAACCCAAAAGGATACGCTTGCCTGTAAATCATTTAAAAGACAGCTTTCAAAATTGCATATAATATAATGCCTTTATCTGGAACAATGTTTTGCCAAACAATCAATCTTTGTTTGGCAAAAACATTTTCCAATTAGGTGATTATGTCATGTCCAGGAGGTTCAAGACAATCATGATTCTGGAGCATTTCATGACTCTGAGAAAACCAAGGCTTGTATCTGACAAACCTTTGGCACAGCTACTGCCGCAGAGACCTCATCCGTACTTCTTATGTAAGAGGGGAATCCACAACTTGTGGCAGGAATGCTTCCCGTGCGAGACTCAAAGTGGAGACTGCAATATATGCCTGTAGCATGGGTTTCCTCCAGTTAATCACGCACAGACAGACGAGAGATGGAACAACCTACTGCATCTGACACAAGTCTCCACACTCGCTAGCTTTTGGAGGCATGAGCCAATGTCAGTGGAGCAGGTTGTTTCAGAGAGCTGCTAAACATTTTCTCTCCCAGCTAAATCATCTCAATGCCACTGTCTGCAAAAATCTTCAAGTCTTCTTCATTTAAAAGGACTTTAATTTACCATCCAGTAAGCACTTAAGTATTTTTTCAACTCTGTGGAAGGCTATACCTTTAGGAATATATTTGCAAGTGCTTCCATTCATAAGGGACTAACATAATAAAAATCAGAGCAAATAAAATCAAGTTGATCATTAAATTAAAAAATCAACATTTAATGCTAATTATATCCAGTGGTAAAACAACTTGCATACAACCAAAATTAACATAACACAAAGAATATTTTAAGAAACATTAGAAAACAAAGAATTAAATAGGATTATTTTACTTCGTCATTAGAAAAGAGAATTAGAAAAACAAAGGAGACTCAGAATTGCAGGAAAAAAAGGCAGCGAAAGACCACTGCTGACTGCAAGACCACACTCTTCTTTTTCTTTATCACCAGACACGCTAGTGCTATTACCTTGGTATAGCAAGGCCCTTAAAGAATTGCTCTAAAGTTTCTTTCATCAACTATTCCAGGATGCAGCCATGCATTTGTTGATTACTGTAATCACAAGAAACCTATATAGTAACCACTGATTTATGGTCAACACAGATAAAGGGAAGCAACTAAATAAAAAGTCCTTCATTGGATGTTTTCAGCTGTGGAATGAACTCCCTTTTACTTTCATGCATCAGCATCTTGGACAAGGGGCAGAACTCGTCTAATCTTCTGACATTTTGGGAGGTTTCACTGACTGACACTTGAAAATTAAACAGGAAAGGCTTTTGTAAACTCTAAGATTATATTAACGAGCATTTCAGAATTCCAATGAAGGATTCGTATCCAAGAAGAGTTCAAAACAAGCCAGCGTCTATTTCAAAAACATTGCAATTTTATTTTATTAAGATAGAACTAAGAGATAAGGGAAGAATGAGGAAAGCGTGGGTCTCGAGGTATGATATACTAGTTCTATAAATACTTTATCAGGGCAAGTTTCTTATGAGACTGGAGGGGAGGAAGCAGGGACAAGAACAGCCCAGGGATGGGGGCCTCACCTCGGAGAAAAGAAACAGTCCACAGTTTTATGTGTCATCCACAAAAGTATGTACACAAACATAGTAGAAACAGGAAAGAGAAGCTTGAATTTCCCTTCCTGAATCAGAACAGTCATGACCGAGCTCAGTTTTCTGCTCATTTCTGGGAAAATGAATCAATCTTGCATTACCTGGAACGTAGATAGCAGCAAATCACACAGAAAGGGGGTAATGAACTTCCCTTCAAAAAACTAATCACGTTTGGATTGATGATGATGTAGAAGCCAAGGCTTCTCTGTTCCTGAGCAGACTCTCTTACCTACTGAGGAGCCACTGTTAAATGCTGCTTTGAAGAAACAACTAGAGGCCTCCCTGGTCTAGAGGAGGGAACGTGATTTGAGCCCAGTGATGGAAGGCGCTTCCTTGACCACAGAATGACCAGTTAGCACTTCTTGTTTGTATATATAATATCTGAACATCTCTCAGACAGATTTTCAAAGGAAACCAGGCTCATGTAATCATGCCTGTCCATCTACCCGCTGGGCTGTCCTTAATTAAATCCCTTAACTCACTAGCCAGTTTCAACCAAAAGCCGCCAGTTGTCTCAAGGAGAAATAAGCTCCTGCAAGTTTCATTTAGAAAAAAAAAGGGCATATAGATGAGCAAACAGACTCAAATTGAATGACCCGCTTTGTGAAAGGCTGCAGCAAGAGATGAGCATCAATCCCTGCTGTGACAGTGGCCAGTCCCCAGACACGGACTGACTCACCAGCACTCGGGCATCTCAGACCCAGCCAACCTGTGTCCCGGGAGAGATGCTGGGACAGGAGGCAATGTGCATTAATTTCTTGAGAAGAGCACCATCGTGTCTGCTGTCTTTCTGTAAAATGGGGCGATGTGTGTTTTACGGGGCCACAGAAGGCCTGCGTGATGTGCATCTGCCTCCAAAAGAGTTAATTCTGTTTAGCATCCTGCCTTAAGTATAAAATGCATATTAAACTGCTCAAACCCTCACAGGGAAAGAAAATGAAGATGATCTTAAAGAACCGGGGGTTCTTAAATTTAATCCATGAAGTACAAAGGAATTTCAAGGTGCTGAAGACTTTAGGTGGGTTTTGAAGTACTGAGACATTTACCTTCCCCACAGCTCCTAACTTTGGGTGTCTACATCCTGCTGCAGATCTGGACCCAAGCATGTTGCTAGGCTGCCAATAACTGCCAGGCAACAAATCACAGCACATAGATTGGAGTCATGCTTACAATGCAACATACTGAGCCTGTTTTATTGTTAAGAAATTGATAATCTATGTTGCCATAATTAAATGTAAAATGTGATCATATTTTTTTCTGAGAGGGGTGTGTGGGTGGGTAGAATAAGAACGAAAAAAACCTGTAAATCATTCTTACTGCTCTTCCAGATTAAAACTTATGCACTCATTCTTCAATCTGTTAATATTGAAATTAATTTGATGTTATGATGAACAAAGCCACTCACATTGCACGACATGTAATTAAGATTCATACTACTTCTTTCTGACCTCCTTCTAACCATCGCCCCGACGAATTATTAAAACAAAGCAGTTACTATGGTAACTAATTCATTCTCTGCGTTATTATATTGTTTCTAAACATCAGCGTCTAGTTGGGCTGACTTACATGCCCTAAATTCCAGTTTGAAACTCTAAACTTCTGTCTCGTTTGTCAGAAAAGCCCTTTACAATCTATGCATTCATGCAGATAAGGACAGCGAGAGAGCAGCTGCTTTTGTTTATTGCAAGAAGAAGTAACTGTTACTAAATTATTTGAGTTTGATAAATTGATGGTGTCTGCATGGAAGCACAGAGCGGCACTTCAGGGAACAAGCATGGGAGTTTGTGGAGCACTAGACAAACAAGCAAACATGACCATCTGCAGGTTAGATAAACTAACAACAACAAAAAAATGACTGGCAGATGTTATGGAAACTAAGTAACACCTGCCTAAGCGGTATTTGATACCCCAAAAAACACCACATGGGTATGACTGATGCAATCTTCAAGAAAGGAACAGCAGGGAACAAGAAATAGTGTTAAAATTGCTTGGGAAAAAGTTTTATTAGCATTTAAAACTATTTCTTCAAATGCATGCTCCTTGACAAAAAGAGACAATTCTCATATTTAATCAACACTAACAATTATTCTTATTTACTAATTAACAGGAGTCAGTTATAGCCCATTTGTATTTGAGTGCCATCATCTAGCATATGAGGAAACTTTCTGTAAAGTACAGGTAGGACCAGAAGAATAAAGAGTCTTCCCTTCATCTTTTGCTGTCCTACTGACACTGCCTATAATTTTTATTGGAGTTTTTTTGTGTCTCCGTTTAATTGGCAGAATGAGCAGTTTAAAAATTCGGTGCATCAGATGCTCCTCTGAAAAGTAAGCATCAGGATAAAAGAAACATGAGTAATTTTGAAGAGCTAGTTTCTAGCTTAAAAAAAAACCAACCCACATCTACTCAAAGTTACGCACAAATTAATTTAGTTCTCACAGAAACAGAAGGAAGAAAGAGTCCTCTTATTTAAGCATCTGAGCAGGGTCACCAACACCACACAGTCCTGGATCTACAACGGTACCAACAGTCACACTTTTACCTGCTGCAAATGCCAGGTGTTCCAGTCAGCAAAAGCCTCAATTTTTTTTAAAGGGATTCCAAGAGCATTATGACATCCTGCTGTTAAATATTTATTTTACAGTAACTCCAAAAGTCCCCACTGACTGTTTTCTGTCAAGAAGAAAAGGCAAAGAGGTGGAGGGGTAACTTTTGTTTCCTAACCTTCTGTCTGACTTTGGAAGGGCTAAACAATAACCCACAGGTTTCTTAACTCCAAATGACCTGTCCATCAGATGACAATGACTTTTCTAAGGAGGAGAAAGAACTCTGCAAAATATTATTCTCCTGGCAAAGCCTCCTGTTTAAGAAGAAGCACCTTTCAAGTTCAGTACTGACCTAATGGAACAAGGACAGAGCAGGAGAAGACTGTCTCCACTTTTACTGGCTCGTTTCCACTTACACAATCACACTCCCATCCTGTCTGCACTGAGAGAAGAAACAAAATAAAACCCTTTTTTGCATCTCAGTCTGCACTTCCCTAAGGATGGGAACTGCCTCTATGAAAGCTGAACAAGCCTGCTTTAATTAGATGACTATTTAAATTTTTCAGCATGTTTACCTAGACACTTAATCTTTGTACAGTTTTCCAGAGCAGAGTGTAAAGCAATGTATAAATCTAGGGCTTCCAGAGCACCTTCCCTGGCCCCAGGCAGAAATGAATCTGTAATACTACCAAGTACTTAGACTTCTAAAGCTTTTGAAAGCTTTACCAGGCACTCAGCTGCAATGCATAAAAGCTAAATATCTAGTCCAAAAAGTTTTTTAAATTCTCTAAAGATTACTCAGGAATTAGATCACTAGGTATGCTTAAGTACTGGATTCTGATTCCAATACATATGATATTAAAAACCAACAATTAAAACCCTGTAAAACTAGTTTCAAGCTATATTGTTTCCTGTATTTAACATTCTTTGACACTAACATGGCATAAAGCTATTTTGACTTTATTATAGCAGTATCTCTGGATATCCAGCTGAACGTAGCCACTGTCTGGCACAAGCAAGCAGCATATTTTATTTCAATATATCAAAGTAAATAGCTGCATAGTTACGCAGATCAACTACACAATGCTGGACACCACAAATACACACCTTTTCTTTGAGAAGTTCATAATTTAAAGCAGTGACGTGAATGTTTCAGCAAAATCTTAAAACACGGAAATTGTTTTCCTTGAAGCTCCCCTCCCCAGTTTTCTTGTTAAAATGATGCTTTACATTAGCAGCTACTGTTCAGCATCATTTAGGGCAAAATGAGCTTTTCAGCTAATTTTCTTCTCATACAGTTTGCATTGTTACCGGTAATACCTCTGTAACATTGTAGTAGCTTAAGTGCATGCAAATTCAAAAGCCGTTTCGGTAGCATAATGAAGATTCAAATTACAAAAGCAGGTTACTGCAGCAATCCAGAAGAAAGCCAACACATCCTGCACTGTAAATACTGAATATGTAGGATAACAAAAACCAAACAGAAGCCTGTATAAGCAGTTCAACTATAATTGTAATGAGATAAAGGGTGGTTTTGCACTGCGGTAAACATACCGCAAATACACAGATAGCTTCCCTCAACATGGTGAGTGGCAAATGATCTTATTATACTCATGGCACTGTTTTTTATTGTTTTATTATTTCAAGGTCAACTTATCTTAGTCTTTAGAATAACCTCCCTGTTCTTTGAAGACAACTCATATAACAGATTAAATATTGTATCTAATTCTCTGTATTTCAAGCTGATTAAAATATTTTCGAAGTTCTTACAGGCAAACCAGAAAAATAGTGTTGAATTGTTGAAACATCCTTGTACGCAACAAAAGAATGCATGTATTTTTATTTCAAGACACTTAGATCAAAGTAATTTGGGCTACTAACAGAATATTCTGATTGCTTAAGCACCTTTAGCTGTTACAGTTGAAAGATTTCATGCCTGTTCCTGCAGAAAGATTTTGGTGGCTTTTACCACCCGATTCCTAATTTAATTTCCAGTAGATTGCTAAGGAGAAAAGGAATTTTCTCCAGTTCAAAATCCTTATTTATTTGCTGAAGGCACTTAAGGTTAGCAAAATCACTTTTTTGCAAAGGTTAATTGGTACTTGATAAAGGAGCAACTTTCACTGAGGAAACAGCAAATGATAAAATATTAGGAATCTTTTAGCTCCCTCTGCTGCCCTAATCCTTCAATAATCCTTCTTCCAAAATCTGTCAAAAAGACTGAGCAGCCAGGCAGCCCAGTAATATCTTTGTAAGAAACACTTGGCTTATTTATCATGCCTAGCGCCAAGGTCACTATGCATAAAGAAAACTCCGTAAAGTACTGTGCGTCATTATGGTTGTCTGCACATTTTATCATTTCCTTTCATTCTTTGATATCTGCAGTGGGACAACTATGGACATCTTCAAATTTGGATGTCAGTTAAGAGAATTGATTGCTCATTCTCCAAAGAACTTGACATAAGCATTTCCCACTTAAGAAAGAGCCAAACGTACTCACTATCTGGAAACATTTATTCTTCTTTCCTTTTATTTACAGATCAACTTACACAGTATGTACTAACTTTAGTAAAAATCCTTTTTAAATCCAAGGAAAACCCAAGCATTGCCAAAGTAGGACACCTCCTTCATTAACAGGCAAAATACTCACCTGCCTAATTTCAGAACTGCAATAGGTGAAATCACAGTTAACACAATTTAGATAAGCTCCATCAGTGGTCATTAAATAACACATAGCATTTGTTGATCTGGTACTTCCCACCTATGAAGAAGCCAAGCTCTCTATTACATGCACACAAAAAGAAAACGAGGAAAAAGAATGTACTTTTAAAATTAAGTCACTCTCTATTTCAATATTCCTTTATCAATTTGGAATGAAGAAACCAGATTTCAATTCACACCCATTTTTTTTCTCTGCGTTCCTCCTGGAATTGTCAATATACCATATCAACTATGAAATAAGGATTCATCTTATTAAATCTCATGCTATACAGCATCACAAGCAAAAAATAAAGAACATTTAAAGACAGATGTCTTCTTATACGGGAAAGAAAACCTTGATCATATCTTTGAAAAGAAACTATTCCTTTCTTGCGCACTTTTACTGTCCTTCAGAGAACATAACACTTGCTTATGCGCCAGTAATCAGACTTTGCCAAAGAAAGGCTGCCCTTCATAACAGAAAAAAAAAAAAGGGAGATTTTATCTGAAATCTCAGAAATCCATCCCATTAACATGCATTTTCTTTTACAATTTATGATCCTGACCAGCTCCTCTTTTTTTCTTAGATAATAAACCGGTACTGTTAAAACACATTCCAAGTTTTCTTCTACACACTTTTAAAAACGAAGAGGGAACCCGTATCTAAAGAACAATCTTAAGATTTATGCCAGTGCTACATAAAAAAGGAAGAAGGTTTGTAATGATTGTCAAGAAGCTCTAATGCATGCAAAGATGCTTTTTTCTTCCTCAAAACCAGAACTAGAAAAACACATAATATCTGTCTGGGGGTACACAGGGTCTTCACAGACTTGTTGCACTTGAATTTCCTACAGTCTTTGCTATACATGTCACAAGGCGCACTGGAAAGAAATTTCTAGTTTCAAGCAATCATCAAACTGGAAAAGTCACTCTCACAACTTTGCAGTTAATTTTGCTGCATTGTGCTGTAGCTGTTTAATCCCCAATACCTGTGTAAGCAAGCAAGAAGAAATGTGTGAGGAGACAACCCTTTTCTCTTGCAGTTTCCTTGTTCCAACAGCATCTCTGAACTCCCCCCTTTAAACAGGATAGAAACAGAGATGGTTTCCTACAGCCTGGAACCCCACTAAAAGCAGTGGCTGACTGAGCACTATATACTACGCAATATAATGTATTTAGAGAAAATTCATTATGCTTTTCAAGCCCGTTCACAGACAATCCAAAGTAAAATTTTCTTCACACTGTAGCCACCTTCTGTTGCCCTCCTACTCCACCTATTACCTCTCAGAAACTCAAAAGGTCAGACATCCAAGGTAACTTCCAAGCAACAGTCAATAAAACAGACACACATTTAATTACAGATTTCTAGAATATAAGCAAATACACAGCACTGTTTACAGATTTGTTACAATATAAAGTACAATAATACCTTAATTAGAGATAACAACTTTTCAAAATGCCAAAAGCGTTCGGAATTTTTCAAATTACCCACGAAATGAACACATTTTATTTTTGCACTGTGACACTTCCAACTGTTCTGCCAAATGTATACTACTATAATTATGCTTTGCAATCACCAGCATCACCGGAGAGGGTGACAAAGAACAATATAATCAGTAACTAATTACTCTTTCACATGCTTTGATACTTTTATCTTCAAGGGAAGAATCCTAAATGTTATTTTATAAATTGTGAAGTGGGTTTAACATTAGCACCTGAAAGTGCCTAGAATTATGTCCTCATGCTTAAGTACAATTCACAACTACTGGTGGAAGTTAGAAACCAGAATTTAGTATTGGGGTTTTTTCAATGGACAGTCTTCAATTTCCATCACCTAAGTAAACTCTAGTTTATAGAACTGTATAAACTGGGATGACTAAGCACATTTTATACCATCTTTTTGAGATAATACAATGCAAGAACATAGCAGACCACTGAAACGTGCAAGAAAATACAACTGCAAAGAGTTTCAGTATTAAAAGCAAATATTCCATTTCATATTTAAGAAATCATAGGTACCTCAGACGAAATTACTTACTCAACTACATTAAAAGAGAACTAATCGCTCCCAAAGTAATAGAACCAGGGTTTTTTCCTGCATTGAGTATCAACCTTAGTAGTATTACTATTATACTATCGTTAACTCACAAGGTAATAGTAAATCCACTCATGCCTGTTCAATTTGTTGCTTAATTTGCATGATTAGTTACTATAATCAAGTGTGCAAATTGCCTAAAGCCACAGGAAAGCAATTCAACTCAAATAACATTTTGCATGCAGTTATCTAACTTACAAGAGCCTCCGTGGCAAACCATTAAATCCACAGACAAAGCCGTGTGCAACTCCGCACGTGTTCCTAACACGAGCGTTTTATTTTGAGAATCAGGCCCCCCACACCATTTTTCAGCTCATTATCATCTTCTCCTCAAAGAGGACTACAAACAGTAATGAAATGCTAGAATGACACTGGCATCTCTTCATGGATAGAATAATGTATTCATGCCTGCCCACCCCAAGTTTTCATGTTAAACAGTTTATGAAAAAATATAGAGTTAATCATTGTAGCCGTTTTTAAGTGGAATTTGCAATAAAAGGAAAATGCATCTTAAAAATAATTCTCTTCTGAGGGAAAAGGTTAAGAGAAGAAGCCACACATGAACTGAAGAACAAACAGCTGACAGAAGATAAACCACCTTTAATAGCTACACAGCTCGTTAAATTCCCTGAGCTTTGTAGAACATTACGCATATTTCGAAAATATAAAATATTTAGGCCCTGTTATGGAAGGCACATATATCAGAACAACGCTGCATATTTAATTTTAAAACCTGAATTGGATCATACCAAGGGAGAAGCCTTTTTAAAACAAACCAATCCGCTAGCTTTTATCCCAATTTGCTCAGTTGCAGGGATAATGATTTAAAAACATCAGCCAGAGCTGATGTTTACAAACCTCAAAGAACATTTGAGCACACACTCAAGAGCAGAATACAGCTCAGACATTTTTAAGAGCCAAATTGGGTTCCTGTAACCATAAAACTTAAAGCATTTTTTCAGGTCCATTGTTTTACCCCTTCTCCTCTGCATCATCTTCTGCCTGGTCTTCCCACTCTATTTTCCCAACACGGCTATTTGTCTAGCACATGATAATTGGGATTAGGAAGCAGAGGTGGCTAAAAAAACTTCTACGTTATTTTTCAACTGGATCAATTCCCTACTCTGCATGGCCGCACAGATTTTACCAGTAGGATGCAGTGAATTGTGCACGGCTGGGAAAAAACAAGGCAGACAAAAGGCACTGATTAAACAGCATCACTAGATGTGAATATACAGCCTGGGGGGAAGCCACTATTTTAAACAGTCATAGTGGCTCAGTTACCTCTATCCCTGACAACATTCCTTCACACAGGATCATAGACTCTGTTTTCCTCTTAAGTTGTTCTGTTGATCAATATAAGAAGTCTAAAATGAGACTAAAATTCCACACAATGGGTTGAGTTGGTTTAACTGCCAGTCACCATCAGAAGGGACAGGTTTCTCCTTCCTCCTTTCAATTTGCCAATTCAGTTTGCTAACACGGGCCAAAAAAAAAAAAAAGAGAGAATAAAAATTTGAGCTTTCTGTCAAGTTAAAGCTCTCTGTATCTGACCCTTTCATTGATACAGAGACCATAGGATGAGAACCTGAGACCAAAACCCTAAAGCTGGGAACAGAAAAGAGCACCATGCATTGCATCAGCGCACCCCTCAGTAATTTCCAGCTGATTTGACTGCAGAGCTGCCCAGAAAGAGGGACAGCCTTCCCAAATTCCCCACGCTCGGCAGCCAGTTCCCCATTTCTTTGAGCAGTGATTAGTCTCCAGCGAGCAGATTCAACTGATTGCCTAGCCAACCAGTCTAGGTGAGCTATAAAACCAGCTTAGACCTGGCAATCAGGGGCATGCTTGGCTGATTTTAGAAGAGACTAACAGGGAGATTAATCATATAAACCAAATGTGGAACTGCCCCGTTTGATACTTTGATGAAATGCCTGTTTCTCTTCCTATATCAGGGTAAAGGTCCCCAGCACCCCTCGTTGACCCTTTCCAACTGCCCCCTTCAATGCAACTGCTTTGTCAGCTGAACAGTGACCCGGGCTAAGGAATTTACCTAAACAGAAAATATACCAACAAAAAAGTTTATTGTTAGCATGAGTTGTCTTCTCAACCTAGCTCGTTATACGGTTACACTCATATTGGCAAAAAGAAAGAGGAAAAAACAAGGACAGAAATCAGCTGCCAAGGACTGCTTACACCAACACAGCTGCTCAGAAAAGTCTCAAGACCAACGTGCGGAGGAGAAAATGTTTCAACTGCAGATAATTGCTTCAGTATTAGACATGATGCAGAGACCATGTTCCCAGAAGTCTGTACACTTTCTCCCATCATATCAAAATGGGAAATTAGAAATTAACTGTTATCTTGCATTTCAAGGATAATATAAAAAGTAATTTAGCTCAAATCATGCATGTATATTCTTAAAAATAGTATGCTTTACCTCTCAACCTGCTTTCACACCAACTCTAAAAGCAAATAAGGAATGAACACCAGGAATATACAATTCAGTCATTCATGACTCAAGGTGCAATAACTGACCCAAGTGATTACTCTCTTTTCACTAAAATCCAGTCTATTTTTGTTAATACTCATTAAAGTTTCAGGGGGGTATAGGATTTTTTTTTGTATTCTGTTTTCATTTTATTTTCTTCTTCCTTCTTAGGATTGTCTACAGGCTGTTCAATCAACCTGTACGAAACATACCCATAGGGAAAGACCCTAGAGGGCATTATGTGGTCACCTGATCCTTCTGGAATTGTTATTTTATATAAAACCACGATCTTTCACAACACTTGGGTAGAATGTTGATAAGATAAAAGCAAACTTAACTGTAGAACAGCACAGCGCGCACACACTAGTTGCTTTTATTTGTCTAGATCTGTTGTCACCCAAAACCAGCACTGGCGCACAAGTAATACCATTTCAACAGGAACTGCCACTTGAAAATACACTGAACGACCAAAAGAAGACAAGAGTTCCAGTCTCCAGAAACAGCAGTAATCCATAAAATTAGTATAGTTAACATGAGAAATTGAAATGTCTAACCTTCAAATATGCGATCCAGACGTTGCCGCTTCACTTTGTGTTTGTCCATCAGAGACATAAGAGTCAAAAGAACTCAAAGAACGTCTCCACACAGCTTGGTGATGGTCTTCTTAAGCCAGATACAAGTCAGAAATGCTTACTGTCCTCTCTTAAATTATTTTCACCTATGAACAGAAAGATAAACTTAATAAACTTTAAAATATAGATTTTTCTTTTTTCCAGAAAGATGATCTATGTGTAATTTAAGCAATTAAGATAAAAGACAAAGTTCTTAATCACATCAGGTAACCTGGTACTCTACAACAAACTGTCTTCTAAACACGTGAAGACGCAAGCACATAGCACAGCTCAAACAAGCCAGTACAGGAAATGCTCCAAGACAGCTGTTGTCCTCTGACTTTTGACACTCAAATACTTTTCCCCCTTCCTCTGAACACACCACTAGCTAAGGACACTGTCTAGGGCAAGCACAGGTACGTGATTCCCGTAAAACGACAGAAAAGTGTCCACCTGGAATGAAACTGGAAAGCTGCACTTCTGCATTGTAATGCTCTCAGTGAGCAAAACCACTCTTCTCAGTCTTAACTTTTAAGCTCTCAACGATGAAATAAGCCAGAGTTTGATACTTGGAAGCTGAAGGAAACAATTAAAGGGAATGCATCACAGTGACAATACAAAACGCCAACATCTATATTAACCAAATGGCATTTAAAGCAAGTTCATGCATGACTAGGCAAGCTCTTTGGCAGTACATACAACTAAGCACTTTTCAGACACCTCGGAGCGGTGCAAGACTGCAGAAGAGTATTGCAACAAGCAGCCTGCGTTCTAAGCCAAACCACAGAGAAGCAGGAAGGGGGATGGGGAGAGAGATAAAATCCCTCAAGAATAATCTGATCAAAGCAGTAGATAATAAAAACGCACATGAGCATAGTGGTTGAGGTAAAGCTAAGTATATAGACCTTCTAAAAAGCATCATCAGAGCACCACTTTTATCCACCTTGATATATCTCAGTAGATTTGGAGAAACAAACACAGAATGCTGTATTACAAGCACGGTGCACATCAAAATGAGCCAAATAATCCATTTCCCTGGTTCTTTTTATTCATGTCCAATAGCTTTCAACATCAGTGGAGGACATTAAATGGCCTTACAAGTGATCGATCCTAGAAATCTGCTCATTTCTTTCTAGAGGCTAAACTTTTCTAAAACCAAACATAAGCATATTTCATCAACATATTATGAAGATTCATGCACTCTGAGTGAAATGATAAAGAAAAGTATTTTGAGTATTAAGAATATTTGCATTCAAAGAGTTATCTTTACCAGCATTACCCTGCTTCGCGCATTTGGACTTATCTTTTTGGACAGAGAAAGCTCCTTTCTCTGTGTTTATTGTCATTTAAAAATAGAGGTAATGTGCAATGTTTATCATGCTTTTAACACTATTCAACTTCACCCTCTTCTTCACTTCTCCTCCACACTTTTTCTTTATCCTCAAATTCAAGACTCTTCTGCTGTTTTGTATAATTTCCGATTCCAGCTGGATGCAAGATCCCATCAAGAGCGGGAGAAGAAAAATTGATGAAGAACACATAAGCCCATTTTTTTCCTCTTTAAAAACAAGAGCAACTTCACCTTTTTAGAAATTTTCTATTAGATTTCCCAATATTGATTATTCTTACAAAGTACAGCTTTCTTCAATACTGAATGTGGCTCTGTTACAAGACTGCACAAGTATTACATCAACTCTAACATGCATTTTAAAACCTTAAAGCCAGCTATGGCCACCTGCCTTCCCTTAAGCCAACACTCCTAACTTGTATAGTGGATCAGTTCCAAATTAGTGCTCAATTTATTTGTTTATAACTTCTGTTTTATAATCTCCTTCATTCCACAGAAAAATCCAGAGAACGAGAAACAGAAACCAGAACATAATGAACATTTTAAATGCCAGTCTTAGTTTAATTTTTTCATAGGTTATTTAATTTCCCATCTTGTAGAAACATGTTTACCTGCTGGCCTCCTCCCTGTGCTGTTTTGTTTATTCATTCAGAAAAAGATTTTTTCCACTGTAATAATTCTACACACAAAGCTGGATGACAGCTGTGAAAACCAGACCATCTGTAACTATTGACCTACCACTGAACGTGTCACCAGATGTTTTCTATCTGTCTACAGTAGCTTCAAAGTGTACCATATGAATTGAGAAGTTTTTTCCTTTTAAACACTGTTTTAAGATTATTTTTATTCTTAGTAAGTGGTCATAAGTTTAAAAAGAAATTTCTTTAGCAAAAAATTAAATGAACATGTTAACACAGTTCTAAATTTAACCCTGATACAGTTTCATTATACTTTGTGTTCTAACACAAAGAGAAGATGATATGGGAAGCATTTCCCAGCAAAAGCCTTATAATTATGAGAGCATTAGTTACTGCAATTACTAACCACAACATGAATGACTGTTTGAGAAATTCACTAAAAATACAAGCACACTGCCCAATGAATTAAAAATCAGAACAGAAAATACCAAATAGTATTTAAGATCAGACTCCTGTAGTTCAATATTTTAAGATAAAGTGAGAATCCAAGTGATTTAAGAATATATGCTACTTATATATGCCAATTATTAGCTACGAAGCCATCCGAGGTACTATCAATGTACAGAACCCTTTTGAACTACACAAATTTTAGATTAAATTATACATTGTTGAAACCAACATTAAAGTTTTTCTTTCAGTTACGTGGATGACTCCAGCATTTGAAAAATATTTTTAAAGAGAATATGCCTCTGGACATTGCAATCTGGAGCATTTAGCTGCTTCTAGAGGAAGGAAGAGCTATACTCTGAGACTTTAAGATAAAAGGAAAATCAAATATCAGACATTTTATAGGAGAGTGAGCAAATCCTACAGGCTAAACCAGGAATGATAAGTAAATAAGTCAACTTTGATTTCAGTTTTCAAACAGACAGCAGTGTTTAACGGAGTAAAGGACAAACATAAGCTGTGAGAATACTTCAAGCAAGATCCATTCAACACCCATGAACTTCTGTCCAGAGACAGAGGATGAAAAGAAAGAAAACCAAGAAATTAAAATTGTTTAAAAAGGCAAACTTTTTTGTTGGCTAATTATACAAATACTTGCAGGTTGACACAGACTCCAAATCGCTAGGGAAGGACCCCCTTCAAACCTGAAAGGTTGCAGCAAGCCATGCAGGACCATTTCCTTTGCATCAGTCTAAGGGGAGAATTTGATATGGATGAGATCATGTTTCTACTGAATTCAAACAGGTGGGGAAAACCAAACAGAAAAACCGTCAACTGTATCACACACAAACTCTGACTAGTTAGCCTACTCACAAAAAGAGTCTGAGTACAAACTCTTCTGAGCACAGACTTTCACCTAAACAGGCAGGAATGGCAAAAGGCTGACTTCTACCTTTGCTTCACCACCACCTTCCTTCACCGGGAAGGATTTGTAGGCTGTCCCAAATTGGATGATAAAGCATAAGAAACCCAAAACAGAATTTACAGATCAGACTGATAGATCATTAACATGTCCAGAATAAAGTTGTGAAGCTTCATGTTACCCTTAGGAATCTCAATCCTCACTCAAATTAACCACTCTAATATTAGTGTTCTTCAGTCTGAAACCACATTAAGTTACTGAAATATTTTTTCTTTCTACTATCTACTTTCAAAAGGTAGAAAATAAGGCTATTGTAAGAAAAACTGTAAGCAAATTTATATACCATTGCCACAAGTTCTTGATAACTTACAATTCTGTCCTTGCCACCCAAATCAATAAGATCTCTATTGTCCATGACACCTCACAAACCTCAAAACATCCATTCTGTAGAGCCCTGGAAGCAGTAAGGATAATGAAAATGCTGTTCCTCATTATAAATATTTTCATTATACTAAATAATTATACTTTTTGCAGTAATTGTTCATTTTAGCTAGTACACAGATCATCTAGTCCAGCCCTCCTGCCTTGGGCAGGGACATCTTAAACTAGATAACGTTGCTCAAATCCCTATTGAACTTCACCTTGAACATCTCCTGCGATGGAGTACCCACAACTTCTTTAGGCAACTGTTCCAGTGTCTCATCATCCTCATCGTAAACAACTTCTTCCTTATATCCAAGTCACCCATACCTAAGACTTTATGGCAAAACCGCCACAGCCATTGGTGACAGCACGCTCGCAGTAATGGACTGCTCACCAAGCAGAAGGATGCCCTCTGCACGACTGCTGTTGCAACTGCTTGACGGCCAATATGAATACCCTACCTTGCATTGTTCACCTGAACAGATGAGAAACAGAAAACACTTTTGTGGGGCTTAGGATGTTTTTTCTTTTCATCTTCCCCCACCCACACATGTCTGAGTCTTTCTTCAGTGAAATGACCAGAAGGACTAGCAGGATGCACACCAGCTTTGTGGCTAGATGTTAGACAATCCTAGCATCCGAGATATTCTGTGCTACAACCGGTTCCCCAGCTTACGCAGCTAAAAACCAAGCACTGGAGTACAAATTTAAACCATACGCCCTGAAATTCTGAAATCCATTTTATGGTCTTTGCTCTTCCCAAAATATGAAGGAATAAGCTTTTCTGTAAACCTAATGCAATACACAATCACAAATAAGAATTACTCACTCTACAACAATTATTGATGTTCCTTAGAAATTAAGTTTCAAGTTTCAGGTTTTCCCCTTTTCAGGGTAGACAACTGAAGATAACAAACTGTGAGAAAGCTATTACTAAGAAATGGAAATTTAACTAAATTTCAAAGTATTTCTCTAGTACAGAACAGTTTGGTAAAAGAGAGGATAATATAAAGTTGATAAACAGCAAAAAGTAAAATGGTATGTAAAAGCGCTAAGTCAGAGAAATCAACTTAATGTTCATATAAAAGCAAAAATGCATTTCCATAGTAGAGAAGTCAACTTTCTGAATCTATGGAAAGAGATGGGCTCTAACTCTGAGAATGGGAAAAATAAAGCGGAGAATGTAGGAGAGAAACATTCTACTTGGAAAAACTCTGCAATTTGTAGTTGAACATTTATAATATCAGTAGAAGCAGTACCAGCTCTAAGATGAAGATTTTTTATCAGAGTACTAGTGGTTCATAATGGCGGTTGGGCGATACTTATGTCTCCAGCGTACTACACCAAAACATAGATCAAAATGTTACAATTAATATCTGAACTCTTTCTTTTTTCATTCAAAATTATTATTCAACAGTACTTATCTCGAGGAGTTTGAAAAATGCCCAATTAAAAATATACTAGAACTCAAATAGGGGAATGGAAAAAAAAAAAAAGAAGACAAAGACTTTCGTTTGCGAGTTTCTTCAAAATGCAGAAATAGTAAGACTGCTACAAAAACATTGGAACATCCTATTCCAAAGTTCTGCAGGGCAAGATTTCTTTGATTTTATTTCATGCTGCTATGCTTTTCTGGAGACACTGTGACTTACATTAAAAACTTCTGCAGTATAAAACCAGCACATCGCTTTCACTGTACTCAAAACTACTCTTGCAAAGATTTAAACTGCATTTAAGACTTAGTGTGGCTCGAAGAGCAGAACAAAGAGAGATTGATTGCCAGAAGAAAAAATAATAGGTCAGACTTTCTCTGCAGAAATTGAAGTTATTTCATCTTGTCTTACAAAAATTAATACAGAATTAAGAAGAAAATATATAATTATATTTGCCTGTCAGATAATTTATCTTGCCATTCAGCATGATCAAGCCATTTTGCCTTACCATTAGATGTCAGTACAGTCTAAGAGAAAGTCTACAGGCAGCTTCAAGATCAATAAACTAATCACAAAATCAAGTGATTACTGAATTAGCCACCAAAAAGAAGGTTAAATAGTATTCAGAAAAGGACTAAAACCTCAAACATAATGGTGTTACCCAAACCTAAGATGTATCCATCTCAAAAAAAAGATGGATAACTGCAAAAAAGTGCCAAGACAGGCAGTAAGCACAGTCCAAGGCAGGGAACAGGTTGCTGAAAAAGGAGAAAAAGACATGCACTGGTACTTCCCAGCCTGAAGAAGATACCTCTGTGGTGAATAAAACAAACACATCTAAAATACGCACCATGCCTCAATTCAATGTGTAGGGAGCAGGCAGTGAAATAGTAAGCCAGCATATTAAAAACAACAGGCAGCTTTGTCATAGAGTATGCAATTAAATTTTAAAATCTGGTGTCATAGGTATCCTGGATGCCAAAACTTTAAGTGGTTCTTAAAAGGAATTAGACAAGTTTATGGAAAACCCATCAGTCATCACTGATAATGGCCACAACTGAAACCCAGGTCAGAAATCCCATGAGCAGGTAAATGCCAAAGGCAAGAAAAACTGTCAGCACATGCTTGCTTTGTTCTTATACATCGCAATTGTTGCACTATGTCACACCAATGAAAGGTCCATTTAGCTCAGCATCCAACAGTTGCCATGAAATGAGACGCTTCATGAAGAGCAAGAGCAGGACAAACATTTTCCATCAGCATCCACTAGTGTTCAATCTTAGAGACAGGACATAGGACAGGTGGAGCCACAGTCTCTTGCGACACATGGGCATACCTTACATTCTAGGAAATGCAGAAATATACTACAAAATTAACTTACCCAGCCATGCAGAAAGTGAGGTCCACAGAGATGCATAAAAAACATGCTAACACAATAAAATTGAAACAACTTAGTACGCCTAAAAGATACTGCTGGAATTATACAACTGAGAATCTCTTCAACATAGACCATAAGAGACATTTAGCAAAACATCATAATTAAAAAACTGCCAGTGCCATAGGTTGGCATGGTATGATCTTCCACCAACAAGTATCTTCTATTACTGACTAGTTTTGCTTAATTGTCAATTTAGCTTGAGCTTCCAGTCATCAGATTTTCATACAGCTTTGCCAGGCAGATGGAAGAACTCCCTGCTGTTCTTTGCAGACGTACCTCCTCAGTATCACCAAGCCATCAATCGATCTGCTTGCAGAAGAGACCAAGCTCCTCGATACTCTACTAGCAAGTCACATTTCTGATCCTGAATTGTGTCAAACCTTAAATTCAACAGCAAGTCATTAAAGTACTGCTCTGTGTGTGCTAGAACAAGATAGAGCCCTGCATGAGCAGCTCCATCAATGTCCAACGCAGAACCATCACTCTCCTTCACATTCTTCGGATACATACTGAGGTGTGGGACCACACACCTAAGATGAAAAGACTTTGCATTTGGTTCAGCAATTTATTCATCACTAGTGCAAATAAACCTGCTTCTTTTTAGGATGGGGTTCTATGTGCTATGAGTAGAAGCTGAGTCTCTCATTCTGTATTTATGACCTAAAATCAAAGCAAACTGGATTGCTCTGCAGTACTTACACCTCTTTTTTTTTTAAATTGCATCAGCAATTTATACTACATTTATCAAGGAAGGCTTTTTTCCTATTGATAAAATGTTCAAAATAAGGCCAAGAATACTCTTTGTCAGCACAACATTAAAACAAAGTTTATGGAGTTTTGATCTACCGTCCACTGTTCTGTTACACGGCAAGTAACTTTTTTGTACGTTTTCCACATCTTCAGTGAAATTACTTTAGTACCAAAATATAGTGTAATATTTTGATAATTGTAAGCCTTATTTTTATGGCACAAGATTATAAAATGGCCTTTTTGACAGGGAACATGGTGAAAACAGTAGAAGAGGTTGTGATGATAATTCTGTCATTATAAGCTCTTTTATGAGATATTTGTCTTCACTGTAAGTTGTTGGGGTTTTTTCCAGAGCTTTTTTTCCCCTTAGCAGCATTCTTCCTCAATTATAGATCTGTCCAGAAGCCAAAAATTACTCACTACTGAAAATGTATTACTGCAGATGTGTATGACTACAGACAGATGGGAAGCATCTTTGCTAGCTCAGATTTCTAGGTCATGAGTAAAACCTCATTCAGAAGCTCCTACTATGATCAGAAAATTATTCAATACTATCTGTCCAAGATACCTACATTTAAGTAAAATTTAAAAGATATCCTTAGTGTCAGAAAACACTCATTGAGCAATATCACAATTATGTTTCTCAGCAAACGGTATTTTTAAAAACTTCAATTCACGTATTCAGCACAAGCTTCTTCAGAAAGACTAGCATTGTGACAAGCCTCAGTCTTACACATTTCAAGGACATGAAAGTCATAGAATCATAGAATCATTAAGGCTGGAAAAGACCTCTAAGATCAAGTAAAACCATCAGCCCAACACCACCATGCCTATTAACCCATGGCCCAAAGTGTCACATCTACACTCTTTTTGAATAGTTCCAGGGATGATGACTCCACTATTTCCCTGTGCAGCCTGTTCCAATGCTTCATCATTCTCTCAACAAAGAAATTTTTTCGTAATACCCAATCTAAACCTCCCCTGGCACAACTTGACACCCTTTCCTCTCATCCTATCACTTGTTACTTGGGAGAAGAGACCAAGTAATCATGAGACTAGCGTGATCTTTCTAAGATTATGAATCTGATTCACTCAGACGTTGAGTTCGCATCTTTGCAAAGTGCACTTGCAGACCTGGGACACACAGCCTGGTGGGTCCGTTCTTCATTTCATTACATTCACTGCTGGTTTGGTTTGTAAAGCAATACACACAGCTGTACCCTCGCCCACACGGATACAGCCACACCTACTGTTTAACAAAGTACTTTAAAACTCCCAAAGGCAAACCATTTAAAAAATGTCAAATAAGTGGGTTGTTAGATAAGCGTTAAAGTAACCACTTCTGTATTTTTTGAAGTCTGAAATGAAAGAAAATAACATTGAAAGAAGATCAATCTCCACTCAGTTTTTTTCTGAACAGGCTGAAGAGCTGAAAGGCTCCCTTGGCTTTTGGAGAGTTGGATACAAGAGACAGTAACTGTAAACGAAGGAAAAAAATATCTTGGGGATTTTGAGAGACAACAGCAGCAAAGCTGAACCGCCTCTACGAAAAATAATTCAAAACAAGATTTTCATTATGTGAATCAGAAACTCAAAATCAATAATATGTATTACTTTAATGCACCTGAGAAAGCATAACAGGATGCAAAGAATTAGTCATCACTCATGACAATAAAAAAGCTAATGCCTCTGTTAATGAATTCTCTAGGAAAGGAAACAATTACTGGTGCATTTCATGAATCTCTATGGCTAGAAAGGATTTGAACCAGCAGGGAGAAAAGATTACTTTTAACCTTTTATTGATTTATTGCCCTTATTTTTTTTTTATCCAAGAAAAGACACAAACTCACATCTAAATGCCAGGCACGTGGACCGCATGCATACTCCACGTGTGAAACTGGTTCTTCTGTCACAGATCTTGTACTACTAGAAGTAGTGTATGGATGCCCAAAAACCTGTGCTTTACAGACTAAAACTACTGATTAAAATAACATAAGTTTGTTCAATAGAAAATAGTGGGGAAAAAAGAACAAAGTTATATTCTGAAATGGGTAAGAAACTATGCCTAAAGACATTGAGGTTAGAAAGTTAGTTACAGCTAGTAAAGCTTAGAAAAAGAACTGTCCTGCATTGGTGGTGTTTCTGCACCAAAAAGCCTACTATGTCATACAGGTGCACACATCCTGCTATAAGAAAGCACACTAAGTACTGGGGAAACACTTTTTGAGACTGAGTACCCTTGAACAGTAAACTTAAATATTATGATTGCACCTCATTTCTTCAAAACTGCTTTTGTACCCAATATGTATTTTAGCGAAATAACCTTATTCAAATGAGGCAAAAACAATTCTTGACCACATTTTAGTTTGCCCATGTTACTGCCCTGTGGCAGCAACACTCCATTAGCAGTATCAATATCACAACAACAGCCTTCTTTTAAGCTGTTTGCAAACCTGAGAATATAAACTTTTTCCATACAAAAAGCTAACATCTTGTATTTTCAAAGTGTGCAGTACTACAGCACGACATGGGATACACCAGACATTCTTCATGTAGGACATTTTTGAGAGGTAAGCGGTGGGGGAGGGAAGACACTGTGCATAATTAGGCTTCCAGAGACTCTGCTTCCAGTTATACTCTGGTTGAAAAAAGAGCTCCTACTCTTAACGCTATGGCAACTCATCACAGTCAGAATAAAAGATACCTGGTCTGGATTAACTCACTTCCTGAGGTGTCCTGGTGAAACTACATTTTTAAGTAATACATAGATTACAAAAGTACCTTAAAAAAATTGTACATAGCCATACACCTAATACATGCGTATTTTAAGAAATACAGTGAAAACTATGAACCATTTCCTTCTCCCAGTTTAATGAGAGAAGACAATTGCCACCACCTAAAAGTAACAAAATGGTAAATATCGGATGCACTTACTCTGCATTTCCCCTAACCATTTAAAAGGTCCTGAATTGTGCAAGTTATACAAAACCATTAATAACACTCTAGCAACAGCTTTTCTACATTTCTTTGACAATTCTGTCAAAGATTTGTAAAATTTTGTATTTTACAAAATAAAATTTTTAATAATAAAAATGTAAAATTTTTACAAAAATTTGTAAAATTAAACACCTGGTACATAAACCTTTTAGATGTTTGGGCAGGGGAGAAAAGCTGAAGTTCGTTAACAAGGAGGTGTAGCTACATCAAGAACAAGGAAGAAAAAAATTTCTAAGTGTAACACTAGATATTGCCAAAATGTTTTCCCTCATTACTAAGCAAAAAAACCTTGGTGATAAGAGACCAAACAAGCGGTTCCACTTACTTTAAAAGTATTACTCTTTGTGTTTTCAGGTAAGCCACCTTTGTCAAACTTTGTACCTTCACCTACAGTTCTATAAAGCAATGAACGGTTTGGGCTGGAAATACCTTTCCAGATCATCTACTTCCAACACCAATGCTGTGGGTAGGGACATTTTTCACTAGATCAGGTTGCTTAAAACCCCATCCAAGTCGACCTTGGATACTTCCAATGACAGGGAATCCACATATGCATATCCACAAGACAATGCTACATTTTACAGATCAAAAGCGTCTTGCCAGTGCTGTAAATTGCAGCTATAAAAAAGAAGCTATTGGACTACACACTATACAAACAGAAAATACTATTGAGTTCTACAAAAACTCCTAAAAGTATAATTACCAGATCACTTCCCACTGCGGCTCCATCACCGGGCTCCAAGAAATGGCTATTTAGCCCCAAAGGCACAACCAACCATCCTCCAGCAATCAGAACTTGCATACTCAACCAGAGAAATTGTTTGATTGGTAATTCTTTTCCCCACATTTTGGTGTCAATCTACATCTCCTGACATGACATTTCATTAAGAAATTTCCAGCCAACTACACTCCCATCTCAATCACAGTAATACAGAGCATTTTCACACCTTGCTAAATTCTATAAGCAATCTAAATTGCAATTACAGGAATTGCTTATGTAGAAGATTAATGCTAGTGGCTAGGATAGAGTATGCTCTAACTCAATTTTAAGTGTGGGAAAACAAAGAATTAAAAGACCAATTAGGTAGTCTCACACATCTGAGACTGACTGACAACTGTGTATGTGTACCCAACACTACAGTACACTACTCATTTTCCAGATTTATTACGTTTTGTCTATATTCAGCATCTAAGCTCACCTGCTCTTTTACTCCATAGAGGGAAGGCAGAGGAGAGAATTGGAGTGGAGTCACTGCAGGCTGCTTCGCTATGGAGTTCTGCAAAACTTGCTTTTCAGAGAGATACAGGGGGTAGAGTTTTTAAACTGGATTTCCCCCCCTTCGTTTCACACACAGTAGCAAGATGTAGTTTCTCTCAAGGGAAAGGACCTTAAAAGTTTGAGAATCACATTCTTTATCTCTGCATTCAAAAGTCATGATCAAGAGCTCTAAAATGTCACAGAGCAGCAGTTCGTCTGGTTTTCAAGCTGCTCTTCAATGCACAGTTACTTTACTGTAAAACAATTCCGAAATTTTCAGGAGGGAACAAACAGACTATTACATTTTCACTCATTTAAGTCATCAGGTACATGTTCAAAATCTTAAGAAGATTCTTCACGCACGGGTCAGAACACAAGTTCCCTACATCATGTATACCTAAAAGCTGGCATAAGAAGTTGGTCCAAATGCTTGGTTTGTTCCACAAAGGTTTTAATACAACTAATTCATCACAGTATGTCAGTACCTTTGTGCAATATGACTGAAGTAACTATAAATTTTCACAGCTCATTCTCTCTCATATCTGAGAAAAGAGCTGTATGTGCAGCCTGCTAGTTTTAGTTTCCTTGTTTGAACATATATGCTGGTTTGTATCTTATTACAGAAGAAAGATCAAGCAAGAAGTCCACTTGGCAGTTGGTCTGGAAAGTGATAAGACCCTAATAGTCTTTAATGGAAATTCATTTCAGTCCTACATTGCACTAGGAAATAAAATTTCCAGCCCATATTAACTTGAAGGCTAGCTCTTCTTGATTAATTAGAATGATTCTGGTACTGAAGAGGGTGTTTTTTATCTAAACGTTTTAAACTATCTCGAGGTCATAACATTTTACATCTTGAAGATAAGACCAAACTCGTGAATCTAATATTCTCTCACAAGCTAAGCAGAGACTTTTAGAAAAGATGTAAAACGACTGAAAGCCAGATGAAGTAGCTTGCATTTCTGAATCACAGAATCACAAGGTTGGAAAGGACCCATTGGATCATCCAGTCCAACCATTCCTAACACTCCCTAAACCATGTCCCTAAGCACTTCATCCACCCGTTCCTTAAACACCTCCAGGGAAGGTGACTCGACATGTTTCTTAGTTCTGGATGAAAGAAGCAAATGTGAGACAAGAAGTAACATTTCATATTATACCCAGCACCCAAGCTACTACACTTCACATCCTCCAACCATTTAACTAGTTATCAAGTAAATGATTCAATTAAAAAACAAAATTACTCCTTGTACAACTTCTCATAGAAGAGACGTAGTAGTGGCATATTGTGTCGTTATACACTGAAGATGCTTCCTCAAGAAACTCAGACCTATTTTAGCGTACTGATCTCCTGTCAGGGAGAAGCATGACATTTCTTGTCTATGAGAATGCCACACTGTCACTGAGAATGAGAGGAGACATCCACTCACCACTCATCAGCAGGTCCCTCAGTAGTACCACATGCTGCTTTTCCAGGGCACATTCTGCCACAATGCTGACTTTTTAAAAGGTCTAGATAAAAATATACATAAATTAGATGAATTTCCCATTGATTCCTGGTGTACTACGAGCTCCCCCGTTAATGCTGAGTGAATGGTAGTTGGCTGGAATCAGAGTACTGGAAAGAAAACAGAGCCTTGCAGTATTGCCTAAAAGAGGGAAAACACAGATGACTTCTATGAAAGACTTGCTGTGCTACTTTTGATTACCAGTAGCCCAAGTTGTTCATAACTTCTGCAGCCCTGATACTCCAAAAACACTACTCAAAATGTGTTCATCAGAATATCTGCAAGAATCACGGCAAAAAAACTGCTCTTGGAATCTGCTTTCATATGTGGGAAACCCTAGTATTTCACATTTTCCTTATTTTTAGAGCTTCACAATACTTGCTGTCCTCTCTTCTTACTACAACTTCCTCACCTCCTCCTCAAGAGGACTCCTGAACTCACTCTGCAGATTTTTTTCTTACCCCTTCATGGATTCTAGCTACACTGCTAGCTAGGGAAAAAAAGCTCCTAAAGCCATCAAACTGCCTAGATTATCAGGTCAGATCTCTGGAAGAAGACATAAGAACGGAGTGAAACTGGTTCTCCTTTTAAATACAAGAGCCTGTATAAAAGTGATTCAGAACAGGTTACCAATTGCCTTTTTTCACTTTCACAGCATCAGCACCTCCACTAAAACACTCGGAACCATTTCAAAGTTTAATAATTAGAACCAAAATAGCCAGACAATATTGTTCTGTCTTCAGAAAACGAGGGAGACAAAACCCAAAAGAGGCTTTTCCAAAGACCAAATTCAAAACAAACTTCAGAGGAGACAACTCCAATTCTCCTTCTAAGACAAACACAAGGAGATGCTAGTGTTACACTTCAACTAAGAAAAAACAACATTTTCCTCCTCAGTCTGTACAGGATTTAATCGTAATGCTCTACAGGAACAAGGAAAACATTTCTAATTTTGAAAATATATTTTACATTGCATGACGTACTGACCCATTCTACATGGGGAGGAGTATCTGCCATCTCATTACAAAGATGCCTGAGTTGTCCAACCCCAACTTTCATGAGCTGTCAATTTGGGCCAAAATAATCTGAGCAACTCAAATACATCAGAGGTCAACAGCCACCAGACCAAGCATGAAGAGCACTGTAACAGGATTCATGGAGTATGGCTAGGACCGCAGCAATGCCAAAAGAACCCAGTACAAGGATTCCAGACTCAAAAAAAGAATATTAAGTAACTCATAAAAACATCAGGATAGACTTAGTCCTCAAAGTCTTTCATTGAAACATTCTGCTAAAGTCAAAAAGTGAAGTAACTGCCAAAGCCTACAATGTCAAGAGTAGCAAAACCATCAAAATTTGAACTTAATTTTCATCTTTTAGCACAGATGCCCAGTACATTTTTACAGGTGTTTGATAAAGTAACATTAGACAGATTATCACTTTTTCACCATCTAATTTGCTGCAATTAAAAGGTTACTAACAAAGTATCCTTAGCTGCAAGCAACAAACAAAAGGCTTACAAATACATGCACCCACAACTTCGCTTTTCAGTTGAGTTGCTGAAACATGATGCACTTCCAGCTTTGCTGCCCCAGAAGTAAGGAGTAAATGATGTGTTGTTCTACTATTTTCTAATGTATTTAGTCTGCAAAATTGTATTTTAGCAATTGTATCAAAATAACATGAAATAATAATAATTTCGTAAAATAACATCTATTACAATTTGCAGTATAACTGCTTACATGGCTCTCCCACTTTTCATTCACCTGATCAATACCACTTTATCTGTATTTATTTTGCAGTGAATGTGAAAACAAAGCAAGTAGGCAATAAAATAAGTTCTTGGTTTTAGAACCCTCTTAAAACAAATATTCAAACAAGAAGCAAACCGTGGTCTACAACACAGTCACAGGATTTCCACATGTAAAGCACCAACAGTGTACAGAACACCTTATAGTCTCATGATAACCATTATGTTCTTTATATTTTAATTTACTGTGCATAAAGGAATTTTAAACTAGGTAAAACTATAGCTCAGTTAATTGTTATGAAATCTGCATGTAAAAACATGGGAACTAATTTCTGCCAAGGACAGGTAAATGCAGAAGTTGACTGCTGGTTTGAAAATGTAAATGACTTTTGCTCAAATAAATAACATCAGGAGTTCAACACTCCAAGACAAGTACATCTGCAATTATATTACAGTTCAAAACAAATGAAAAATGGTCTCCTTAAAAAAATCAGGTCTTAAAACAGACCAAAAGTACATGTGCTTTTGTTTTATCTGACAATGTTAAATATCTAAACTGATATTGTTAGCTCCTCTGTGTCAAGATCTAGATGAAAATTATCTCTATAAAGGGAGTAAAATGTCAAATTCTGAATGATCTGACAATTCTACAACAGATGGCCTAAAATATTAGTAATTCAGTTGTTGCTGGCGTTGGGTCAGTTCTTTACTTGTTAATTAAGGACCTTAATTTTGAACTATTATTTTGCAATAAAATGTCCAATGGGGGAAAAAAATTAGAAAATGCATGGCTAAAGATTTTATAAAGCTTGCTCTCCATTTATGCAAGAATTTCCATTCTAGCTGATCAATAAAATACCAGGTTGTAAAATCCCTGTACTACCAGTTGTTTTAATAAGATCCAGCTCTTGCCTTAGGAAAATAATGGCAGTATGCAAGTGTAGAAATGTTCAACCCCATCCACTTCACCTCACATACAGATAGATTTTATCGTTCAAGACGTTCAGATCTAAGTCTCTGGCCTCCTTCTTCCAGAGTGCACCTTCTGCATTTGGGAAGCAAGTCAGAGAGAGGATGACAAGATATAGCTAATTTTTCCTTGCAGAAGAGATATGCAGAGTCAGTCTTTCTCCGCGGCTTGTTGGGAGTTCACTCATCATTTGTATTGCACAGCTGTTTGTCTTTCTCCTGTCTCTCTGCATGCCAGCACTGGATCTCCACCTCCTCTTTCCTACTGCAGTGGAAAACAGGAGATCTGATCTTCTCTCACTTCACCAAGCCTACCACGAGTTGCCCCAAGCTGCTCAGAGCAGCCTAAGGCCACCCAGAGAAAGGTCTCTGTCACACTCTCCCATTAGCACAGTTCCATGCCACAGACTTAGATAACGTGTAACACATAGAAGGGCTACACACAAACCAGTTATTGCACTGGAATGAATTAAGGAAAGGTGAAATGCCTGCAAGAGAAAAATTCAGTACTACAAGAGTAATATTCATTAAATCCAAAATAATCCTACATGGTATTTGAGTTATCCTATAACTGAGGAAAATCAAACAGCAAATAGCAGCTACATCACAAAAAGTCCCTATTTTCTTCTACATCCTCAACATTTTCTTTCCATTACCATGTCCTCTGGAAACATGCAGAAACATGTTCCCCCAAATCACCTTCTCTAAACCAGTCCTCATTTGCACTGCTAAGAACAGTTAACCACCAGTCACCACTAGGAGCAACTCCTCAAACAACTTGGAGCCAAGATTTGCTCCCTGAAACATCAGTTTATCTGATGCTTTGAAATCTATCTGCAAGTATGAGGGTGGGTTGGCAATTATATGATCGAGTTATTATATAAACTTGAAAAATATTAGCATATTTTAGAAAAGAAAAATATTACAACTAAATAAACTTCTTCCCATTAGGCATACAGCCCAGGGAAAAAATATAACTAAGCAGCAATCAGCCCAGATAACGTATCTTTATAAGTAAGATACAATTACTTTTTTCAATACAAACAAAGCTGAAACGGGTACCAGATTTTTAAGCCTTACACTGCAACAATAAGTTTAACAGTACCCAGTAGATGCATTTGAAGGTAACGGAATAGTAAGCTTGGAAACACAAAAGCGTTTATAATCTGTTTACTTTACATCCAAAGACCCAAACCCCACTCTAACATTATGGAACATTGCTTTGCTTTTAAATATTAAGTATATCTGACTTCCGTATAAGATAAACATAGCAACCTCAGACCTTTTAAACTAAGCCTGGAAAAGTATTTCAAATCATTTAGAAGTTACACTCACTGGTAGTTTAAATAAAGCATTTTTATCTGCAAGCACAACAATCTACTTTTAAAAATGTGTTCTTTTACAGTAAAACCTTCTTGACACATTTAGTTTTTATTTCTACCAACGTAGAAGGAGGTATCTATTGCTATAACAAACTACCTATGCAATCTTACAAGTTACATTGGTCAGACTTGGTAACAGATAAAAATTGCTGTTTCTTCCCTTTTTGTTTGACATTAGGCTGCCATGTGTAATGGGCTCTTTTTGCCTCAACGTGCTAAACTGGAGAAGTGCGCGGCGGAAACACAGCGGGTTCAGAAAGCAGCAAAGCATCTGCTACTGTTTCAAACACGAATCGCTCGCTCCATTATAGCTCTTAATAATCTACTGCTTATTAAAAATAGCAAATCTGACAAGGTAGAAATAAACAGGAAACTAAGAATCAGTAAAACACCTTATAATCCTGAAAATAAACAGGTGCCCATAGACCCATCGTGCTTGTTTGATCACAGGAGTTCGGACACTTTTTGCTACATATCCAAAGGACGGAGACAGCTAGGCAATAAATTAATAATAGTGAGTCTATAAAGGTTGAATTGATATTGACATCTTGGATATTATTACTGAAAATGAGAGATTAATGGACAAAGGCACGAGATCCCAAAAGTCGTCCTAGATAGTTAATTACTAGGAAGTAACCAATAATCACATTAATTAGCACAGTTAAATATCCCATAGAGCAGTAAATGATTTCAAAGAAAATTTTGGCTATAACAATGACAAGTTAAGTAATAATTTACACAGATGCCAGCACAGAATAAATGATTTAATGATCCCCATAGAAAGTTTTATTTTACTAAGATCAATATCTGACCCCTATTATACACTAAAAGCCACAGTGAAAACCAATTATAAGAACCATTGTTGGGAGTCTCGATTACAAAAAAACTTCCTTCTTGATTGTCATTCTATCAAAATTAAATAGATATTAAACTAAACGCATCTTTGCGGTATCAAGAGCAACAGCAACTATTGATATTATAACATTTTATTAAAAAATTAACTCTAAGTCCTCGGTGCTCAACTTCCTGGATGATTGAAAAAACAAAGCATTTTGCAGCAGTATTTACTTCCACATGCAACATATTATCATCATAGCTAAGTGAACATCGGTAGCAATAATGATTTAACACTGCATGTGAAAACTAAAGAAAATGTTGCAGATTAAATATTTTACATTATGAGGAGCGTATTTGCAAAAAATGATCCCTTTCAAACCTGATTTCCATCAAATGTAACAAACAGTCTATGCAAAACAAAGGGGTTTGCTATGAAGTTAAACATTTTGAACTAATGGCCTTCAGCTACTCCCTATCTTTATGTAACATTTTTAGAAGTAATGCTCTTCGGACCCAAGATTTGGAACAGAAGTTATTATCTGAAGATAAGAGAAAGATGGAATAGATAATTATCTCTTAATTGTAAAATATCATGCCCACATGCCAAAATAGATCACTTTTAAAGAATAAATTATTTTTCAAGTCTATTTGCAATAAAACTGGTTAAGACACATATAATAAAGGTAATACATATAAAGTGGAAATAAGGTTTATATTTAATTGCATTATAAGATAGTCCTTCTCCAATTTTTCAAACTGCCTTTGTTCAGATCACCTCCTGTTTGCACACACATCCTTCTTGTGGAAGATACTAGGCAGTAATAAGGATAATTGTAACATTTCAATAAAACACCACTTTAAAAAGCAGTTAAACTGACAAAGAATGACCTGAATGATGGATTATGCAATTAGTAATTGACAAGTAATGGAAATAAGTTTCTCAACTAACTCACCTCACCTTATGTTTGCTATGATCTAAAAGCAGCTTGAAGACACTTATCACTGATCAGCTGTTAAGCTGTTAATCTAAAATAAAGGGTCTTAATCTTCAAATATCTTCCTTACAAATTTCTTAGTGGGTTTACGCAATAGGGACTTTTGAAAAACTTGGTGGCTATTTAAATCCAGAGGAATTCTAATTTAGACCAGTTGATTCATACAGTCATTCAAAAGTATTATTGTTTCTAGATTTATACCTGCTACTCAAAGATGGGACAGAAACCAAAGTATCTAAAGACAAAAAAACAAAGAACTTATATGGCTCCTTCTCATGTCAATACTCAATATGTACCATTTAAACTATTGTTTCCCTTCTGTGAGCAGTTCCCTTAAAAGCTTGATTTTTCAAAAAAGTTTGTTTTCAGGAATAAAAATAAAGCTTCCAGAAACTATTTGAAGAACAACTAATAATCTATTTAGTACTAGGCAGTGCAGTTATAAACTAGACATCAATCTGTAAATACACTTGGACAACCATTATGGAAAGACGTAACATATGAGGCACCGCATCACTTAACAGAAAGGCTTAAATAACAAACACAGACTTAATGGGGAAGTTCGTCAGGTCCATTGCAAAACTGAAATTTAAACCAAAGGCAAACTTGCTATGAATTTCAGGGAAGAACTTTCCTACAGTACGGTAATTAATTGCTTCCAAGTTATTTAAATGGACAAGAGATAAGAATAAAGCATCCATAAAAAACATAATTGTAATATTAAAAGTCCCGTGTTATTAAAAGAAATGTGCAGCAATTAATCTAGACAGTTCTCACTCTAATGCTGTTTTACGATTATCAAGGTTAAAAAAAAAAGGGGTCATGAAATAGAGAAGTTAAAGATTAATTTCTCAGAAGTTTCTACAACTGAAAGCAGATGACAATAGATTAACCAGGAGGATGAGAAATTTAGGCTCTACAGGAATGGGAAATTTAGACCCCCATAAGGACGAGAAATATAGACCCTCTGAATTAAATCAAGTATCAGTTTGCGCATTATGCTTGGCTTTACTTAAAAAAAACCTTTTTGTTTAAATTTTAAAAACTACAGCTGTTATTACTGGGTTTTAAAATCACTCTCAAAATCTTCTTTAAAACAGAACATACCTGAAAAGGCTCAGTAGAAATTATACTTCTAAAAAAGCCTTGTATCTAAAGCCAACTTGCAACATTCAGCAGACAAAACCAGCAAGAGCAAATAATCAGGTAAACACAACTATTTTAAAAATACTTTAGGAAGAAACTAATAAATATGGAAAAATTATTTAAAGAATTACAGGGGATACTGAATATTGGTTCTTACTGAATATTGGAATACAAAGCACAGAAAGCTTTTCTCCTCTGAAAACGCTTGAAAGAAAGATCTGTATATTGGATTTGAACTTATCATACCTGCTGCTTACTCTGGAAGTTAAATTGAAATGAACAATTCACGATTCCAGTTACAAATTACAATGAGAAAATGTTGGCATCCATTTAATCATCCGCTCCAACCTTTTTACTAAAGGAGTAAAACGAAGTTCATACAAAGATCCTTTGTTCTAAAACCAGCACTAAAGAAAATACATTGTATAGAGCCTAAGTAAGTACCTACGTCAGAAAACAGAAAAGTTTCCCTATAGCTACAAAGCAGCAACCTTCCCTCCTCTGCACACAACATTTTTTTATTTTAATTCTCAAATATGTAATGTACAAGAAAGTATCTCTCAGGGTTATAAGACCCAAAATAAACTTGGCAATCAACGTATCTGAAGCAGACTTGCTACGTTGCTTACAATAAAAATGACAACATAATCAGAAGCAAGGTGGCTTTATGCTCTACAGATGCATCCGAGATAACCAAGGAGGAGATGCAAGAATTAACTGGCAGATAAGCATAAGGCAAAATTGCTCAAAACCCCTCTCTGTGACTGTCTCACCAACAAAACAGAACCAAGGTTTCAGTGACTAAACTGCCCATTTATTGCTACAGGGAAGCAAAAGGGCTGCTGGAGGACCAGGAGCTGCAAGACTCAGCCCAGACCAATGTCACCGAACACTACCTATAGTTTGCTTAGAGAATGTCTAGAACTGGGCTCACCATACCCTCAGCATTTTGGCCAACACCACGAAAACTCAAGGGAGCGGTCTAAATAATTGCTTTTGTGTCACTAAATAACCTATGGAGGTTTTTATACTCAAAGTGAACTACTAGTTCAGATCTCCTCTGCTTTCCAAAAAGGCATGGACCAGTTTCAGAATTCATAATTTTTGACATTATGACAACACTTATAAGGTCTTCACATCTCAGATTATAGTTGAAGCTGTACAAATGTAACTGAAGTCCTTTAGGCTAATCCTCCGGGAATGTCTCCATGAAATTCAGATGTCTATTGTCATGCGGCACCTTTTATTTCAGAGCACACTGTTAATTTGTTGTTCCCATAGATCTGCCAAGGGAACATCTTTACACCTTTGAAGAGTTTGTACCTTTTTTCCCCACCTGAAAATGATATGAGAGCTATCTTTATCTTTCTTAGATGCTTGAACAACCAGGACATCAGATAGAGAGAAACTGAAAGAGACAAAAGTAAACAGCATGACAACATTTTAAGTCTGTTGACCCACTTACTACTGATAAGACAACAAATACATTTTAATATAACTTTACTGTGCATAAAATGCAGTCCTTAGGTCTATAAACATTAAATGTAGAAAATAAAGTCTGTAATGATGTGAAATCATCATTGCTACACTAGGACAAATCTAGACTCTACACGTCAGTAAGACTGTTAAAAAGAAGGTTAATTAGGAAATACAATGGGACAATCAGAAAATGGAAAAATATTCTTAACAAAAGGGAAAAAAGCAGCTCAATCTGTCTAGCTAATCCCAGCATCCGTCATCTCATTGACACACGTCTTATGTACCTACATCACATTCCTTGCAACAGGTTAATGAAAAGGTAAGATCCACCACTTTCTACAACCATCATACACAGAAGTATAAGATATATATTAGAAGAGATATATATTAGAAGATATTTTTTTAGCAGAAGACTGGTGAAGCATTGGAACAGGCTGCCCAGGGAAGTGGTGGAGTCACTACCCCCGGAGGTGTTCAAAAAGCGTGTCCCACTTTGGGACATAGTTGAATAGAGATGGTGGCATTGGCCGGACAGTTGGACTGGATGACCTTAGGAGTATTTTCCAACCTTAACAACTCTATGGTTCTACAATGCATATTCTTATAATGCAGACAATATATATGTTCCTAACAAGCAGATAAGAGCCTTAGTAACAATGCTCAATATGACTGCTTAGAAAATTTGTGCAATGTCTGCTGTCAACCTGCTGCCAAAAAAATTGAGGAATCGCTTGATACCTGCTATGCCAGGGCCTTGCCAGACAGCAGTTCAAGCAAGTGAGGCAGCCGAGGTCTCCACAGAGACAAACAAAGCCAAATCCAAAGAAAGTGCGTGTGAAGGAGGGGTGTGTGCAGGTATAATGGTATACACCTTGATACAGACCTCCCAGGAAGCCAGTCAAGGAACAAAGTTGCTTTAAGAATAGGCAGGGAAGCCACGGATGGGCAAAGGCAGCCCCTACCCTGCAACGTGGAGGCTTGAAAGGATGCAGTAGCAGTGAAAAGGCCACGTCGAGAGCTCATGGATAAAGATCAGAAGGAAGACGAAGAAGGGGGATGTCATGGTGCTATTCTGCATATAGCAAATTTGGTGTGGTCAAGCTGAAACAATCTCTTCAGTCCACTGAAACCAGTAACATTTTCCCTGCCCCAAGAACAACCTGCCATAACGCTGCTGAACAACAGCCTCAAAATCAAGGTGCAAATGTGAACAGGTCACTGGGTAAACTGCAGATTATTTCAAAACCATGACAAACATGGTACTTCGGGACATGGTTTACTGGTGGACTCAGTAGTGTTACTTAAAGGTTTGGACTTGATGATCTTTTCCAACCTAAATGATTCTATGACAGACCTATTTTGCTGGGATACTGAGTTGTAACTGACAAAGATTTGAGTATTCATAGCTTGGAAAAGGGAAAAAAACCACCAAATGCCAAACCACAATCCTCAATTACTTGCACTGCTTCTGGTCTTCAGAACTAAAATCTACATGAAACTCCACAAGGTAAAATCTCTGAGGAAAAACAGTTTTATTCATTTATGAAAAATCACCACTCTGAGAGCAACTCCTCTCCTTTTCCTACCAGTAATGAGGCAGACTTCCAGTCTAATATGTTCAGCATAGTGGATTTTCAGGTGAACTCATGTTTATTCCATAAGCTTAAAACTGAGCACTATACATAACAAAATATGATTCGAGTGATCCTGCCTGTATGCCTCTGATTTAGAATGATTTACAGCCAAATTACTGTCCAACAGTTTTAAATTTTCTAGTCGGAAGAAAAGATCAGAGAAAAAACAGTCTAAAAAGACGTAAGTACAGGCACCTCGAGACTCCCTAGTTTTACATCAACCAGTAAAAGCAGCTCTGAGAACAGCCAGCCTTCCACTAATCTGTGATACCTCGACGGCTCCTCCTAATGCATTTACCCCAGGCTGACAGCAACAAGTCCTTAAAGAAAATACTACAAATGAAAATAAAATTAGTTCCTTTATAAAGGCCTAAGAAATGAAATATATAATAAAAAAATATAAGCATTGTATCAATGCCTATCCACTAGGACTGATTTAAGCTCATTTCAACACAAAGTCAAATGTGAAGTTTTTACATCTTTCCTTTAAATACCCTCACATTAGAGCAGGAAAGATATAATTATTACTATTTTATACAGATATAATTATCCCTAGAGAGATATTTCAAATTATTTTTTAAAGATGGTGCAACTTTGAACTTCAGATGCCTATATGCAATACATTAAAAAACACTTAAAGAAACATTTGTGCTCAAATATTGGTCTGAAAATACATTGGCAACAAGTGAAAGTGAATCTGCAATTCATTAAAAAGCTTGGAGATCACCAGTTGAAAATCTCAGTTTGCTATTTCTGCAATGATGAGAACTTTGCCCTCTCACATCATAAATTGTCTCAGTATATTAAAAAAGGTGAGTAAAGCAGTAAAAAAAGGCCCTTACTGTTTCATATCGATCCTCTTACAGTTGTTTCAAAGGACAGCGTTTCTTCTTGAAAATATATACCATCTTCTCTTCTATTGACATCCACACTAACTCAGCTGTCTTCTATTGACAAACGTGTCAGACATGTGCCTGCTAGAGCAGGTTTTTTCCAGGAAAGAGCTCAGAAATGTATTTGTAATATTTTCAGTTATTTTCTACCTTTTAGAAAAAAACTAAACACATTTCACTTTCACCTTTTGTTATACGTTCTCTGCTATTCATCCTGTTCTCCTCAGCTACAAGCAACTGAAAACATCAGTTCTAAGCGTGAAGCACTGAAAAACGGTATTTCCTGTATTTCTTCCCATGACAAACTACAGTGTAACAAGTCTGAATATCGTTCACAACTGCATCATACTCCAGAAATGCCTGTAGTACCTCCTTTTTGGCAAAGTAAACTGTATCTCTACATGGACAGATGTCGTTTTCTTAATCCAAAAAAAATCCCAGCTGTAACAGTTATGGATTCAAGCATTTCTAGTACATATTTATTGTGTCCTCCTTATCCAAATATAGTTCATATTTGGTATGTGCTGCAAGAGAACAGAACATTGCAAGGCTAGTCTAAAACTAGCTAAAGCCTTTAAAAGCAACGTCTAACATCTGTGACCCATTCAATCAACCCTAAATTACTCTGTAAGGATGGATTACTCCTACAAGGGAACACTGTAGATATGAAGTCATTACATTTCTTTCAGGAAAGTGAGATAGTCGTGTATTCAGGAAGTTTATAGAACAGTGCAATTAGGAGAGACCCAGACAAAAGTGATTATAGCTGTGTATCATTGATAAAAATCTTAATGGATTAATAGTGTCCATTTCAGACAAACAATTTTTGATGCATGAGCACAGAAAAACTCATTTGTGGAGATATGTAGTTGTATATACGCACCCAATAATATACTAACAATTTGAAGATAAAAGCCATTTAATCCACACAGCTCTGTTCGAGGCATCAATTCCTTCAGTGGTTATTAGAATCATTCCAAATATTTTTCTCTCTCATAGTTACAATGCATTAAATCGGTACATTCAAAAGAAAAAAATGACCAAAGTAATTTCACACACCCTTTGCATCCAGAAATTTCACCCAAGATGACTTTAGACTTGTTCTTATTCTACCACCCTGAAACATGAAAGACCTGTTAAGTCATCTTAATAGAGAATTTTTCCCTACGGTGTCTTCTGCAAGTGATTCATTTCATTGACTCCGATAGTAAAAGGGTCATAAGCAGAAGCAACAAATATGCAATATAGCACTGAATGTACATTCTGGATTTATAACAGAAAATGGAAAGTATTGCAGCACCAGAGCCTTATACAGTGCTAAATACAGCATAAAACACAATAAATACCTCTATACCTTATTTTTATTACGAATTTTACTAATATTTTAAGTCACGGTGGATTAAGCTATTTTACCTCCAACCCAGGGCTCCTGAGGTGAAACATAAGAGCTACACCTTATTTTCCACTTCAGAATGTTCTTATTTATTATTTCATACGCACTTTATAACAATTCAATTTAAATAGCTGTTAAATAACTGTTAATCCACACGTTTTGTTCCTCCCATTAAATGCTTTTACATTGCATATGAGAAGCATAGCACTTCAAACACCTTAGTTGTTTTTCTGTATACATGCCTTAAAAACACATAGGCTTTAAAAGACAGCAGTCAGTACACCTCACTGCAACATATAGTAGCAACGTGTAATAACAGAACATCTGTAGAAAGCATGAGATTCAGCCTTCAGTGTAAAGAACAAAGACTGATGTTGAAACGTATTTTTTTTAAGCGCTGATAGGATAAACGCTCCTTTGGAACACTTCATCCATGGCAGGAGATATAAAAAAACCAGCCAAAATAGATGTTCAACGCTGACAAATTGAGGGGGGGCTTTGACCCAAAATATCTCACACGCATCAGAAAAATTCAGTCAAAACACAAACTTAGTACCTACAATACTACACATTCTCTGTGCAGAATGCACCGCAATCTTCTATAGATAAACTCTACTCGTCCAGAAAAAGCTCAGAAATGAGGTGAAGCACTCTCCGAGTGATGAACAAATGAAACCATCTTTAAATGCATCAGTGTTAGTCTGAAACCTCTTCAGTTTTCCGAATAAAATGAACAAGAACTTCAAGTGTATATTCAAGCACTGCCTTTTCCCATAGTCAACAGTTGACAAAAGGCTCAGGATTCACAAGTTTTATCTCTAACAGCAAATAAACACAAAGAATGCAAGCAAAATTTTATTGTGCTGCATCATCACACAAGTTCAGACTATACAAACTGGAAAAAAAAGAAGAAACAATCAAAACTTAAGCAGCTACTAGTCTGTTGTATCTTTTGGAGCTTTTTTACCTTGTCTTCTCAGCTATATAAGATTGTTTCAAAATGAAGTAACGCAGTTTCATTGAGTTTAAAATAGCAAGCAAAGATTAATGCACTACAACAGTTTGATGAACTTACCAGTAGTGTAAAGGCTGAAACTGGATATTTAAGAGACATATAACCACAAAGACACCCATGCATCTACTACGGCGTCCAGAAGATCTTCACACTTTTGTTTCTTGTTTGGTTGGGGTTTTTTTAACACTAGATATGCTTTTAGGTAAACCTCAGCATTCTGTATAGTTCAAAGAACCGACTTAAGCAATTCAGTTTATTTTTCTGTGCTGACTCTGAAGTGCAGTCACAATCACATTGAGCCACTGCTTCAGTGCTGAACACGTCAATTGTAAAAAATTTTAGATCCCTGTTTGCGATTTAGTTTTTTGCTCATGGCATTTGTACAAGACAGGCACAACAACAAAAAAAAGTATGCAGGCAAAAAAAAAAAAAAGCAGAAGATTTTAAATAATTGCCAAAAATCAAAGTCAGTGAACTCTAACTGACTTTGAATCTGCGACACCTTACCTTCTGTCCTGTAAGACAAAAAAAAAGCTCAACAAAATAAGATATAGCATGCAAATGCCTACAAAAGGTAAGTGCCTTCTTACCCTCATCTATGTGGGAAATACTATCCTGATTGCTTTTGTCAGCTATTGCTAAATTTCACTAATCAAAAACATTCATAAACTATTCAAGAAACCCCACTTGGATAAATGATGCTGTTTATCAGAACATTAACACCAGGTTCCTATAGATCTAAGTCAATTGATTTTATTTTTTATCAGCTATATAGATTAAAAAAACAAATAAACTATTTTATGAACCTCCTGCAGTTCCTCTGAGAGCAGCTGTTACTGTAAACATGTTTTGCTAGAGGCAAATTCTGTTCTCTCTCTTTTCATATAATTCCTGCTTTCCCCTGATTTTCAAGGTTGCTTTAGTAGGAATAAGACAATAGGCACAGCCAAGCCAGATAGCACTGAGGTTTAACTTTCACAAAATTGTTTCCCCGCACAGTAACGCATTTTATACATCCAAACCTTCTTCCAATTCCTAAGAGTGCAAAGTTTGAGTTAATTCTTTGTTTTGTTGTGTTGTGGGTTTTTTTCAGGGAACACTTTTACAAACCATCACAAGCTACATCCCTACAGTACTGAAGCTACTCAATCCTAGCAGGCACAGTTTTCTCCAAGAGATTTTGACTTACTATATGAATTCTGCTTATTTCAGTTGCAGTTTAGTTTGTATAAACATTTTGCCTTCTTACAAAAACAAAGGTGAAATATGGTCTAGCTGATTTTTCTAAATTCCTCAACTAAATATAAGCAAACATCTGCCTAATCCAAAGGAATCTTCATAAACTAGAACACTGGGCCAACAGAAGGGTAGCCATAAGAAGTAGAAAATTGCACACCTGGGCCGGAATGACCCCACATATCAGTACAGACAGGGAACAGCCTGCAGCACTGCAGAAAAGCTCCTCGGGTCTACTACTGTGGGTGCAAGATGAATCTGGACCAGCTCAAGGAATAACTATCGTTTAGCCAAACTCTTCTCAGCAGCAGAAAGAACATTAGTCAAAACAAAAGGTGTAGCTTGGGAGTTTTAAACCAGCCTGAGACTTTTTTACCCTGGGGGTAGGCAGTGCAGCAGCGGAACAGGTTGCCCAAAGATGGTAGAAGCTGTACCCCCGGGAGATCTCCAAAATGAGGCAGACAAAGCCAAAGCTGGCCCGACCTCATGCTCTCAACAGCTCTGCTTAAATTTTAAGGTTGGACAAGATATACAACAGAGGTTGCTTACACACCACAGGTTTGTGATTCTCATCTGCAAGAACCAATTGCAGGAATTCTCCCAGATCTTAACAAGATACTTTCTTTCAGCAATGTTCTTTAAGTTAGCCAAGAGAAGTCTATTTTCACATCATATTTATCTGCTGTAGGAAGAGATTTTCTCATGCAAGTACAATCAACTTTTACTAAAACTAGACTTGTTAACTGTTTCAAGTACTGTTCCCGAGAAAAATGCCTCCAGATTTCAGCTGCTGAGTAACTGGTACAGTAACATCTCCCTAATCTAAAGCAGTATTGTTGTTGGATAGAAGGAATGTCTGTGATAGTCGCTATGTCCAAGCAAAAGAAGGAACTGCAAATTTGTCTCCACATCCTCCCCCTCCCCCAAAGCTTCTGTCTGTGAGAAACGTTCACCATTAACTGAAAGGTCGACCTTAGATTAATTGATTTATTGGCTTGTAGCACAGCCAAATATCTCAGACTCTTGAGGACAAACCGTGACTAAAGGGCTTTTCTTTTGTTTTAGCTTAACATCAGTACGTATCTGTGAGGTAGGAAAGACAAAACTCTTGATCACAGTAGACATCATCAACATCACATTTATAACTTAAGCTTGTAACATAGAAGCCAAATTTAGATTCAGGACCCTCCAGGTGCTCACATTCAAGCTGAGTCTAAATACTAAATTCAAAGCTTTGTAATTCATACATAACTGAAATTCTAGTCCAAGCTGTTACTAACAGACATTTTCATTATTTCACTGTGTGGGTTTTTCTCCGACTAGAAAATGCAGACCTTCCCTTGTTATAGCCTCCAGCACACTACTATAAAGTTTACTTGGCTTACCTTTTGAATATTTCATCCCTTTCCCTGCCCGCCACCACTTCTGTTACACCGAACAGAAACTATTAGACAGAAGACTTCCGTAGCGCACCCCAATGATAACTACCACCTCTCACTGAATAAAAAGGAATAACTTCTGTTTTCCCAAAGCCAGACTCACTTCATCAACACACTTCTGGCATTTTCAGGCAAGCACCTCTGAGCTTTCTGCTGCAGTATATCTCGCTCACTTGGGAAAAGCTCCCATAATAAACATGAACAAATTCACTTGGCTACAGTTGTTCATAACCTTGTACTAATCCAAACAAAGTCTAGAGTACCTCAGTGCCTGAGTGGCTAGTAGGCACCCTCGGAGATCAAGTATAAAACCAGATGCTTCACAAGGAAAAAGGTAGAGAATGGTTTAGCACCATCCACATTTTATGTACAGCATCCCCAAGTCCTTTAGCTGAAGGATTAAAACCCACACCTCTCACCTACCCAAAGCATTCTGGGCAAAGTAAGGCTTGAACAGGGTTACATCTGAGGCATGGCACAGGTAAGAATTCAAAGCTGAAAAGAGTAAGAGAGGAAGTATGAGGCTATTCTGTAAGAAAAAGGACACCCAGCTGAGACAGAACCCTCAGATCTGTCCATCTGCTTTTGGAATCATTTCAAGATTTTGTAGAAAGCGCTCAGGATACTAAAAAATAAGCAAATCTGTCAGTTCAGCTTCCAAAGCAGGTTAGTCAAGATGATTACAGTGTTAAAATTAAGGAGGCAGTGTTCATTTTCCTACTTCATGGCATACAGACAATTACCGTGAAGCCAGCATTCCTGGTGCCTTATTCTCAGGCTACAGAAACATTTCTCATAGAAGTATCCCACTAAACCAGTAAACAAATACATGTTGCCACCTGCTAGAAATGGGAAACAACTGTTCACAGCAAATCTCTATTTGTGCCATGTACGGTCGCTGTAAACTACTTGTCTAATTTGGCAAAGGGAATATTAGAGAAACTTTAGAAGTCTTTGCACTTGTTTATGATGAGACATTAATTTGTATCATTCCTGATTAATCCTTGCAAATACTTTTGATCTATAAATAAGACTCCCCATTGAAGTGCACTAAGCTAATTCAAAACAAGACATTCTTTTTCTGGAATGTGAGCAGCTGTGCAGAAAATAATTGGGATTGCTAGTCAAGAACTGCTATTTCAAAGTATTCCCCATGTAAACATGGTTTTCGTTATTCTACTCTACTATTCTACTTCATTATTCTCTATTGCACTTCTATTTACTCCTTGATGCCATTAGAGAAGAGTTAAATGTAGACACTCTTGTTTCTTTTAGCAGGGGAGAAACATCAGCATCCCACTCTCCCCCAAATGATCCATCTGTTATCAAAGCAAGGATCAGCACAACGCAATACAGCTTCATCCCACAAAACACTATTATAGAATAACCATCATACAACTGTTTGAAAAAACTAACACTTAAAATGTGCCCATCAGTGACCCTTGAAGCACTTCTAACTATTTTGTCTCTCAATAAATCTTCTGATGTACTTCATACCTAGTTCATAATCTCACTTTAATTTTCATTCCATTCCTGAAACTTTGCTATCTGTTATGCCTGAATTGCTGGATCACTCTCTCCGATATACTCCCCACAAAAAAAGGAAAAAATAGTTTCTGACTTTGTACAGTCTTGGACTTGAAGTACAATTTCTCCAGTGAATAAAGTTAAATATAATATCTCAGCACAATCAAACATCCCAGTGTCCAGACATGTGAGCTCTGAAAACACAGATTTGTCTCCAGAAGATTTTTGAAAAATCAGCTTTGAGAATCAGCATTTGTTTTGTCTGACTGTAATCCTCTCTCTATTACTGTGCCTCTTCATAGTCTCCAGTTACAGTAGTTACACACTACAGAAGGTCAAGAGCTCAAATTAATTTTCCTTTAAACTCAACATTTTCAATAGGAAATGTGTCTAATCAATTCTGAGTAGGAAATTACAATTTTAAAATTAGTTATTGATAGCTTTCCAGATGGTCAAAAAATACTCTAGACAGTTTGGTCAAAAAAAAAAAAAAGTGGTTTAGGCTTACTTTTCAAAGTAGTAGCTGGATTGGTAACTTCCTGAAGACTTGTCCCGAGAACATACAGAAGTCGGCAAAATGTCAGGTAAGCAGCAAGAGCTCTGAAAACGTGTCCCTTTTGAATTGCCGGAAATCCAAAGCATGATGTTTGCACACCAGACTGCTCATGAATTGAGCACATCTCGGGCAGTTGTTACAGCCATCAACTTTGCTCAGTGTAAGTGATGCCTGAAGAAAAGGGGCAGAATTGCTGGGTTTAAGAACGTAAGAACCCAAAATTACAGCGAGGGATGAAGAAACGGTGGCTAAAATAATGGTAGTGAGCACAAAAGTGGAGTCTGGTTTTACTCCTTCCCTCTGTCCCACTTAGATAAATTTTATCCCACAATTTTACCATCAAGTAAAAAGTCCTCCAACAACTTAAACTGTTTTTTGCAAGCAATCAAGAGATAGTTCCCTGGTAATGAAATGTCTATTTGAAACCACATTACTACTGGTTATAGCATATTTTTTTTAGTCATTTTAATTCTAGTTTTATACTGTTTAGTTTTTTGAAAGCTCTCATATTTAGCACCTATGTATTAAGGAGAAAAGTGATTAAAATGATTAAAGAATCAAAGGTGTAATATTCAACCAAAGAATGAGCAGCATTTTGCACAGTTTATATTAAAATGTACACTACACTTAGTGACCAGTAAAACTAACATGGTTAGTACACACATCCCAAATTCCAGTTTTAAGGCTCATTCTTAGTGTGCCTTTTCAATTACATTTTATTGCACAGAAAACATAGTTGACATAATTAAATCATATTAAATGAACATGATTAAGGGTGCAAAATCACCCTTAAAATGCCCGAGTTACGAAACGCTAAAATTAGAAAGTAAAACGCTCTGCATTTTTCTAAAAGCAAACAAACATTATGAGAGTGGTGCTGCCTTATTCAGCAAGAATTTGCTTATTGTACACTATTCAAACCCTGCTCTGAACTGAGAAATTCCTCATATGCCTTTCTTGGACACTTTACATTCTAATGCCTGAATACCCATACATTTATTTTCATAAAATGTGTACAGTGAAGGAGGAGTATTTTCAAACCTGCAAAATAAGGAAACCAAGATATAAAAAGATTAAGATCAAAGATATTAAATGACTTAAAATAGCCAATATGAGACTGAAAGACCTGGATCCTCAAAGCACATAATATTGAGCAATGGTTCATATACTTATATATTCAAATACTAGAGCCCTGTGTTAAAGTGCACCATACCATTCCAAAGGTATAGTCAGTCAGCTAATAAGTTGACCCAATAGCTCGCTGCTGCTAAAGAAGATCTTCATTCCTCTCCCTTCCATTCTTCCAAAACGAGATTCTACACTTGACTTGCACAGCCTGGTATTTGACTATTCAGCAAATCAATATATCCCAAAGAACAAAAATAAAACAAAGATAACCACAAGAAATTATTAGCTTCTGCTGATTTAGCTAGCTCATCAAGCAATCTAGTAAGCAGATAATGCAAGGGAAGAAAAATGATACAGCTACAGGACAGGGAATGGGATTTCCCCTCGTGGAGGCAATCATCTGTTGGATCACGTCACACATTGCGCTCAGCTGAGCGACTGGCTTCTTTGCAAATCCAACTGCAATAACTCAGCAACAGAAAGCAATCAAAACTGGCAGCTACCCCAAGAAAAAAAACAAACAAGCAAACAAAAAAACAGAACCACAAACCCTTTCTAACATTGCATAAGAAAAAAAAAAAAATCCATCTCATTCTCCCCAAGAAACAATTTTTCTGATTTTAACTCTAGCGTCCACCACTGCTGCATCCCTAAAAACCAAAGCCATCCATGCGAACTTGCTTCCCAGAAAACTGCACACGTTACCTTCTATTGCAAAAACTGGAAAGGAGCTCATAGGCAATAACAGCTTTTACCGTGCTTCAGCGCCAAACCTTCCACATACCTGACTGCTGCACTTGCACAAACAGCTGCACAGAAATCGAGCACAAATAAGGAATTGCAACTCCCATGCACTGAAAAAGGCAAAACTCCTGTTGACCACAGAATATATAGATAAAGAACCAAAGACATCATCACAGTGAACAGCAGATGCAATTTATTTTAACAGAATTCTAACACTTAGCAAGTTTTGAGGATTTTACTTTAGAAACTTCCCAACTTTCATGCACACCACGCATTCGCCAAGCCTCCCAACACCCTTTTTTAAAACGAAGGAATAAAAATTCTGTCACGTGAAGTATTACTGACAGTCAAAACTTACATGTATTTGCCATAATAGCTATGTCACATGGACAGTGACAACTTTGGACTGAGACTACAAAACAAACAGATATAAGTTGTCTCTGGGCAACAAGACCAGGCCCCAGGGCTTCACTCCATAAATACTCCCAGCTATGCTGATGCAACTGTTTGCAGGAATGCATAGTGAAACACAGCACTGAAATGTTGGGGGGGGGAATAATTGAAAAAACAATGAGAAAAAACTGAAACCAACTACCTTCTAAGCACAGTTAACTTCAAAGCAAAGTTTATACAGCCAAAAGGAATCAGACTTGAGTGAAGGATAAGAGAGGAAGGAACATTGAATGGTATTTTTACTCATGAAACATCAGAACAGCATTTCCTTAGTCCGACCACTGTGTAGTGAAACATCCATACGGGTCCAGAAGAGCCTACAAAGGTGATCGGAGGGCTGGAGCACCTTCCCTATGAGGACAGGCTGAGAGAACTGGGCTTGTTCAGCCTGGAGAAGAGAAGGCTGAGAGGAGACCTTAGAGCGACCTTCCAGTACCTGAAGGGGCTATAAGAAAGCTGGAGAGGGGCTGTTCATAAAAGCTTGTGGCGATAGGACAAGGGGGGACGGGTATAAACTGGAGAGGGGCAGATTTAGGCGAGACATTAGGAAGAATTTCTTCACCGTGAGAGTGGTGAGACCCTGGCACAGGTTGCCCAGGGAAGTTGTGGTTGCCCCATCCCCTGGAGGTGTTCAAGGCCAGGCTGGATGGGGCCTTGGGCAGCCTGATCCAGTGGGATGTCCCTGCCCATGGCAGGGAGGTTGGAACTGGATGATCTTTAAGGTCCCTTCCAACCTTAACTATTCTATGATTCTGTGATTAGAACAGTGTTTCATTAGTCCTGCCACAGTGCATTTCTTTCCTCCACTCTTGATTCACAACACATGAGCTTCTCATTGGGAATGGAAAGGGTTAAGTAACTGAAACATGCAATAGCCCAAACATTATTGTTATTTTCAACTCCTCTGTTCTTATTTTGACAGTAATGTTACTTGAATGGACTACAGGTTCCTTGCCAGAACATCTTTACTGACTTTCAAGTTTGCATTTGAATGCAGTGCTTTTTCAGGTTTTGATCAAAATACTTGTGCTTCAGGCAAATTCCAATAAACAGATACAATTCCAAAAGCAATCACCCCAGACTTCTGACAAGCATCAAGGCCTGAACAGTTGTTTCTTTTTCAACATTCCCCAGTCGCAGATAAACTTCATTCCCCCTACCCCCCTTCTGAGAGTGAAAAATACTTTCTCCATAGAATTCTTGGAAATATTGTTGAGATATTTCTAACTTCATATGCATTTTCATTTGAACGGCAATTTTTAAGTTGGTCATTAAACAAATCTTCCTTTGACTTTTTTTTTTATTTGCAGCATCTCATACCAGTATAAAATTAACATGTGTCTAATATATTTATGATGGATTCATTAATCACAAACTGCTTGTTCCAACATGAATATAGGTGATGTTGATAACCAAGTTGCAAAATTTCTTTTTTAGATCAAATTAAGGTTTGTTCTTATTTACTTGGGTTTTTTAACAGCAAAATCCCTGACTGAGCTATTTCACAGAAAATGTTTGTTTGAAATACTGGAAAGAACTTTAGTCTGCTGTTTCCATCCCTTTGTTCAACTTCTAGTGCAGTAAATCAGATCAGCTCTTACAGTGATGCCTGGCAATCAATACACAGTATTCAAGTCTGTACAGGTTTTTGGCAGTTTATTATCACTTTACTGGCCGTAATTAAAATACTGAGCAATCAAATAGTAATCTAAGTATTGTAAATACAAAACACTCAACTTGCTAGCCAGCTTTTTACAGAACTAGATACCCAAGTGTTTTTCATATACTTTAAATACTTCCAGAAAGCAGCAAGCTTATTGCAAAGTGTCACAAGTTGGTTTATTTTACTTCTCACTCCTAGTCGTGCTGAGTTGACTCTATCTCTTTTACTAGTCACTAATGAAAGATCAATTCCCATTCTTCCGAGCTCCTACAATACTATTTCCCAGGAGACTTAAAAAGCATGAAAATGTCTGACAGACATTTTAAAAAACCTGAGTTATGGTCTAAATTCCTTCTTAGCAAAACCTGTATAATCCTCATGTAAAAGTGTTACTGTTCTAAATATTTCAGAGTGAGAGAAAAGTTCAAAATAAATGAAAGCATTCCCTAAGATTACCCTTTTCCCTTCCTCTTTAAAAATGACTAATTCATAAGGCTTCTCAGCATCCAATGATTATGTACTCCAAATGCTCAAACTACAAAAGGTTCTCATATACTATTTAAAGTATTCTTCATTTATTCCAAAAAATGAAAAGATATTTATTAAAATATATGTTCAATCCTGAATTTAATGCACTTGGGGATTAGACAAATTTTAATCACAGAAAAGAAAGCTTAATAAGTGTTTCTGAGACTCAGCATACTTGGACCTGCAATTTCCCTGTAGCAATGTAGACACTGCAAATGAAAAACAAGGAATGTAAATTTATGAGTAATTCTAGTAATACAATGAGATACTCATTATTTTAAATTACAACATGCAAGGACATTTACAAAACAGCCTGCAAATTCTGTTTTCCAGCTTCTCCAGAACAGGAGTGAAACAATTTAAGCTATAATTTAAGATTCAGTTAATAGATAGATACATTCTTGGTTAGGTTTTAATATATAAGGAGATCCAGCTGCAATATAAAAAGTAACAAAAAAAATACATCACCAAGTCATACCACGTAGATATTATTCTGGTTAAAGTTATTTTAAATAAATTCTTTCTATAGAGGAGATTTCAGAAATCATTCTGATAGTCTAACATATATTATAGGGGCCAAACTACTTCAAAAGTTGCACAAAAATTTCTTAATATAATTTCTTTGTGCAATATTTACCTATTTTGTTTTCTATTTGATGTTAATGATCATCAGAAATTTACAACTACAACACAGAGACACTGTCTCAAACAAGCCAGACAGGAATGTAAAATACAGTGTAGTAGACTTAATGGGACCTCAATTTTCAAGCAACAGTCCCACTTACATTGATCTAGAGTGCAGTTTGTAATAACAAGTGAGATCAACAGGACACACCAGCCCTCAGCAGAATACAAGATAAAAAGCCTAGATCCAGTTTTGAACTTGCACAGACTGCTAAGAACAGCCACATGATTCCAGGAGAAGATACCAGACCATCTATTGATTTATCTTTAAAATGTCTTGGGTAAGTGGTTTCACCTGTTTGGATATCTAGAAGCATATTTTCTGCTGTGGAAATCTCAAAGTAAAGAAGAGGGGAAAGAAAAAGAAAAAAAAATAAGATCTTAGAAGCTTTAGTAGCTTCTGTGGGCATAAATCAGTTTTAATTTAGGAGCAACCATACAAATCCCGGTCCCTGCCATACTAACGTAGCACATTCCACACAGCTTTGCTTCGATTTCAGAACCACATAAAGTACTGCCATGTTTCCATGGGCTATTTTGGCAACAGAAAGCAGACAGTTCTTCAAATCATCCAAAAGGAAGTTTTCAAGAATTTCACCCTGAGAAACAGACGAGCAAAAAAGAACCAGGTTTGAGAGCACGAGGAAAAAAAAAATTCATTGCTATAGTGAAACTTAAGAGTTTAGCTGCCAATCAGCCACTGAAAACAGTCTGGGAGACAGTGTTATTAAACCTAATGAACAGTTCAAACTGCACAGTCTAACATTTAAGTATTTCCACATCAAAAGTCTGATTTTTTTTAAAAATAGCTAGTGAATGGATTTCCATCCAGACACTTTTGAAGCAAATCTGCTGTAAAAAAAAAAAGGTATCTTGAGTACAAACTTTCAATAGATATAAAACCTTAAATAAAAAAACACAGTCATTACTGTGTGCTTGCTTTTATTAAAAGTTCATTTGACCAATTTCATCAGAGTATTTCTGCAGGTGGGCCTCTCTCAAGATCCAACTTAATTCAATCTCACAAAATACTCATTTGGGACATGAAGAATAAAAGAAAAGTGACTGTTTCTTCAGCATAATTTGAGTCGTTGGTTCAGACACACTATGACATGACCCAAATAAAACCATCAGCTCTAAAACTGTGGACAGAATTACCCTTATAGATGAAAACCAGATAAATCTAATCATCAAACTTTGGGGCACAGGTTTGGGGTTAAACAGTAAATAGAGTCATTCTCTTCAAGAGTCTCCTTTCTATGCTAGGAGGGCACTAAGATTTTTTCATTAATCATTTGTCTTTGGCAGGATGGGAGGGGAGGAACACGCCGCCCCAAAAAAATACTCAAGGGATTCAAACACATCCAGAAATGCACAGCGTGATAGGGTGCAGACAGTGAGAGTGGAACCTGCTCCATGCATCTGAATTCCCACCAATTTCTCCTGGAGATTCAGCTGTCTCAATGTGGCTGAACAAGACAGTATGCAAATGCTGAGCTTTTATTGCATAAGTAGTAACTGCACAATTACATAACAGTAGGTCAAACAGCTTTGGAAGTTAAGAAGAAAATTCTTTAAAAACTCCACTTTCAGAGAAAACAACTTCATTCACATGGAAGCATGAACATAATGAATTCCCAAATGCTTTAGCGATATAGTCATGAATAAACTCATGAGGGCTGAATATGCATTTACACAAACGCACTCAGTGAGTTCATAAAATAGCAGGCCACGCCAGACTGAAAAACCCACAGGATGAAAACACTCCAGAGCCGCGTCTCATATCTTTAAAGCCAAATTGCAAAATAGGAAAAGCTGGCACCTTCTGAAGAGAGATTTTTTCAAAAGCAACAAAAAACAAAACACAGATCCCACCAACTCATTGACTGGCACTCCTAAACAGCCGCATACTAATGTCCTTGCATACATTAGAAAGTAATAAAGAACACTGGGAAACAAACAGACAACTGGAATCCTAGCAAACTAACCAACAGCATATAGTACTTGCAGCTTCATACAGGAAAGTAGTTAAACGTGCTAGTTAATGCTGACAGTTAGCTGCCCAAGAATACACATGTCGAACAAGCAAACAAAAAACGCTGACTTGCAGTTATATCCCTTTCATTAAAAACCACAATAAAAGAAAATAGTGAGAGGTACTGAAACTTTTCATGGTGTCCTAGTCTATTCTTAGGTTCACAGAAAAAGAAACTGGAAGAGAGAGCTCAAAAGGTCATCTGGCCCGCTCCTTTCCCAAGCCCGGATCATCTATACTTCTCTCATTCCTGACAGAAGTCATCTAAACTGGAGCTTAAGGTCTCAGATATCGGAGACTGTGTAGGATTTCCAGGCAGCTGATCCCAGAGTTTCTGTATCATTGTGCCTAAAAAAAATTGTTTGATTTTAACAAAGTTCAGTCTGCCTGACTCTCTCTTGCCGTGATCCAAGTCCACCATCATAGAATCATAGAATGGTTTGGGATGGAAGAGACCTTAAGGACAATTCAGTTCTTAACTCCCCCTGCCATGGGCAGGGACATTTCCCACTAGCTCAGGCTGCCCAAGGCCCCATCCAACCTGCCCTTGAACACCTCCAGGTATGGGGCAGCCACAGCTTCCCTGGGCAACCTGTGCCAGGGCCTCACCACCCTCATTATGAAGAATTCCCTCCTTACGTCTAGTCTAAATCTGCCCCTTGCCAAGTTATAGCCATCCCCCTGGTCCTATCACTACAAGCCTTTGTAAACAGTCCCTCTCCAGCTTTCTTGTAGGCCTCTCAGGTATTTGAGGGTCGCTATAAGGTCTCCTCCGACCTTTCTCTTCTCCAGGCTCAACAACCCCAACTCTCTCAGCCTGTCCTCGGATGGAAGGTGCTCCAGCCCTCCAATCATCTTTGTAGCCTCCTCTGGACCCGCTCCAATAGCTCCATATCCTTCTTATGTTCAGGATTCCAGAATCAGACAGTATTCCAGATGAGGTCTCACAAGAGAGGAATAGAGGGTCAGAATCACCTCCCTCAACCTGCTGGCCACACTTCTTTTGATGCAGCCCAGGATACAGCTGGCATTACTTCTTGTACTCTCCACCATAATGCTACAAAAACTTCCTGCACACCTGGAAACTGTTATGCCTACCCTTAGTAACCTTCTCTTCAGATTAAACTCTAATCAGTACTTTTATTCCCCCTTCCAAGTCAGGCTTTCCAAGACTTGGGACTACATGACAATTTAATACAATTTAATTTAAAATTTAACAAAGTTTAATACAATTTAATATTATTTATATCTTGCTATAGGCAATGAAATCCACCGTAAAATGGAGCACCATGAAACAAAACAAAATCTTGAAAGAATCCTTGAACAACCCCATGCCAAACAAACATTTTAAAAAGCTGAACACAAGAGATCGAAAGGTTTCTTTGGTCTCAATATTTTAGCCAAGATCAACATCATCAGAGGTGAAATAACATGTCACAATTTTATCAGTAGGTCTCAGTGACAAAATCATGAACAAAGTGACAAGCCAGATGCTTTTGCTCACACTGGCAAACACTCTCTTACTTCCACTGCTCCCCATCCCTTACCCTAAGTTACTCATACTGATGGAAACCAATAACTATAAACGAACATATACAGCTTCAGTTCCACATTCACGTTTGGCTGGGAGCTCACACGTCCCTCACTCCAGCCATACTAGTCTTTCCAGCAGGGGACACAGACATTTCTTCAATTACAAATTAATTTCCTTAATTTTGTCTAAACATTAAACGTGCTGTATTATAAAAACACCTGACCCAAATAAAAGCTGAGAGCAGCTGTTATTTTATGAGATAACACTTCCAGAAATCCATCATACAGAAATAGAAAAAGTGTCAAAGTTTCTTTTAAACCAAAAGCGCACACTTTTTTTTGTAGATCATTTCCAAACCTTAGGTCAAAATTGAAATCTCTAAATAATAGGTTTAATTATTGCCTGTTCTGTCTGAGAAGAGGACTTTGTCAGCCAGACTCTCTGTAAAACAATATGTTTTAACATCCCAGTCTATTTTTCATCAATATTCAGCCCTATATTTTTGGACACTAACAGGCAATATCAGAAAACACATCTGAAAGCAAAGTGCAGAAGTTATTTCTGGTTGTATAAAACCAAAACAACTTTAGTAAAATCATAGAATCACAGAATCACCAAGTTGGAAAGGACCCACTGGATCATCGAGTTCAACCATTCCTAACACTCCCTTAAACCATGTCCCTAAGCACTTCATCCACCCGTTCCTTAAACACCTGCAGGGAAGGTGACTCAACCACCTCCCTGGGCAGTTCCAGTGGCTGATGACTCTTTCCATGAAGAATTTTTTTCTGATATCCAGCCTGAACCTCCCCTTGCGAAGCTTCAGGCCATTCCCCCTTGTCCTGTCCCCTGTCACTTGGGAGAAGAGCCCAGCTCCCTCCTCTCCACAACCTCCTTTCAGGCAGCTGTAGAAAGCAATAAGGTGTCCCCTCAGCCTCCTCTTCTCCAGGCTAAACAACTCCAGCTCTCTCAGCCACTCCTCGTAAGACTTGTTCTTCAAAATAAAACTGAAAAGGAATACGAAGGAATCCTAAAGGAATTATTCTTAACTTCATCCTAGTGATCACTTGGCCATACCATGACTTACAAGACAATCTTGCTAGATTGCCGAGATTATCCCTACTCATTTCAATAGAAGTAAAAGGAAAAAATAACATTCAGCTTTAGGAGGAATGAGTCATTACAGTACCAGCAAAGAGCCTAAATACAAGTCAGATATTAACAATGTTTTATATTGCTTGGTAGTGTGCTGCAGAGCTAAAATATAAGAGAGAGGTGGCAGTTACTGCCTCATGTTTCAGGTCTATGTCATTTTTGTAGTCCATCATCTATAATCCAAATCCATTAAAACCACACAAAACAAAACAGAAAGCTAGAAACACCATATAAATATGACTATCAAGTTAACCTATGACTCGATCAGTACCAGATATGACAATAGTTTTATACAATAAACTCAATCCAGAACAATACAACTTCTATGTCATCTTTAAATCACAGATTTCCTTACTGTTATTTTGAAGCACGGAGATCTATAAATCATAAAAGCAGCAATCATGCCAGCAAGAAGCTCCAAACCCTTTCTGAGGTATCAGAGTCTTGTAACAAACTTTTGGAACATCTGAGTGTTCATCTTATTTTTTTCAGTGACCAAAGAATGTAAGGCTCTCCAGCATAAATTCCTCACCAAAAAAGTATTTTTCCCAACAGAAGCACAGATCTGACTAAAGTGCATGCCCACAACCAACCATCTTCCTGAATTTGATCTGGAATTAGGACTACATGTAATGGCAGTTTTAATGCAACAAAATCAAGTATGAAGCTCATCCCCCAAAACCAGGTGAGGGAAGGAAAAAAATCCCTTTCTTCTCCTCTTGTTTCAGAGCTCACTCTGAATGCTAAAAGTAAAAAAGTTATGTTTAGCAATTGAATATCAGAGCATAATTCTTTACACAACCCACATGGATGCTATGTCCCACAATGAAGATGGTCCACATCTGAAAAAGAGAACTGAAAACTGACAGCATCCCTTTTTTGTTTATTCTGCTTTTGCAAGTGAAGTGCAACAAAGTTGGCTGTGTTCAGTCTTCCTTCCACCCTCTTCTCTCCTCCCCCTTCCCAAATCAAGAATAGAGAGAAATGTTTAGGTCAATCCCAAACCTTTTCTTTAACATCACATTGGGAGACACCTGTCATAACATCTCATATTAAGCACAACTGTCTCCAAAATGCTTTATTACATTATTGATCCTATAACACATACATCTCCAAACAATCCATATCAATGAAATCTTTCTTTAGAAGTTTGCGTATAGAAAGGAAAAATAAGTAAACACAAACGATTAGTAGTTTATTTCAAATCTTCTTGCAATTGTAATCCTCAATCAAAGAGAACAGTAAAAAGGAATCATATCTAGTTTGTCAAACAGCAGCCACAAAAACAAGGTGGCATTTCTCACGCTCCCTTCTGCTCTATAATCTACGTAACTTATTCTCTCCAGGAAAGGGATTTCCAAATAGCAAAGCAGTTTCAGCAACTAGATAAAAGTAATGCAAAAAGCAAATAGAGAAGAATTCTCAATGGAGAGGACATCTTGCACCAACTCTCACTATTTGAATGCATAACTGTATTTCCAGGCGCAGACAATGGATTTTCTCCTCTGCTGAAATAGGAATTAGGTCTTAGGAAGCGATCAATCCTCACACCACGTGGAACGGAGAAGCTGAAAGACGATAAAGTTTAGAGCTCTAGCACTAAAAGAAGTTGGTGAGAAGATGTCGTTTTCTCTAGAGAAGAGGAAGGATCATACATATCATCAGGTGACTACGCAACTCACTGTAGGACACTTGTTTCTCTAAAGGAGCAGAAAGATCCATTGAAACATTCCTCTCAAAGCCTCTACTGAGTACACAAACATTGACAAGGCTGAACCTTCTTACTTACCGGTATGACAAAAAAGCAGATATTTGAGACCACAGTCTATCATCACCTTCCCTGCACTCTCTCATTTAGCCCACAAGTGCCCATGAACAACAGCCTCACACTTCCAATCAGCTCAGCTTAACCACTGTATTTCCAAGCAAGCATCACTAATCCACCTGCACCACATGTCACACTTGCAGAGAACTTTCTGTTAATAGTCACAGTTATTCAAATACAGCTTGTGTGAATCCATCTTCCGTTTCCTGTTTCATATTCTGACAGACTCCTCAGGGATACACTTTCTTTTTAGATTGACATAGCATCCAGCAGAACAGAAAACTGATCTGTAACTAGTTTTAATAAGGTACTATAAATAAGCTAAATATATATATTCTACACAGATCAATCTCACACAGAATTTTGCAGAATTCTGAGACATCTGAATACAGAGATGTCTCAGAACTTTTTTTTTTATTGTACCAGGACCTCTGAAAACTCAAACAATGGAAGCTTTTGGCCCATCAATGCAAATTCCAGACTTCTGGATCTGGGTTTTGTGATTGGCAACATGACAAATTCTTTTCCCACACAAGAACTGTAGCAGGAATTCTCCTTGATGCTTACTTAGCATAAACTTCCTAATTACTCAAGAGTCAACGCTGAAGAGAGAAGTCTTCATCACAAAGTCTGCTCTGGGACATAACTGCCAATTGTCACGGCACATTTGTCTTTGACAACGTAAAATATTTTTGGATGAATGTAATTTTATTTATTCTGGTAGCAAGACTGAAGAGGGACAGGATGTTTTTTCATGCTGCTGACAAGCTGCACTCATAGCGCTTAAGGGATAAAGCGGCATTTGACAAGAAAATATTTCTAGAAAACACTTCCTTGGACACTTCACATAATTGTTAGAACCCCATATATTACTAATCTTGTATATCTACCAGTTTCATTACTCATAATGGTTTCATGAAAGAACTAAATTCTTCCTTAGAGAATCAGTATGCGCATAACAAAAGGCAATTTCTTTTTTCCTGTATAGTGATAGTTAATGCACCAATACTTTATTTCATTTAAAATGTAAATTAAATTCTGTTTTCATTTAATCTCAAGTTAAGTATCCTATCCAGAGGTACATATCCAGATGTTGAAAAACTAACAGAAAAGGAATGTTGAATTATAATCTATTGCCTTATCCTACTCTTTTTATTTTTATTGTCAGTTTGGATATCAATGTCAACACCAATCTGAAAAAATACTGAATCAGGCTGAAAACTGTGTAAAACTTTCACAGCAGTGAAACTAAATAATGCAGCCATTAGTATAAAGTGAAATGGATTCTTTTGGCAAGTAGCTGGGCAATAACTCTATTTCTAAATTAAATTTTTACTACAATCTCAAGCTGAAACATATAAGATTTTTGCTACCAGAGTGCACCAAGGCTAAGCCAGAACTCTATAAATACCTCTTAAAAAATCATATTGAAGTTATCAGATCTTTATAATACTTATTGTTTACATTACATCTTTCATTTAAAGGCCCTAAAGCACATGCAGATACTGATAACTGCAAAAAAAAAATGCTAATCTCAGAGAAAAATACATCACCGGATAGTCTCTTTAACATAGGCTAACTTCTCAAGATGATAGGACAAATTAATATCTGCACTGCATATTTTTAGCCACTTTGCAGCTAACAGTCTGCTTTGCATGTTTTTATTGCATATTCAATGGTTACCATTTGCAACGATAGCAACTGTCATTTTAAATTACCATTAGGTAACAGCCTACTAACATAAAAGACTTTCTGTACTTACAATAAATAACCATTAGCTCAAAAAAAAGCCTTCATAGCAACTGGAGGTATACATTGACACACAATAACTTCTTCTAGAACTATACAAACTTGATTATTGCCAATTTAGACCATTCTTAACTCGATTATGAATTTAGGAAAACATGCTGAAACTACAGCAGCCATATTCCTACGAATTAATGCTGTGCCTCCAGAAAGGCCCCCTGTGAATCCACTAACAAAGACGGTAAACAGTAACATATTTTATTAATCAAAGTTTAAAGACAAGTGATCAAATTAAGACAACATCTTTCGGGATATGAAGTTACCTCAGTCTGAAAATTACAGTTAAGACTGTACAAAACAAAACCCCACTTCTTATAACACAAAGCTATTAGAAGTGTCATGAAGGAGAAATACTTTAAGGAACAGTTGAGGAATTGACACTGGATATTAAACCAGTTACTGTTTCGTGTCCAGAACACTTCCCCTCAACTATTAATTTCCAATTATGACATTGTCAAACTTCCCAGTAAATAACATTATGGAAATGCCCGTCACTTAGAAGGGACATCCTGAAAATGACACCAGTTCAGCTTTTCCAACTACTCCTGGAACACAAGTAGTTTGTGTGGTGCTCTGTACACTTCAACCTTACCTCTCAAGTGCCAGAATATGTCACTGCCTCTTCTCAAAACACTAGAAAAGATCTTGGTCTCCCAACAATAAAATTTGAGCATCTCCAGCTGACAATACTCTGATTCATCATTCTTATGAAAACAGAAAAATGCCTGCAAAAATCAAAGCACTGGGATAGAAAACAGCTGACACATGTTGTTTCTTGAGACAGAAGTGAACATAAACACACTGAGAAACTCTCAATACTGTACTCATAATTTTTATTAAAGAAGGCTAAAAGAGTTGGAGTTCAGCCTGGAGAGGAGAAGGATTCGAAGACACCTTACAGCAACCTTCCAGTACCTGAAGGGGCTATAAGAAAGCTGAGGAAGGACTTTTTAAAAAGGCTTGTAGAGATAGAATGAGGGGGAACGGGTATAAACTGGAGAGGGGCAGATTTAGACTAGACATAAGGAGGGAATTCTTCATAATGACAGTGGTGAGGCACTGGCACAGGTTGCCCAGGGAGGTTGTGGCTGCCCCGTCCCTGGAGGTGTTCAAGGCCAGGTTGGATGGGGCCTTGGGCAGCCTGATCCAGTGGGAGGTGTCCCTGCCCATGGCAGGGGATTGGAACTGGATGATCTTTAAGGTACCTTCCAATCCAAACCATCCTATGATTCTGTGATACCGCCCATATGCTAGGAGAAGAGTCAGTTTAGCATTTTACCCTATGTACTCCTACACCCAGAAAACACACACTTAGATCTTCAGGCTTGCTAATAGATTATCTGGTTCTCCCAAGATGGATCTGGACAATCACAATCTATGAATCACCTCAAGACCAGACTGTTGTGCCTTCCCTGATACACTGACATAGTTCCCTACACATAGACATTTTTCCATCTAGAAGCATATCCAAAGGAACAGAAAATCTTATGGGCATTTCTGGAAAACTTGTGACTAGCAGACAAAAGTTATCACCAATGGGCTCTAAATCAAAACATATACACACACACACACCTTTAGACCACACTACTGTGAGGCAAAACACTATCAACCAAACAAAAATACTGAAAACAATAACGTGTAGTCCAATACCAAACGAAAAAAGCTGAAAATCAATTGCAAAAATGTTAGAATAACATTAAAAAGTGCTTAAAGCGTCTGCCGTACTTATTTATGGATTGACTAATTTTGCTTTACAATGCTAATTATAAACTTGAAAGTATCTATTCTCACAACTTAAGCACTCTACTGCTAACTTCTTGTTCTCTACGCATCTATACTGCTTGACCCCGTTCAAAGCAGGAGCAGGTGATCTTTTCTGTACAAGTTTTTAGCACTGCCACAGGTTAACTCCTCCCTTAAGAGGGTGGGCAGGGACACTGAAGTTAAAAAGCAATGTGACCTAGACTTAATTAAACCTTATTCAAAACAGTTATCAGGAAGGTCCAGAAACCATCATATGCAATCAGGATGCAATTGTATTTATACTGATACAGTGATGCCACGATCAGAACAGTTACATTTTTAATTGTTCCTGTAGGCATGAACACATCACCTTAGTTTTGACATCTTCACCAGTATAACAATGATGGACTGAAAGTAATACAGTATATCTTCAATAGATTAAGGGATTTCGTCTGCTTCACTTTTATAGTGCAATGACTCTACCGCAATCTTTACTTTCTTTAAACTGACTTCCCAGGAAAAAAATCTGCAAAATCAATTTCCTGTACCACAGTTATTGAGTAGAAGGGGAAATAGCATTTTCTTCTCCACAGAATCTTTCGCAGATACTTTGACCCTAAACGTAGGACTTTTTCTTAAATTTCTGTGCCAGCATTTGGGGAGACCTATCAACCCATGCACAACAACACAAGTGTAACATCTCCTTGACTGTCTTGCAGTCTGAACTCCACTGGTAACCTTCTCTCTTAACTCCCATTGAGGTGTATCATGAACTTTATTTTTCACATCCGTTTCTACCGGAGGGCCTGAGGAATGATATACTGTGTTAGATCAAATCCACATCACTTACATGGACAAGTCAGAATGATATCACTCCCTCACTGCAGAAATGGAGGGTGAAAAAGAGTGCGTGTTCAAAAAAAAGATCCAAAGTACTCAGAATAAGATATTCTTTAAATATCAACTTCCATCTCTGCTTGTCTGTCACAGTGCAGCATAAACAAAGCACCAAAAAAGAAGAGGGCGCACACATACATTTGACAGTGTAAGAGGAGATATAAATGTCATGCTCTACTCTTTCTGAAGGCATGTCAGGAAGCAAAGCAGGGAAATGATGAAAGATCTACAAAAGAGGGCATACAAAAGCTTTCAAACTGTCACTATTGCCTTGCAAAATGCAGGGAAGATATTCCAATTTGCACAGGCATAACCAGTTCACACCACTCTCACTGGTTAACCTTCCTCTACAAGATCCAAGCACAGTTATCTGAGAAAGGCAGAGAAATACATTAACAACATAGCATAAGTTATAATGATTTCCACAGAAACCCCACCTAATCTTTACTGTTCTAAAGGGAAGCTGTCATGTAGCTGATGCTCTAAGATTTACCAAGCTAACAAATGACATAATTTACGAGATAGAGTATCCACTCCAGTTTCTCAAAGCTAAAAGAATCCTTCTCCGCACACACACTTCTCTTACTGAGAAATATAAACAGAAGCTGTTTGGATACAAAAACTTTTATTTATCCTATTACTTATGTGCTAAGACATATTCCAGGCAGCGTGCAGACAGAAAATACCACTGTATAAACAAAGTTTACAAACTAAGCCATATTGGCTTATTCTCCAGATGAAGAAAAATACTCCTGTCAAATGGGAAACTGTAGAATCTTAAAAACAAATTTCTCCAGCAGTTCTTTTTTGAATAAAATCTTGTTCTTTGAACAAAATAAAAGTACATTTTTAGAAGTGTTTGGGGCTGTTTCAGCTATATCCAAGAACAGAAAACAGAAATGGCCATTTTCAGTAATAACATACTGACTCTGCTACCTACAAAGACAAAGGTACTATTGGAAAACTGAAGTGGAGTAACATATGAAGAAAACTATGGAAATTGGTACTTCAAAATATGATTTCTTATATTTTATAATCAAATTTAACATTCAACCTCTGCTCTCTGACAACTGATTAAACAGCTCAGGCCTTGGCAAGTCATGAATGATAAGCTTTATCGGGAATTATAAGCTTTATTGGGAACTGCAATGAGTAACCTGTAAAGGCCCACAGCCCACTCTTAATTCTCTCTATGCTTTGTTTCACACTTTTTCAGCATTAAGCTGTCCCATACACCCTACATTGCACTTGAAACAAATTTACAGAGCTGCATGTAACGTGCAAACAGAGTGAGAAACATCTCAATGATCTTAGAACACCTCAGACTACGCTTTGCATTGGAGAACGTCCATGACTACGCAAAAGAACAACAAGATAAATACGGTAAACTGTATTCTTGAAAACCCATTGACTTAAGCGAAACTATTCAGCTCTTTGAGAATGAGCACAAATGTTGCTCTTTGCACTGGAATTCCCAATCTTGCATTTTTTTTTTCATATTTTATATCTTCATTTTTATATTTTACAAATATAATCAAGAAGGCCAGAGGTTCTCCGATACCAATGTAAATAGTGGCATTGGAAAACGGAGATTTCTTTTTTTTTTTTTTTGCAACAACCTAAGATGCTGCCAAAAACTACACTTCTGGCTGAATCCCAAGAGAACAACTGAACAAGTCAATGCCCAACAGAACAACTGAACAAGCCAGTGAAGTCCCACCTTTTGTTCAAAATTTTAAAACTGAAATTGATAATCTGTCTACTCAACAACAAGGCACTAACCAGCCAGCTGATGTTCAGCTACCTAAAGAACTTCTAAATTAGCAACACCAGTCTGGAAATACCCCATCAGCACTGTCCCTGAGCTTTCTTTCTGGAAGCACTTTATCACCAAATCACTAGTGATTTAATTTTTTTCATGTTTAATGACTTTTGATGCAAATATTATGTGAGTATCCACCATCCATTGGTCACATGTGCTGCTGTAAGACAAAGCAGTGCTTGTCTTGAAATTTCATCAGTAGATATTGAAGTACTTTGAAAAGGAATGACCACTGTACCCCTCTGTAGATGGAAAAGAGAAACATGACCTGACTTGCCCTAATCCAACAGCAAAGAAAGGAAAGCACAATTTGCTCCAATTCCACTGTTTTATCCGTTAGGTTGTACATTGTCCTATGCCCTAAATATCAAGTATATCACTCTTAAATATAGTACAATCTAATAAAAAAACAAATTATAAAACAATTTCAAAATATATTGAACAATGGAATTCTCACATGTCAATAGCTATAGCTGAATTTTGATGTAGTTTACGGAAGCCTTCTGCTACCACTTACAATAGCAATCTTTACATAAATAAAAATTTTCTTCTGAAATAATAATCCATTATCGATGCAAGAACAATGTACCATTCCATTCAAATGTCAATTCCAACAATAAGAAAAAAAGAAAAATGCTGTCCACTAACAGTAGCAATGGATTTCCTTTTCCTCCTCTTCTTCTTCTCTATTAGGGCAGAATAAAATTAGTGAGTTTTTAATAAATGACAATTTTAAAACAAAAAAATTAATACATTTTGAGTTGATGATTTCTACCATGTAAACAATTTGTAATGGATGTGAATTACATTGCTATTGAGTCTATTCTTTATCATTTTGCCTGAAGGCCAAAAGCGTACAATCCATTCACAGGTTTAACCCACACTGCTGCACTGTAGTAGTGAATGCAGCCTCTTAAACAGGTATCTGATAACACACTTCTGGAACATCTGAGGAAGGAAAGTGTGGGATTATGACCCAGAAAAAGCTAGGTGTTTCCTAGCAAATCCATAAACACCTTAAAGTTTTATCACCAAGTGTCTAGACTATGACAAACTCCTAGTTTCCCTGTGGACTTGTCATAAGACAAGTGTTTTTCAACCACTGTTGGGCTGGGGACAGGAAGGGAAAAAACCTAAGGAGACTCAAAACTTTGAAATATTTTATTAAAGATGCTTCTAATACACTGCCAAAACCCCAGTACATTTTAACCTCTATTACTGGAAATCAACATCTTCATACCCTCAAGATGTCTCTGCACTCTAACAGCGAATGTTCTCTTCATTATTATGGGGAAATGGCCCCTCTGCACTGGAAATTGAACCTCGTCTCTCCCCTTTCTGTTTCCTAAGTATTCCAAATAGCTAATACTAATTAGCTAATACTAATTAGTACGTCCGGTGATTCTCTCGAAACATATGATTTCCATATGCAAGTGCAACAATCATTCCCATATCCCTCTGAGCTATCAGCATAATCTGAAGTTATTCCCTAAAAAGCCCAGGGTAATGCTGAACCCACTCAACTCAAGGAACATCAGAAACATGGTCAGAGTCCCTTTGGCTGCAGTTCAAACTCCCCCAATATTTACCAGCTAGAACATTAAGATCTGATTTTATTTTCCACTTCGTATGACCACCATCCTTGAAGTTTTAAAAAAAAACCTAAATACATGCCATAAACATGCTTAAAAATCAGAATGCTATGCAATCCAAATAAATCAATATTGCTTAATTCTGCAAGAACCTAAAATGAGTTAATGCAGACTATCAGACTATCTGATTTTATGCTATCACTGGGTATTGTAAACACCTATGCTGGGTTCTGATTTTGTTTCATTGCAGTAGGAGGATTATTTTAATATGGAGAGGATTGATTTCATTCCTCTGTGTGCGAGTCGCTGTTGATATTCCCAACCAGAAAAATTCCTTTCTAGAATTATCATCAGTATATATTACAAAGGACTGTTTACTTCCACCCTGCCTCTGTTCTAAAAGCCTCCTCAGTGTTAATTCCCAGAGGAAGGCTACAGGTCTCCTGTTTAAAATTTCTCTTTAGATTTTCTAATCCTTTTCTCCTTAATCTCCATTATATGAAAAGAAATCCACATATGCGTGGTCTGCAAGAAGCTAAGTAACTTTACCTCTCACCATAGTTACCACATCTGATTTAACCACTGGCTCCGGACATTGAATCATTGCCCTTTAAGATCTAAGATTTTATTTGTGTATGCCTTGATACATTTAACAAGCATAAAATCCTAAAACTAGGCTGATTTTAATATCATTAGTAGACAATTACATTTCAATTTATGCAACCGTAAGATAACATACCATCCACCTCTGCTATTTCAGTACAGTGTGTGTTGTTTTCCAGGATCTCAGAAGCTAAAAATGTTTAAATGTGTTACTGTGCCTATTATTGAAAAGATTTTCTGTCCAATTCAATTCTTGGAATGATTCTGAAACAATCTTACATTGGGATTTTCATTAGTGCGCTCAACTATTCTATTAGACTTTTTTGTTTCTCATGGTAACCAATTTTATTTGACTTAACAGAAGCTGTTCAAATATTTAAAGGCACTCTGAGATGGCAGGAGTTTATCTAGGAGCATACATGTTGTGTCACAGATATTCCTTTCCTTTTCCTCGCCTTTTTTTTTTTTGCTTGGTTTTCAAAAACAGTAGCAAACAAATGAGCTCTCGACCAACCCCACGGCACTGGGAACGTGCTCGCTTCAGCTCTTTATGCTAATATTCAAGTTACAATGGGCACATTTCGAAATTACAGGCTCGGCAGTTAAAACAGATGCTTCTTACGTTCCTTCATATGCACAGGATCCCTCTGCCAGCCCCGTCAGGCGAAACTAAAGTATAAACATCTGCAACACCTCTCTGTTTTGTTAACATTCTTTCACACGTTTTCTTGCTAACTCCAAAAAGGCTCAACGGTGTTAAAACAACAACAACAGTGAGATTGGAAACATCTGCGAGATAGCTACGGCAAACGGAATGAAACATGAATAAACAAAAACATGGCGAAAGTGGCCTGGGGTTGTTACACTGTCAGATCATTTTTCCAAGCCCAACATCAAGGCTTTTGTTACAACCGAAGCGGTCATTTGCATGGAGAACCAACAGGGTTTCTTCTTCTTCAGCGTCTCCCCGATCGCAGCACACACTCGCTTCTCTCCGGCACACACAGAGGCAAAACCTCTCCTTTTGCAAACAAACAACGCGGCTAAACCCACACATATTCACAACTAGGGAATCTACAGATCGCGAACAACGCTCCGCATGCCAAATAGTTTGCTACGAAGACGTAATTTAGGTAGAAAAATAAGAGACAAACCTTTGGAGCGCTGCCCCAGCCGGAGTTGCTCTCCCTCTGCTCTGCTGTTACTGACAAGATCAGGCTGAGATTAACAAGTCCATGCGACTCTGACAGCCCCACTCCTCTGCCCCCTCCACACCCGCCATGGGCTTGAAATAAAGGCAAACTTTGAGAAAGTTAAAAATTGAATGAATTAAAGGAATGGAAAGGACAATGGCAGGAAAGCAGAAAACACTGCCTGGACAATTATTGCAGCAGCGCACTGCTCTGTAGTTAAGGCTGGGTCAGCACTTTCTGCCCAAACCCCTCCATTTTTCAGGGGGCTGTAACTCAGGAAGCCTAAAAAAAACAATTGTTCATGGCTAAAAAATTACTCATAGGCAACCCCCATGCCCTTTGCATGTTAAAGCATCCATTTAGACCACTGAGAAAGTTACAGGACTGTAGGCACTTTATCAGCAAGTCATATTTTATGCAAATACAACTTTTCATCTTTAAATGAGGCTTCACAGGAATTTGATCTACCTTGTGGATTTTGCCATCCCCCCGCCCTTTTTTTTTTTTTTAATTACAGCAAATTAATAAATATTTTGACACCTGAAAACTGATTTGCATAAACAGGGAATAATTTCTAAATAACTTTTACACGCCTGGACTGCATGAAAGGTACCAGATCAGTAACCAAGATACTAAAACGCCTGCTCCCACAGCTGATTCAGACACTGGCCTCTATCGAGGTCTCAACTCCAATCCTTTATGGCAACTTTGTAACCTCGATTGCTGAGTGCATCTACATTTTCCCCGATAAGGAAATTGTCCCTATAATTACGCTAAAATAAGAAAACAAAGCGTTTGATCTGCAATTACTACTTTAGAAGCACAGTCTAAACTGTGGCACATCAGGGCAATCTCTCCTGCTTCTGTTAATCGCTGGGTTTTGTTTGTTGGGGTTTTACACTCCTGGTAATTTCCTCTCAGATACAGAAATAAAGCCACCAAATTCTCCAGCCTATTTACAAAAGCCAGATAGACTAACATACTTTTCAGTTACAAGCTTAAAGTTACAATACCAAAAAATAAATACACAGTCATATTTTAATTACTTGTAAAGTAAAAATATTCCCTTAAAAGTAAAAATTGTGTAACAGCCCAAGTCTGCTAGGCAAGAAAACCTAAGCGGAAGTTTTGTCCCCTCTGACCGATACGGAACAGCCAAACAACAGGCAGCTCGTGTTATCCTTACAAAACCCGGTCTATCAACACTTGTCCATCAAAATGTGTCCCTCTGCTCTCTAGGAATTTCTCACTCCACTGTTCTATTTCATATGTATTAGATAAAATCAAGTAGCATCTATTAGAATGGAGCAATCCATTAGAACTGCTTGGTTGCTGTGAATAACTCAGTAAAGCAATAAATTCCCCAGTAAGAATTGTCTCACCCTCATTACCTTCTAGAAGTCCTAACACTTACTATCTGTCTCAAGGTATCCAATATTAGCACAGGTCACCTTGCATTTCTTCCTTACAAAGGCAGCTGCTTGGCATATTGAGACGAGCTCCTTTGATATTAACACCATATTCTGTCCATGTTGTGCATGGTAGTTGTTAAATACCAAAATTTCCGCTATTATGTGGAAGAAAAAAATAATGTAGATTAAAGGTAAGGTCCTAAATATTTCATAAACATCATAATTCATCAGAAGAACACAGAGAAGGCTTCTACTTCTCCATTATAAGATGGACAGTACAATCACCATCCACCTGCTCAGGGCAGGAGAGCTGGGCCAGTGGGACAGCCTGGGTTCCCACCTGATCCAACGTATGACTTTATAGCACTGGTTTACACCAGTCTTGCCTACTAAAATGAGAAATGATGAAGATACATTTGCTTCTGCCACCCTGGCACAGAGGTTAGAATGTCCACAAAGAGGAGAGAGAAGCGTAATAAAATCCCAATCCACGGCAGTTTTCTTCAGCACATGGAACCAGAGCAGTAAGGTTTCTGATTTGCTCTACTGAGTAACAGACAGAGAATTTATGTTTACAAAAGACAGAGAATTTGCATGCAACGTTTGACACTTTTGTAGACACACTTTTCTCTAATCATTAATCTGGAGCAAAGCAGAAGAGTTTTGGAAACACTTTTAAGATACTGTCAAATAAGTAAGGTTCTCCGAAAGCTTTGGAGTACACTGTATGCACTGCTTAATTTTAACTAATTGCTAATTCACATTAATAAGGCACTAAATGAGGACAAACACTGGTGGATTAGGATTCAACTAGACAATGCCAAGAAACACAAAATGGAAGCTGGTTTTTATTCTTCCATTTGCACCACTAGGGGACAATGAAAAATAAACAAAATACAGTAAACAAACCTTAGTAGATCCAACTTTGTATTTCCTATTTAAAAATAAAGCAGTATAATTTATAAAAACTATAAAAGCAAAGTTATATTGGTAATTAAACTAAATTTAATTAAGTTAAGCCTCAGCTTTATAGCTTTGTATGGTAGGTTAAGCAGAAGACATTTATTAACCTAATATTAAAGAACAAAGTACACCCCCTGTATATAAATAACCATGCCCAGGAATAACAATAACTGTAAATCTTTTGTTAAATTCAGCAGGAAACTACAGATTCTAACAAGTTAAAAAGATCATTAGCTTAATTCTTATCTCCACATTTATCATGTCAACATTTATGTTACAAATCAGCAGCTGCAACCTAAAGTTGAAAACTTGCCAGAAATATGCATAGGTTGTATCAATATTTGCAGATGGAGTCTAGAACATAAATTAGCTGACACTCAACACTTAAAGCTTCCTCTCTGAAGTTGCAATATTTAAAGGTTAAAGATTAGACATGCTCCCTCTTGTGTTAAACTAAGAATACACGGAATACATGCTGTTTTCTCGACATGATGGTTGCTTGGCCATCTGTTCCATTCAGCAAACCCTTTAACTTTGGCTACTACTGCCTGACAAACCTTCACTAATAATTCCCCAGTTTAAAGACAGATGTAGTCTCAGCGCACAACCTGTATCCCTAGAATATTTATGTTACATTAAATTAGTTACTACATTGTCATAGAGCATTTCATCTATTGCAATTAAGTTTCTTTTGACAAATACATATATGACTTGGTAAACTACATAGAAAGCCACACTTCTTCAGTCCCTATAGTCCTAAAGAGTTAAAGTATGCCAAGTTCAAGTTGTTCAGTACCACCAATGACATGGAATATTGAACAGCAAACTTCCTTCTAAATATTAGCTTACAGAATATTTAAGACAAACAGGAACAACATGAAGAATTTATAATGCCACATAATAACGTTTGTAAATAAAACAGCAATCGAGCTAAGCTTTCAGTTCTCCCAACTTGACAAGCTCAGGTGAAGCATTCCCTGCACAGAGCCTAAATGGAGTCAAAATACTCCTTACACATAGCCTCTTGCAGAATCTGGCCCCAAGATCGTGTCTAGACATGAATGTTAATCCCAGGTGTAACTAACACAAATGTTTTTACTAATATACTTTTTAAACAAAGGCTTTGCACCTGGTGTGGGCTTGGCAATTTATGTTTAGGTATACATTTACTGATTATGGTCAGTACCAGGCTGAATGCCAGGGCAGCTGAAAATAAACACTAGTAAATAGTTTGCAGGCCAAGGCTGAAGAGAATCTAACATTCTGCTACATGACTTCACACATTGTCTTTTATTTACCCCCAGCCCTTGGTGGCAGATAGATGTTCTCAGTGCAATGTAGCCTATACACCCTGGAAATAAATAATATTACCGAGTACTCTAAGAAACACACTTGTTAAATACAACTTGGTCTGTCAAACCATGTAAGTTAAACCATGTAAGTTTCATCTAGGAAGACGAAACACATTTGTGTTTATTTTCCTAAGGTCTTCTGCGGACCAGAAATAATACAACCACAAAGTTTAGGAAAGACAGCAAAAACCACTGTGACTATTAAAGGGTACAGTTTTGGGGGTCTCTTTAAAGCCTCAAACCACAACAGCCAACTGCCTCAAACCTACGTGTGCTTGTTCACAACTCTGCAAGCGCCTGCACTGAGAAAGAGAACTTTTGCCGCAGACTTCAACAATAAAGTTTTTATCACTGCTCATTCAGCTCCTGATCAGCGTGTCCACTTTCTTACTGTTATGCTGCAAACCTTAGAGCTTCAAGGTCTGACAAATTGCCGTTCATCTCACTCGGTAAAGTCTTAAAATCATAGTGAAAAGCTTCATGTAGGTACTAAAAGAGGACAGCACACGTCACGGATGAATCCAGGCACTGCCCTCCACGTATTATTAAGAAAGTAGGTTTCATATCAATAGCCAGAGGATTAAATACTCAAAGAGTGTTTTTATTGCCTCAGACACACAAGTAGAGCAGGTCTGCAGGATCAGGCTCCCTTTAAAAAAGGGGAACACTCATGCAAGCTCGGTGGAAGAATTATTGCTCATTTAAACCAGTGCTTTTCACCTTACCGCCCACCAGCTCCTTGCAGAGCGCTCGCGGGGACTTGAGCAGAGGGCAGCCCGACAACCGAGCCCTTCGAGGGCGCCCAGAGCTCCGCAGCTCCATCCAGACCCCGCCCGCGAACCCAACCGACCGCGAGAAGGAAAGGGGGGTGCGAGAAGAGGAGGAAACCCCCGAAGTGGGAAAGTGCTACGCGAAACTTACGGCGCATCGGGGAGTGAGGACAGGGGGCGAGGCAGCTGCAGCCCCTCTCCCCGCCGGGAGGGGCACGGGGGGGTTCGAAGGCAGTTGGGGGGGGAGGAGGGGGGGTGCACATTCGAACTTTGGGGGCTTTGAAATCAGCCGGGGGGGGGGACGGGGGGCTGTGAGGGCAGCTGGAGAGGCTGCATATTCGGACATAGGGACACGGGGGGCTGCGAGGGCAGCTGGGGGGGGGGGGGGGGCTACATGTTTAGACGGGAGGGCACGGGGGGCTGCATATCCGGACAGAGGGTCACGGGGGGCTGCAAAAGCAGCCGGGGGGGCTGCCTATTAGGACACGGGGAGCTTCGAAGGCAGAGGGGGGAAGCTGCGAGGGCAGCTGGGGAGGACTCCATAGTCAAACAGGGGGATGTGGGAGGCTGCGAAGGCAGCCGGGGGTCTGCATATTCAGTCGGGGGTGGGAGGGGCACAGGGGGCTGCGAGGGCAGCTGGGGGGGGGGGCCTGCATGTTCAGATGGGGGGGACACGGGGGGCTGCGAGGGCAGCTGGGGGCTGTATATTCAGACGGGAGAGCAGCTGGGGGGCTGCGAGGGCAGACTGGGGTCCGGGGGCTGCATGTTCAATCGGGGGGGGGGGGGCACGGGGGGATTAAGAAAGTACCGGAGGGCTACAAGGCTACTCTGGGTGATGGGGGCGGGAGGGCTGTGTGTGTGCCCACCCCCCGAGCGAGCGGCGGGGCTGCACCACCCGGCCCGTGGGGAGAAGGGCACTGAGCCGGCGGGAGAAGCTGCCGCTCGGGCACCGCTCCTGCAGGGCCGAAGGGCGGCTAAGCCGCCCCCCCTCCCTCCCCATTATCCCCCGCGGGGAAGGCGCAACCAGCTGTTGAGCGAGCTGCCCCCGCCTCCCCTGCCAGGGTCGGGGCAGAGAAGCCGCAGCTGGGAGGGCGGCCGGGAGAGGGAGCCGAGGGGAATGGGACTCACGCTGTCTCCGCTATTTAAACCTCTTCCCGCCGCCTCCGCCTCACTGACTCTCACTCACACTCTCCTCCCCGCGGAACTTACTAGGGGCGGCCCCCACCCCCGTCTCCTCCCCGGCCAATATACACACAGCCACACACCGGGACGCCTTTGCCCCGCCCACCCGCGCCACGCGCGCTGCCCATTCGCTGCTTTCCCTGCCCGTCAGTAGGAGGCGCGACACCATTGGCTGAGACACCTGTCAATCAGCGCGCGTCCCGCCCCTGCATAGCAAGTTCCGCCCCATAGACTACTTTCTCTCGGTAGACCACGCCCCCTCCATAGACCACACCCACAACTCTAGACCACGCCCTTCATTCAGACCACTCCCCCTCGTCCGGCATCCCCGTTCCCGGACACCCCGGAGGGTGGGGGGGAGCTGTGTGTTAAAACGGCCGTTTGAAGTCACCCTCAGCATTTACTTTTAGGTCCCGTCTACTGAGCCCTAGCGCGGATTCTGATTGGGAGATGGGAAAGCCCTTTCTATGGCGATTGAGCGGTTGATTGTCCATCACCCCCAAAAAGTTCCGCCTACTTGCCTGCCGTCATTCTATTTGATTTGTCCGCGCGTCCTGGAGGCCACGCCTCCTTCCGCACCTCTGACCAATCAGAAGCGGCTTCTCAACCTCTAAGGCGGTGTCAAGGCGGGGCGTGCGAAAGACTGGATTTCATTGGCTCTTGTCCCGCTGTGCGCTTCTTCCGCTATCCCGCGGAGCGTACCACACCGCGGCGGCGGGGGGGGGATGTAAGGGAGGGGGGGAGCGATCGGCGTTGGTTCGTCCCGCCGCCATTAGGGATGGGGCGGAGGAAGGCGCTGCTGTCCCGTCATGCCGCGCGCGCTGTAGGTAGCTCCGGTGCGGGGTGGGTGGGGGGGGCGGGGGAGGAGGTGGTTGGTGCCTAGATCCAAGATGGCGGTGCAGGAATCAGCTGCTCAGCTCTCAATGACTTTGAAGGTGCAGGAGTATCCCACTCTCAAGGTGGGTGCCGAGCTTCCCGCTGCTCCCCCCGCCACGGGGGAGACGGGGGGAAGCGCCTGGCGTCCCCTTATGGAGTAGCTTTAAGCGGGGGATGGAGGGAGATGAGGGCTTGGCGAGCCCCGGTTCCTGCTCGCTCCCAACCTCGGGAGACCCTGGAATGTGGACGTGGGGAGGGATTGCAGCCACCCCGGCTCCTTTTTCCTCCGTCTGGGCTTAAAGCGGCTCGGTCTTCTCTTTATCCCCTCCCCCCTGCGCGGAGGGACGTGCCTGGAATACGCGGCTCTGCCCCATCCCTGGAGGTGTCCAAGGCCAGGCTGGATGGGGCTCAGAGCAGCCTGGTCTGGTGGGAGGTCCCTGCCCATGACAGGGGGGGTTGGAACTGGATGATCTTTAAGGTCCCTTCCAACCCCAGCTGTTCTGTGATGCTATGGATACGCGGCTCTGCCCGGGGGGGAGGCTCCCAGGCCACCCTGGGGAGCTGGAGGAGCTGGGAGAGGGGAGGTCAAGCCCTGGTCGGGGGGAACGTGCTGAGGAGCAGGGTTGGAGGGAGCAAGGCTGGGGATTTGGGGCTCTCGGGGGGGGGGGGGGGGGGGGGGGGGGGGCAGGAGAGGGGCTGGGTGGAAGGCGAAGGGTGATGTAAATGCTGGTCCCCACGGGATGAGCTGCATCGACGTGGCGTTGTTAGGAGACGTGTTAAAGGGGGAGGGAGTGGAGGTGGCAGCAGAATATGGATCCCTGGCTGCTTGGTTCCCCTCGAAGATGGAGATGAGTTTAAAATCATAAAAAGGGAGAAACGTACTGAGAAAGGCTGGATGCAAATAAGCGAGATACTCACGGTTTGGTAAAAGCGTAGGGTGTTGTTTAAGGTACTGAGGCTGTCTGAAGGGTGACACTTTCCCAAGACCGCATAGCCGTTCTCTGGCTTGAAGTAGGTATTGTAAAGCAAATGAAGGGCTCGGTAGTGAGCGTTAAGGTCATCGCCTCCAAGAATTGTTGAGCTGGAAGGATGATGCTCGTAGGAATCGATGGCAACCTTTGTTTGAAGTCTGGTGTTGTGTATACAGTAGGTCTATCACATCAATAGCAATAACTGTAGAAGGGAGCTAAGAGAAGAGTCTTTATTGCAAAGTGCTTATTTAAACATCTCTCTTATGTCAGTGTATTAACTTTTTTCATCTATAGGAGATGTTTGTGCGAAGTAAACTGTTGTGCTGAGATCATTCTCTGCTTTCATGCACTGAGTACTGTGTGCTCTTTGCAGTGTTGATTTTGCAGGCTTTCTAGCCGTGTTCTTGTGTGTGTCCTCCACTCTTCTAGTTTCATTGTACTTAGTTCTAAACAGAAGAAAGACAAAGTGTTGATTCCCGTTTTACATATGATGTGAGTTTTGGGTTTGTCCTATGCAGGGGCAGCAGTTGGACTTGATAGTCCTTGTGGATCTTGTCCAACTCAGGACATTCTATGATTCTGTGATATGAAGGCTTCTTTCTGTCTTCATGAAGTACTCTAAAGCTGACAGCATCAGGCTTAGCTTTTAAAATAGCTCTAAAGAGTGCTCTTGTGCTTTCCACAGCCAGAAGAATGTGAAAGCATTTAAAGTTAAGAAGATCATCTCAAGGCTGCATTTTAGATTTATTCCAGTTGTTATCACAGCTTCACTTGTTACATTCCTGAAAAATTACTGGCAGTGAGGATCAGTGAGTTCTTGTTTTTCTGCTTGTGACTTAAGATGAATTGTCAAAGTGCCAGCCATTTAGAAGGTAGAGAATATTTTGGACGAATTCTTTTATTTCCACAAGCATACTTCTTCCCTGAAAAATCTTAACACAAATATACATAAGAGAACGGAATGTTGTTTGTAAAGTTCAGAAGCTAAATAGTAAGAGGGTGAGACACCCTTGCATTGATACTCCTCATTTCCTAGCAAAGGTGATGTTTATTGATTCTTCCCAGTACCCATTCAACTTCTGGGTTGTTCCTGTAATCTTTGGTAGCTTTTGTCATTGTTTGGAAAACCTGTCAGAACACTGTCTGCTCAAATCTTTTGAATGTATCCTCTTAAGTGTTCTTAACTGTGAGTCATATATCAAAACATTTTAGTGGTAGAGGTGAAAAAAACATCAGGGAGAAATGAACACCGAGGCTAAAAGTCTACTAAAGTAAGCTGATATTGGGTCACCTTTTGTTCATTAGGAAGCAGGTACCTAAAAGTCTCTGTGGGACTAGGTCTCTGTGGATTTTTATTCCCAGTTTATTCAAACACTGTGTGAAATGGATACATACCATTTTGTTAATTTTGTCCAGCACCGCAGTAGCTCCGATATTTCTCTTGGAGCTCTGGACACTCGTGATTTTCCCTGATGCGGGTGAAATAAAAGATTTTAAGCTTGTATTTATATCCTTCCTGTTTCTTCCGTGTAACTTCCTCATGCCAACATCACTAGATAATAGTTGTGTAATAGCTCTGCATTGACAGTGTGTTCCACAGAGTGCTTTTCATGTGGAAGAGAGCTTAAAACTGCAAAGGGAAATCCCTTTTCTGTAGCTGAATTGTGGTTGCTGCAGGAGTGGAAATGCTTCAGCTGTTCTTCAACAGTTCAGGTCCAGGGAAGTGAATAGAATTTCATCTGAATCTAGCAAAGCAATTTAAGTGTACAAAATAGTACTTCAATATTGTCCCCTACTACAATCCCTTGTCAAGGACAAGAAGGTTGCTAGCTATTCTTCCTCTCAAGAAGAAACCTGCTGATTGAGAATTCTGCTCTCATGCATCTGAGGGCATGTAATGTGAAAGCTGGCAATGTAAAAACGAATGAATGTGAACATTGTTATCGTAGTTCTTTGCTGAAACACTAATAAACAAGTGATGACAGGAAGCTAGATAATTCATCCATATCTTTGGAAGTGTGAATACTTATGAAATTGAGCTAGCAAACTACAGGGAGTAAGATCCCCAAAACTGGAAGATGGAAGACCTGAAAGCAGGAATGATCACTTGTGCAAATATTATCATCTGGCAAGAGTTTCGGCTTAGCTGGGCTGCAACTGCTTTAAAAAACAGCTGATCAAAAGAGGAGCTGTGGAAGCACAGAATCCTTGAGCACCTTCTCAGATCTGTTGTTTGGCTGCTTTTGTTGGCAGCTGTGGCAAGGGAAATGCTGACAGCAGGTTTAATAAAAAATTAATTTCTTGTGAAAATACTATGTTTACCTGATTGCTAAAGTGGGGAACAGATAGAAGAGTAGGATTTTACTAAGTGTATGCCTTAAGTCTGTAGCACACAGAATGGCTGAGGCTAGGAAGGACCTCTGGAGACTGTCGAGTCCCACAGCCTCCCCTCAAACCGGAGTCAACTGGACCAGGTTGCTCAGGGCAGCGTCCAGAATGTTCTTGATTATCTCCAAGATGGAGACTCCAGCCTCTCTAGGCAAATCTATTCTAGAGTTTGACTGCTGTTTTGGTATATACATTTAAAAAAACCAAAAAAAACACCAAACTTTTTTTATTTTTACATGGAGTTTTCTGTATTTCAATTTGTGCTTTTTGCCTGTTGTTCCTTAACTAAGCAATGCTAAGAGGGGGTCTGGCTTCGTCTTCTTTACTCTTCCCATCAGGTATTTGTACACATTGATAAGACTTCCCTCGAGCCTTTTCTTCTCGAGGTTGACCAACCCCAGCTCTCTCAGCCTCTCTTCATATGTCACGTGCTCCAACCTGTTAGTAATCTCTGTGGCCACAGGCTGTACTTGCTCCAGTGTGTGTCTCATACTGGAGGCCCAGGACCAGGCACAGCACTTCGGATGGGTCTAACACGTGCTGAGCTGAGGGGAAGCATCACTTCTTTGGGCCACTGGCGATGTTTTTCTTAACCCAGCCCAGGGTGATGTTGGCTGTCTCTGCTGCAAGGGCATATTGCTGTCTCATAGGTGACTTGTACACCAGGACCCCCAAGGTCTTGTTATGCAAAGCTGCTTTCTAAGCTGTTGGTCTCCAGCAGGTACTGGTGCACACGGTTGTTCCTTTTCAGGTGTATGACATGGCATTTTTGTTTGTTGAATTTTTTGAGGTTCTTGTTTACCCATTACTCCAACCTCCTGAGGTCTTGATGGATGGCAGCACAACCGTCTGGCATTTTAACAACTCCTCCTACTTGTATATCATCTGCAGACTTTGGAGGTGTGTCCTGCCCCATCAACTTCTTTTCCCACTGAAACAAGATTAATTTTTTGCGTAGTTGGTTGCACTACTTTATTTTTTCCCCCCTGTTTATAAGCTTCGCTCTGAGTTGCTGAGTTTGAACATGGTTTTGTGCTTTCCTGTTATGAGCTGAGGTACTTTTGTCAAAACTTTGAACATATGGTAGCAAAAGTTGTTTGGTGAAAGCGATTTAGGCAGAACTTGAGGACAGTAAGAGAACATCTAATTCACTGTCACTATATCAGAAAAAAAATATAAGGCACTTCTAGATCATAGTCTGGTTTGTAAAGTGCTTTTCAAGTAGACGGTTGGCACAATAAGCTAACGTGGATTTTGTAACAGTCAGCTCTTTACTGACTCAGTGTGAATGATCATATCTCACACTAAACCCATCTTCAAACTGGATGCTCTGACTCGGTGAGTGTGCACTGAATGTCCATACTGAGCATTCGTGTGCCTCTGAATAATGTGCTTCCTGTTTTGACACATCATGCGTGCATGTCAGCAGACAAGTGTGACGTCTTCTGTGCTGCTGCTCTTCTGCTCTGGGATCTGTGTACCACTGTGTTTTAAGAAAAATCTGATGCTGTAGGACTTAAGACTTTTGACGTTGGAAGGCAGCTAAAGTAGGAGTTGGCCCCTATGGGAACTGGTCTCTTTTCTACACCTGTTGGCTTTCTATAAAACACACTTTCAAGTGATTAATGAAGGAAGAAAACACAGTAAAAGGCAATAAGTAACAGTGTGGCCATGATCTAGAGGTGCTGCTGCATTATCAGTGCTCCATTGTGCCCACATGAAAACATTTCAAGAAAAATTATCTCAAATCTTTTACAGAAGACCTCCTGTGAGTATCTTCAAAGTGAATACTTACCTGATGTTGCAATTTGCAGTTGCAACATACTTGATTTGTTGTGTTTTCCCAGGACAGTGCCCTGTGAGTTTAGTTAATGTAAGGTTTCCGGTATAGAAATAGTGTGTATGGTAGCTCACATGTCAGAGTCTTTAAATGTTGACAGAAGGCAAGAATATCTGTGAAACCTTTGATTCTCTGCATAGTAAATGTTTTTCAAGAGCTGGGAAGCAGGATTAAAGGTGAGCTTCAAGCAGTTGCTATGTATTGTAATGGAGGAAAAGGCTTCACAGCTTTGGGTGACAGGAGTAGAGGAGTTCTTACTGGTTGTCACGGACCACCTAGTGTCCATCTTTCTTATCTCTATAAAATGCTCCAGTGTTCCTGTATTATGTAATCAGCATAATAGTGCACTTTTTTGGCCCACAGTTTTAGCAAAATACTGTTTTGGCAGGTGGGTATTTTCTGTTAGGGCATGCTGGCAAAATCCATCAGTCCTTGGAAACTTAAGAAACTGCCTTCATTGTATGCTTGACCTCCTGTAGCTTACAGAAGGTACTGAAGGTAGACTGTATAGGAAGTATTTCCTAACCCAGGATGTGAAATATGCCACATTACTTGGTTACTAATAATACATTATAGCTTATTTAAATAAAGTCAGTTTTTGTTCAGATATCTTTATTATGATAGCCAGTAATTTAACTGGTTGACAACCTGGTTTTGATCCACCTCGGCTTTTTGACTGCTTGCTGGGTTACCTTGAGTTGTACACTAGTGAGACCTGAAGTATAACAAATAATATACTGAGTAGAACTTTGGGCATTCCTATTTTCTGATACAGGACTGCTGAATCAATAATCCTTAGTTATTTTTCTTAGGAGAAATGCTGTCACTTCAACTGGAATGGGTTATTTGGGAGCAGTTTGATTGGAAACAGGGTCTCTAGCCTAGAGGCTCCAGACGGTATCATGGTGTCTGGACTGTGCAAACACAGGAGGATGATGACCTCTTTCATTTAAAAAGGTGACACTGTGATTAAAATGAACAAATATTTGAAGAAGAAAGAAGGATCAAAACAAATGAAGCAACTTGCTTAGGACACAAACCTGCTGTGTGACCTTAGCTTAGCAACTCAACCGCTTCTTTAGAGAGGTAGGAATGCTTAGGGTTTTGTTTGTACTGCAATATTTCTAGTAAAATCAAAAAAGCAAAGAAATGTCTTTTGAGGCACGAGCCTAAGTTGGCAGCTGTAAACAACTGTAGGAAAAAGGACTGGTCTCGGGTGTCTGCAGTGTGGCTTTAGGCAGGGCTCTGAAATTATTTTCCATTTGCTTACATAAGGATGCATGACAGGTTTGTATAACCATAAAATGGCTTTGTGAAGCACTTAATTTTGTTGTTGGAAGCCTTGTTCAAAAGTTCAGTGTGTTCAGTGAGAAGTTAGTAGCAATTTGTGTAAAAGGATAATGTTTTGAAGGATTTTGATAGCTGTTCTTGAATAAGTGTGTAGCAGATGGATAGTCCAAGAATTTTTGCTATTAATTCTCTCCTGTATTGAAGTAGCAGCTTTGAGTATTATACTGATATGTTCTTTGTTAGACGTAGCTGCTCTAGAATATTTCAGTACTGTCTTCTTGGGTTGTAATACTGACATGTTTTTAACTAAGGAAAACTACTAGGCTTTGCACTTCAAAGGCATTGAAATGGTTTGTAAAAACCTTTCTTTAAATCCAAATGATCTGCAGCTACATTTAGGCTTATGAAATTTTGTCTGTTTTGATCTGTCTGTCTTCAAGAGTTTATATTAATGCTTGTACCTAGTTAAACCTAAATCCAGCTATTATTCTAAGCCTCTCATTCCTGAGATGTACTAGTTCTCCTTGGTTTTAACCTTGTTTTCCTTTTCTGATTTTGCCTAGAACAAGGAAAAGTATTACTATTTCAATGGGTTGGTGAGAGCTACACATCAGGAGAATTCATTCTATGAATAAGTGGTGATATAATTTACATTTTGGATGAGTTCAGTGACAAATAGTGATGCTGACTCAGCTCTGAAATAATCCAAGAATTATAAAGAACGAAAGTGTATAAAAATACAGCATTTCAGTAATTCTACGTAGATATGCTTCATTGTTATTGGTTTGTGGGAATGTTTGCAATAGTTTATTGTAGCCAGCTTCATTTTTCAAATCGCGTCGTATATGATAGATGTCCTTTTCTCTTTTGTTGAAGGTGAGCGTGGTGATCTAATAATGTAGTCTCAAGGAAACAGGCTAGTACTGGAAGATGTTTCTTGATGGGTTTACCTTTTCTGTTGACACTGTTTGTTTGTTAAAACTAATTAGGAGATGCTTAATATTTCTTCCATGTTCCTGTACTTCCTCTTTCCTCTTGCCTAAAGTAGATCTAAGTTGTCTTTGCTTCTCTTCTTTTTAAAGACAGTCTCATTGCTGCATTTCTCACTTTCTTTCCCTACCTATCTATACTAGGCTTAATTTCATATAAGGGCACAATATATGCCATTTGAAAAAGCTTATTTATATCTCAAAGACTTCAGCTGAATTATCTTCAAGACCTATAGATTCATACAACTCTCTGGTACTTTTCAGGTGTTATAAGCTAACACAGTTGAGGAGAGGAAGCACACCATTTTTCTGATCCTTGAAAGGAGAGCATAGTTCTGTAATGGTTACCCCCACGTAATCTGGTAGGACACTTATTTTTTTTTTCTTAAAACCTTTTTTTTTTTTCTTTTTGTACCTTCCCAGTAGTTGTCTGACTTCATGCATCTAATAATATTTTTAGAAATCCATTTCAGATACCCTCCTGCCCATGGTTCGGTTCATTTGAAGAGACACACAATGTAGATATGTGTTTTAAAAAATTCTCCACTTCATGTGGCAAGAAGTTGCTTTCAGCTGTGAGACTGACGTTAAAGGAGGGTGATTCACACAGCCATCAGTAAAGTCAGGATATATAGTTAAATCTTCCCTGCATGTGAGTTCGTACTGCTGTCATGTTAGACCTGCATAACTTTTCTCCCAAATACAGGAGGAAATCAGACATTCTTTTACAGAATTGCAAGCCTACGTAAAAGATGCTTGTTTATTTATCTGTACTGTTTTCTTTGAAAATCAGTTTTTAGAAAATAAGCCTTTGAAAGCTCTTGTTAACAGGAGGCTGAGGAATGATTCATGGTCTTACTTTCACCACCAAATAATTCTTTCTTCAATTGTGGTGACTTTTTTGAAGTATCACTCTTCCTCTGTAATTTCGAACAGCCAGATGATAGCTATAAAAACTGGTTTTTACTTTTTCTGCTGGATCTGAATTAGTTTCCTATATGCAGTCACTGTGGGTGTAGAAACACTGGTTAATGTTGTAGCCTGAAAGAGACTGTTTGGGGTTTAATTTCCAGTTTTATTTGGAATTCTTTAGGCTTGAATCTGCATAAGGGAAGAAGGAATCTAGCCTATATTTTTGGAGATACCAGGAACTCTTGAAAAAAAGTAGTCCTTATGTGGGTAGGTAACTGGGCAAGATGGGAGACAAACACTGTGACTTAGTAGGAACATCTACAATGTGTGAAGGTCAGTGTTTGTGTTCTCCTGGCATCTCTGCCAGTGCTGTTGATATTCAGCTTTTTGAACAGCCTGGAAGAGAAAGAGTGAGTGCTGAGATGGCCTGGTTTCTTCGATAATATGAAGATAACTGAGGTATTACTCATATATATAACTCAAATATGAAGCATTAGTGAAGAAAAATGAGAGAATGAATGGCTATTAAAATAGTAGATGAGCTTCAGTGTAGACAAATGTAGTATAATACAGTTTGTAGGCAAAGTGGAAACAATTCTAATGTTATATACTGAGTCAAAATAACCACAATAACAGAGTTGGAAATTATCTTTGCTTTGGGGTTATAGTGAATGTTTTCTGGGAATGATTAGGTTAATGCTGACAAATTTAGGACAAAAGTGTTGGGAAAGGGAAAAATGGAGAATCTTGTGTGGCAATGAAAAGTCACGGTTTCTCCTCTTATGCAGTATGAGTTACTCTTATTTTCTAACTTCCCTCAGCCTAAAAAATGTAGTAGAACTGGAAAATGGCTACAGCAGGGCGAAAAAGATCAGAGATAGGGAATAGTTATCTTAAACAATGATTTAGAAAGAGCCTCTTCAATCTCAAGAGACATAAGAGACTTAGAAAATAAGAGTGCATGTTCCCTTTTTTCCAAGTAAAACAAGAACAAAAGGGTTTCAAATTTGGCTAGCAATTGACAAGTCTAAACCAATGAGTGTTTCTGCACACAACGTGTGAGGCTGTGAAATGTCTTGCTTTGGGACGTTACAGTGCTAAAATTCTACAGGTCAACAACAACCAGCAGAGTTTGTGGATGTGAAACACCAGTGTGTTGTTTCTGTTCTAGAACTCCCACCTCTGGCTCAAGAAGCCCAAAGTAGCTGTTTGGGATTGGTGACTTCATGTTTTCTGCCTCCCCCCCACACCCCCCCATCCCTTTTCTGGATGTTTTCAGAGAAAGAAGAGTGACAGAGGAGGGACTTCTTGGTCTTTTATATCTTCATATGGAGATGAATTTGATGTCTCAGCAATCAGTCTGTGATCCAGCCTCTTTGGAGATGAATTCACAAAATTAATGTAGGAAAGGACCTCTGCTGACACTGTAGTTCAGGCTTCTGCTCAAATCCGGGCGATCTTCAAAGCTAATTTGAGTTTCTCAGGGTCCTAACTAGTTGTGAAGAGCTTCTAAAAGTGGAGATTATGCCACTTTTCCAGGCCCCTGGTTCAGTGCTTGCCAACTCTCCTGGTTAAAATATTTTTTTCCTTCTGTTCAGCTGGAATTTCCTTTCCTACCAGTTGTCAACTCTACCTTCTTTTTTGCTCTGTAACTGAGAAAACTCTGCCTAGCTCTTATCTATGACCTTCACCTTTAGGTAGTAGAAGACTTCTATCAGATTGTCCTGCTCCCAACTCCCTGCAGCCTTCTCTTCTGCGAGTGAAATGAGCATGCCCTTCTCTTTGAATTTTGTGTCCTCAAACCAGCTAGCCCGCCTGATGATCACTTTTTGATTTCTTCCCAGTTTGTCAATGTCTGCTCTTTAGTTGAGGGGGAAGTGATCTGAAAACCAGACTTGGTATTCCAGATGAGTCTACATGAGCACTGAGCATAAAGAACAAACACTCCCCTCAGTCCACTCTCATCTTGCTAATGCAGCTTGGTATGTGGTTAACTTTCGTTACAGGAGTGTGTGTCTGTTTCCCCTCCAACCCGCTATCAGAACTTCTACAGCTTTTTCTGCTGAAGTGGTCCTAGCCAGTTATCCCACAGCTGGTGCTAATGGATGGGGTGGTTTTGTGCCAGGTGCAGGGCTCTGATTTTTGCCTTGATTATATTTCATAACATTCTTTCTGTGTTTTTCTGGCTTTTTATTTCTTCTGAGTGGCAACTCTGCTACTAGGCATTATCCAGTGCTCCAGCAGTTTGTTGTCCTCTGGGAGCTTTCTGATTTTGTGTTCTGTTCCAGAGCCCAGATGGTTGAAAAGGACATGTATGTTGGAGCTGATAACGTTCCTTGGGAATGAAGCAGTGCTTGGAATTGGCCACCAGGCAGCATTTGAACCACTGACCATTATTCTTTGAGTCTGGCTGTCCAGTCTGTCCCTAACCCATGTTGTATTCCAGCCATTCAGTCCACATCTCAGTTTGGCTACAAGTGTGCTGTGGGAGTCTGTGTCAGAAAGCTCGCTAAACTTAGCAGGAAAGAATACCAGGGCACTTCTCTCGTTCAGAGGCAGTAATTGCATCACTGAGAGCCAGCAGTGTTGCCAAGCTTTGATTTGCTATGGCAAATCTAGGCTGGCTGTTCCCTGTCAACTTTATGAGCTTGGAAATGGCTTCCATCAGAATTTTTTCTTTTCAATAACTTTCCCAAGAACTGAGATGAGGCAGACCAGCCTGTAGTTTCCATGATCCTACAGGTTCTTTTTTGGAAGAGAGATAAGAACCTTGCCCTTTTCAGTCATTGAGGACTTTCTTTGCCTGCCATGACATTTCAGAGCTGACAGCAGCTTTATAGTGTCATCAGCAAGCTCCCTCCCTCCTGGTCCCACAAACCTGTATAAGTTCAGCTGGCTTTAGACTTTATGTGAATAGTACCTCTCTCCCTGGACCCAATTGCCCTTACAGTCAGGAAGGGCTTGCTGAAGACCTTGGCAGGAAAGACAAAAGAAGGCATTTAGAACTGAGACTTTCTGTTGTCCTTTATTGCTAGGTCACAAATTCAATTTTGTAGATGCTTTTTTTTTCCACCTTACTTACGCTGTTCAAATGTCTATAAAGGCCTTGTAATTACAATTGCTTGTTAGTTTGAAGTCTAGTAGAATAAAGTGAATGCTTAGTTTGTCCATGATAGTGGTGAGTGCTGGATTTCTAGCTGTGACTTGCAATGCTTTTGCTCTGTTGTGGCTGGAGGACTGTAACACCTCTGCAAAGATAATCTTGCCACAATTCAGATTTCTTTTATTATCTCATACTTTCTCACAAGGAGGGAGCACTTCACCAGCTTGTCTTCAGTGTGTTGGGAAACCCCAAGCGCTTAATGCGTTGACGACTGTGCCATGGAAGCTATGATTGTGTGTGTCCAGGCTAAAACATTGCCACCTTCTCGAGATGCCATTAAGCCCCTTAGTGGAATTCAGGGTCCTAAAACCAGTGTAGGAAGTCCAGTCTGTTTGTCTGATTTCCACCAACGTAAATAGTACTGAGGTAGCAGAAGTTTTTAAGCTTTAATTGACTTCTGTGAAGATAAAATTATGTGTATTCTGCTCTCCCTCTTTGTGCTGTTAAAAGGCTATAGATGGTGTGTTCTCACAGTGTGTTTTTTAAAGACAGTTTTCTCTGAGCCTGTAGAGAAAAGCATGGGCTGATGTGGGAGCGCTAGGGGCAGTCTGTTTCTATATATTCAACTTATGGATGAAGTACTAAGTGTGTGCATGGAGATCCATTTAGAAAACCTTATGAAGAAAAATCTCATTAAAATGTTGATAATGAATGTAAAATCGAAGGTAGATACGCACTGTGGGATGCTGTATGGAGGATTGACTGGTTTAACTTATTAATATCTGAATATTTTTTTACAGACTGATAGTAGATACTTGGCAAGTATTAACTTAGTTAACTATGAGAATACAATATGTGCAAGCATTTAATATGTGCTCAGTTTTTTTAGTTTTAATATGTATTCAGAAAAATCACGAAAATGGTATCAGTAAAGGAATGGCTTACTGAAGAAAGTATTTTTGTGGAAATACTTTTAGTAGATAACACCACTATATTTGTGGGTATTTCAAGTTAAATATGGTGTAACTTATTAAAAGAAATATTGTCATCGGTTGCACAATTTAAACAGTTTTAGCCACCTTATGATTTTAGAACTAGTCAGTCTTGCCTTGGTACCTTATTGACATTTGCGGGCTGGGAGAAGACTGTGTTTAGGCTGAAGGCCAGGGAGTTAATATCACAGTTGAGTTCCTAAATGTAAGCTTAAGAACTGCCTCTGGTATTCTTAGCCTTGCTGTTTTCTACTCCCTCCACTCAACTGTGCAACCAAGGTAGAGCTCTGAGGGCAGGCCTTCCTCCTTTTCCACTAGATCAAGCTTTTAGACCCAGTGTGATCCACTCCTAAGTTTTATCTCTACAGCTAGAGGTTTGGAGCAGGTTCTGGGGCAGGAGAGCAGAGTTTTCTGGCTTTATAAAACCAGAGAAGAGCAACTGCTGTAATGAATGAAGTAGTTGGAGCAGGTTATTCAGATGTCTGAGTCTCTGTTAGCACCTGTAAAAAGGTGCTAGCTACACTCTCAGAAGCCTCCCGACAGGCAGACAGTCCTTTGCATCACAGTAGCAAAATTTTGATCTCGAAAAAGTCAGGCTACTGTAACTTTACACCTTGTGTAGGCTATTCTGACTTAAGTTGAATACAGTCGAGAGTGGTGCAGGCAGTAAAAATTCAAAGTCTCATAGGCTTGTGGCAGTTAATAATAGGTAAATTTTGCAGCGTTATCTTGGTCCAAAAAGTTTGGTGTCTACTGTTTTATTGTCAGGTACCGTAGAGGAAAAAATGAACCATAACTAAGCATTTTCCAGAGCATCGTTTTGTTATTTTCTCCTTCCATTTACTTTCATTATTGGAGAAAGAAAAATAAACTTATTGGTACAGTGCCTGTAACTTTTGAGGAGTTCTGTGGTAAAGCAAACCATTACTAAGGAATGAACTCTCTTTTGGAGCATAGGAGCTGTATGAGTAACAAAAGAAACAGTGGATGGAGATGCAGAATCTAGATAAGGCTCTTTCTTGATGAGGAGCATAGTGGCTGGAATTCTGACATTTTGGCATTTGTAGATCTACTCCTGTAAAGTATGGGTAAAAGTTGTACTTGGATGAGATATAAAAATATTCCCTAAAACTGCTGGCTCTGTTGTAAGAAAGAGGTGCCTGTGCAAAGTATGAAACCCCTTTTACTGTCAGTTTCAGTTATGCAATTAAGGTAAGTGTACCTTTAAGGCAGTCTCCCTTGTTATGGTACACTGATACAATGTTTAGCAATATAGTTATTTGTGTTTACTGTCAAAGTATATAAGTAAAACAGTTCAGCTCCTAGCCTTTTCCACATAGGATATTCAGGTCTCTTGAGGGAGGAAAGAAAATTAGATAAAACAAGATTAAAAATCCTACTCTACCTAGACACGATATAAATTATATGTAATGATGCCAACTAAAATGGAAAGTCTAATTGTTCTAAATGTCATATGAACACAGACAGTGCCAGAAATTTGCACGCTGAAGAGACAGAGCATGGGAAACGGGAAGTGTTATTGCTCTTGTGTGCAGATAAGAAACTAGGGAAAAGGGAGATTAAAGATAAGATCTTTTTTTCAAAATGACTAGATCTGTGTGTTCAGTTCAACTGACTGCTCAAAAATTAACAAAAACAGATTCCTCAGATCAGTAGGAGCTTCTGAAAGTCCTGACTGATGTGGCTTTTCAGTGTGGTGTGAAAAGCTTATCAGCAAAATACTCGCGGAAATTAAATTAGTAGATGCAAGTAACTGAAGAAAACACATTCTCAATGAATAGGAGGAATAATGTATGTGGGGGGAAAGAGGAAGTTGTTTTAATGCTGTCTTGCATTAAGCCTGTAAGGTAGAAAGAAGCTTCCATGCTCAATAGCATGAAATGTCAAAATAATGGGCCCCCAAAACACCCATTCTGTCTTTGGGGCTTTAAAACCTTTTATCTTTTCTTTTTGTGGAAAGGGAAGAGGGAAATAAGAGCTAAAGATGGAACAGAAGATGGCTGTGTAGAGAACTAAGTAGGCGTTGAAGCCTATTAATTGTCGTGTTTTATGTGGTTTGAGTTTGGGGAAGGTCGTGGTGGTGCTGGGGCTTCAGGGAAGGATGTATAAGGAAAATGATTGTTCTAGTTTGATACTTCCTGTAGTCAAGGCTTGGGCTGTCATATGTTTAGGCCTTAGCTTGAGATGCCAAAAAGCGTTAAATAGATCGTTTCAGTCTTTCTGAGAGGAAGAAGAACCCTTTCATAACTTATCAGGAGTGTGCCTGTGTTGTACTTATACTACAAATACGAACAACCTATTGTAGGACATATGAAGTCTTGGAAAGCAAGTACTCTGGCTCATCTTCCTTATTCTGAACCTCAACTCTTTCTTGCTGCATCTCTAATTGCAAGTTGCAACGGTTGTGTCGTAACCTGTCTCCTAATTGAGCCTGAAAGGAGAGTGGACCCTGGGGATGCTTTCTTGCATGCAGATGATTAGTAGGAAGAAAATGGAGCCAAACCTGATATAATTGATTAGAAGTGATATACTTGAAAGATTTGTAATCAAACATAAGCATGGTATGTACCAAACAGAATACAGATCTGTTTCCTGTTTTACCTTTGATATGTGTAATATGTTTGCTAGCTTAATTATGCCTTTGATTAATGGAAAAGCAATCAAGATTACCATAACCTATCTTGAAAAAGTCCATGAGAAGTTCTTTCAAGAGAAGATGTGCATTAATTAAATACACTGGAATTATTTTACTTCTAAAATTTCTGCTTCTGGGAAGTAGTGGAACTTCCTGTCTAAATAACTTATGCTGTCACTGTAGTAGAAGAGACGTGATGGGAGCAGCTTAACATTTACAATAAGCTTTCCTCAAATTATTCAGTACGCTAAAATTTGGATAGGCTGTTGACTACTCCTGTAGGTGTTCTTCATGGCCATCACTAGCAGTTTTGGTATGCTTGTCCCGTAAAGTCCGGCACAAGTAGGACAGGACACCTCAAGGCTGGTTAGTTTGTCTCTAAGCCAAGGAATGATACCTTAGAGAAATTTAACAAGCTTAGTCATACTGTGTAGGCTTTTTATTTTTCACTAAAAGTTATGTGGGGTTTCTCTTGGCATTTATTATAGTCCTACTAGAGTTAATATTATAAAGTAGTCCTTCACTGGCAGAAGTAGATAGGAGGCCTATTAGATTTCCATTATACATGCTTTCTCAAAGGTAATTTTCTGTTCTTTTGTAGACTCAAGGAGAGAAATGTAAACTTAAAAAGCTCTGTTCTGAAGGATGATCTCTTAGTTGTAATTAACTTGTAGCTTTGCTTTTCTAAATACATGTTTGTCTTTGTTTTCTGTTCTCCCTGAACTGTTTCCATCAGTGCTGGCTACAGTCGAAGCAAGATAGGTCTCATTGGTATCAGAGAAGAATCTACCAGCTTTTATTTCCTGTCACTGTTTTTTACAGTCTTTGAAGTGTGTTAGTTCCTTGCTGAGAGGACTTAAATAAGGACTTTGATATGAGAACTCAAGTTCAGTTAATGACATCTGGTGTCCTGGAACATAGATATTCTTCCAACTGCACCAGACAGAATCGTTGGTCTTTTTGAACAATAGAAGACCTGACTTGTTTAATATTAGAAATTCTAATGATTTTGTATTTCTCATTCAGGTGCCATATGAAACACTGAACAAACGATTTCGAGCTGCACAGAAAAACATTGATCGAGAGACCAGCCACGTTACAATGGTTGTGGCAGAGCTGGAGAAGACGCTGAGCAGTTGTCCTGCTGTGGATTCAGTTGTTAGTCTCCTGGATGGAGTAGTTGAAAAACTCAGTGTTCTGAAACGAAAGGTAAGTGCTGTTCTATTATACTTAGTGATTGTGTTGTCTTTGCAAAGTTAATGGAAGTAGTTTTCTGTGAATGCTGACTACTTGAATTTTCTTTTCAAGATACAGATAATACTGGCGGTGTAAACAGCAGCCTTAGAATGCACAACGAAACACCGAAACTTAGTCTGTCTTGCTTCGCTACACTTACGAAGTATGACTTGGTGTTCCATGACTAAGTGTTTATCATCCTGAAAAGTAATTTCTCTACCCATGGAAAAGAAATAGCAGCAAAATGAATTGATTTGTATCAATTTCTGCTTGTCTAATGGAAAGATTTGTGTGGTTGGATTGGTTGATCACTTGAGGAGGGAAAACGGGTAGAAGGTGAACCTGAAAAGTGTTTGAACCCCAGTGGGTGTGATGGGATGCAGCATTGAGGCTTCTTTGCAGAATCAAGTGTGAATTGTCCTGGATTGTTACTTGAACGTTTTTTTGGGTTTTTTTTTTGTAAACAGTAAACTTGCAGGTTGGAAGGTTTCTAGAGAGCATTACAAAAAACATTTTAAACAAAGTTTATCAAGATAACCTACTTCTAGCTTTTAAGCTTGAATGCTTGTGTGAAATACAGGCAGATTTTCATGCCTTTACCACATCTAAGAAGAATGAGTTAAAAACAGACTATATAGTATAAGCCATCCTTACTTTGGATGGGAATATTAGTCATACTGAGAGTCATCAGAACACTTGCTTGAAACAAATCTCGCAGAAAAATGAGAATAGTTCTGTCGCCTGGCTTTAGAACAGTGCTTCTCCAAAAATAGGTAGACGAAACAAATGGTAGCAGAGTCATTTCATTAAAACGTAAATGAAATAACCAACAGATATAAATCTTGAGACTATATTAAGTGAAGCGTCAAAATACCTCGGGGGTTGGTAACACGAAAATAACACTGTCGTGCATGTTGATTTGGGGTTTTCTGCTTGAACAGGTTAGCTAGGTGTTGAAGAGCTGATCTGCAAAGGCTGCATAAATCTAATTGCAGTGTTCATGTTTGGTTTGTTGAGACTTGGAGGTCTTGAAGGATCTGTTTTCTTCACTTCTCTGTTACTTAAAAAATCACTGCTATTTCTGAGAGAGGTGTTAGATTTTGCTTATAGGTGTGGAGTAATGATGTGGAGGAGTAACTTATTTACTACTTAAATTTTTATTGGCTGGCGGGGTGTGTCTGAATGCATTGATGGATGTTGTGGGTCCAAGGCTCCATTTTTAGTATAATTGCTCATTTGCTTTTGACTGTCTGAAAGACTCTTGGGAATCTTATCGTTACTCAGAAAGACTGAAAGGGAGAAAAATCTATTTAACAGTAAAAGTTGCCTGAAATACAGAGGTCTTGTTTCTGCTCCAAACTATCAACTCCAACTGTCTTCCCTCTAATCTCTGCCCTGAGCAAAATGATTGTTTTCTTTAGGCCCTTTGGACCCATGTGGGATCTCTGTTTCTTCCTGTGTTTAGACAAGGATCTGATGAACTGCTGAGATGGCCATAATAGAATTAGGTGGTTCCTTCATTTAACACTTTACTTGCTCTGAAAAAAAGAGCTTTTCAGCACAGCAGGTTACTTAGCTTCTGAAAATGATCCAGGGGAAACCTAGGCCTTTGTTTTCCCTTTTGTGTCCTGTTTAAAATGCTTGTTCCCTCGCGTTCTGTTAATGTCCAGCAGGGCAAGTCCAGGTAGACTTTCTTCACAGCGTTTTGAAAAGGCCTATAGGCTCTCAGAATGCACTCAAAGGATCAAAAAAAAAAAACCAAACTAGCGAGGGCTGTGTAAGTCCAGATACAAAACCATATAAGGAGAGCCCTTTGGAATGAGACAGGGCTCAGTCTCTGTGCCAGGCTGCCTTGAATTCTCCTACTTGCATTCAGAGTAATTCTCAAAGTTTCTTTCACATCTGACAATACTGCAGACATGGAACAGATTAAAAGGGAATTTTAGCTTGACTTAGTGTTTGCTTGCCGAATAGGAAAAGTCTTGGTTTGTAACCTAAAATACTCATCTCCAAACCATGAAGTACAAAATAAAGGTAAATTCAGTAATAAAAGTAAATAAAACTTCAGTAATAAAGATAACACGGGCTATAGATGTTTGTGTGAGTTTTAGTAGAAGTCTGTCTTGTGTAGTGATCTAGAGTTTTATGTACTCAAGTTTTATATCAAGGGCCACGTTAGAGCAAGGCTTTGTTGGGGCAAATGCTTTGTATACTTTTCTTGAACAGGTTTTCATTTATTTAGATGAAATAAATCATTTTTAAATGAGCATGCATGGTAAAAGCAATTAGAACCAACCTGTGCTTCCAAAGCTGCACCTGTTACCCAAGGATGATACTGTAGCCTTGAATAGCTTGAGTACTGGGAAGGTGGTGGTGCAAACGTGGAGTGCAAAGTGGGCTGCCAAAAGCCAGCCAGGTTATTTGGGCTGTGACTGGTTGGCAAACCTGTGTGGACTTTCCTGTTGCCATAGCTGCGCAGTTATTCAAACACAAGCCAGTGAGTTTAAAGCTACCACAAGTAAGGCAACCCAACCTGAAATTGCATCATCAGTGATACATTGCAGATGGGAAAGCCTCCTTCATTTTCTGGTTTGCTTTTACCTTAGCAAGCATATAAAAAAGTACTGCAAGCTTGCTTGTGTTCTCTAGCTTGGCATGACCCACAATTGTCACGTGCTGCATACTGAATCAGCAAGCTTTGAATTAAGATATGTCTGTTATAAAATTGCCTTGTAACATTTGCAGCATAACTAGTCAGCCATTTAAAGCTGAAAGAAAACAAGTGTGCGTGTGTGGGTTTGGGGTTTTTTAAATAAAAAGTTGAGATGTTTGAGGGGAGGTGTTTTGCATTTGGCCAGTTTGATTTTAAAAAATGTTATTCTGCTTCCTCTTGACAAGTTTATTTTCTGAAGTTAGGCTTCTAACAGTAGATCCATGTTTCCAGAGCAGCAGAGGTAGGTAAAATAACACCAGTTTAACAAAACTGATAATTTTCTTAAAACTACTGGAAGATCCTTGAATTCCAGGTGTCAGGAGCCCAGTGTTTATATAAATTGTGTTATTGCATGACTGATTAAAATAGCTCCAGTGTGTTAGAAGTAATATGGGTTTACTGGGCATCACTCCTCAGCAGAGCTAATTCATTCAGACAGCTGCTTGAGGAAGGAGCCATGCATAGGTTAGAAGAAGAAATTCGTTTCCAACTGTTTGGACCACATGACTGCAAACCTTCACAAAGCTCTTTGCAGACTGTTACAGCAGTTGTTGGTGTAGTTGGTATGTTGCAGTTTTCAGACTAACTGTACATTAAGCAGAAAAATGCATGTACTCATGATTTCCAGTCAAAACTTCTTTATATGCAAGAAGATCCCAGAACTGGACCAGCCATGCTGAAACTTGTACGCTGCTATAGGAAATGTCTTTCTAAATGAAAGAAATGCTATGGGCAGTAACTGTATATATGCATAAAGAATGCTTACAAACAATTGTTACTGTGTTATTATGCTTTTAAAGGAAATTGAAAATGTGTAGCTCTTATTAGTTGCTGTTAATTTTTACTTTTTAGGCAGTTGAATCAATCCAGGCTGAAGATGAAAGTGCGAAACTCTGCAAACGTAGGATTGAACATCTGAAAGAGCATAGTAGTGACCAGCCAGCTGCTGCAAACATGTGGAAGAAGAAACGTATGGATCGTATGATGGTGGAACATCTTTTACGTTGTGGCTACTACAATACAGCTGTAAAACTAGCAAGACAAAGTGGTATTGAGGTTGGTAGCAATGTGCACTAACTTACTAATGAAACAGTAGTAAAGAGGAAGTCAGCAAATAGCAGCAAGTTACTTTATCCCTGTAGCAGCTATTTTTGTATATTAATGTGCCTTTATTACTGATGTTTATCTGTTAATCTTTTTTGGAGGAGTTTGTTCTCCTTACTTGACATAAATTGTATTTTAGCATCTTAAATAAGTCAAAATTAAAGGCATAACTTTTAGCTGCAAATTAAATGTTTTTAGATAATCACCCTGCCCTATTAAAACTTAGAATAATTCTCAAATGTCATGCAGAATTTTTTGTTAGAGGCTTTTAGGCTGCTGATTAAGCAGTTGGTAGAGCTTCCCATCTGTCTAGCCGCACTTAGATGATATGTGTAGGTGACCAGGCTAAGCAGGATTGCATGCGCTGATGGCAAGAACACCTGTTTTATTGAATCATCCTGCTATTTAATGCATCCAGAGGAAAGCTAGCTTGTACTTTGGAAAATAAATCTTGATACACTTTGGAAGTTTTAGTAGCCAGTATATCTTGCATGGCCCATAGAAAGTTTTTTGCTGTTTTGCATATTTTTTGCCGTTTCCAATTCTGTATATGTTACTTTCTTTTCACTTTTTGTATTGTTGGTTTTGCTTCCATCTTGTAAGTGCTTACAAATTGTACACCTTGGTGTAGCTTCTTTATAGAGCAATGAATCTACGCTGCGGTCCTCTGACAGCCACAAGGATGTTAAAACTTAGTATTTAAGAATTTGCTGTTCATTTAGAGAAATCATGTTTCGCTAATTTTAGGTAGCATTTGTGATTTGATCATTAGTGATTCTTGAATCCTAAGTTCCTTTGATATTCCTAATTCCAGAAGGTAAGCAATTCTTCCGTTTAAAATATTTCACCCAGCATATCTCTTACTCCTTGGCTGCCATACCAGCCTGGTCCTGTTCAATCAGTGGAAACAAGTTGAGGTGGAATGGAAGGGAAAGGGGGAAGAAGTGGGTTACAAACTATTAATATAAAATAGTCCTGAAGAAATTCACTCAAGAGGCTGCTGTGCCTCACCAACAATAGCCCATGCAAGTGAACCAAAAACCCAAGACAATTATTCTAGCATAATTGCAGCTGAATTGTCAGCAGCTCTTACACTTCTGGTAAATGTTTCCCTCTGTTTTGAGCAGGAGCTCATCTACTGCTGAATCATCATGTTACTGTACCTACTAGGCCTGCTGAAAAAGCACTATGGAAATATTTTCACTTTCATAGCAAGTTCTGTTATGCCTGATTAAGTAATGCCCGGCTTTGTTTAGACATGAGCGTGGAAGTCCATCATGATACTCTGCAAGACTGTGTGGTACGAAGCGTTGCACTTGTGAAACGTTAAAGCTTTTCGTTCTCTTTGCTGAATAGAAGCTTTTGTGTTTTAAAAAAGTTTTAAATAAGTTTATTTAACTTCTGCCTTCAAGCCTAAGTGTTTATTTGTATGACATCAGAGTAACTTGAATAACACAGAACTTAGTTGCATATGTTGAACGTGTGGAGGCCATATTTCTTCCAGTTGGCTAAAATTACGCATTTTACTCAACTTGAAGTTTGTTTTGGCTAAAGAAGGATAGGCTTCCTTTCTTACAGTATGGTGGTAGTAATTGTGAACAGCTTTTACAATGGTGAGATACTGGGACTTGATCTTTATATGGAATTTGTGGTTTTGCTGTTTTAATAAGACGGCTCTTTCTTTTTGTTCTCTTCTTGCTGAAGGATATGAGCATCAAAGTGTTCTCTAATGCTTAATAATGTACCTTTGCTGCAGAGATCACAAAATATCATGGCATTTTTCTCTCATGCAAAGTAATCTTTCTGTTTACTGTAGTCTCAATGGTAATTTTGAAAAATGTCTCTACCCTTCGGAACTGTATTGCCATATAGTGAACCTGGTCATGTCTATTACCCAACTTATTTATTTTATATTTATATCAAGATGATATTGTTACAGTGGGTAGGCACTATACCCTAAATCAGAACCTGAAAATAGGAGGATTTTTGCTCGACTTATTGACCAGTCAAAGGTGAGGCTGGAAGGCAAGTTGAGCATGACCCAGCAATACATTCTTATGGCAAAGATGACTCAACAGCACTCTGGGTTGCATTGGGATGAGCATCACCAGCTGGGGAAGGGTGATGGTCCAGCCGCTGTGCTCCACACTGGTTAGAACCCCTCTGGAGTGCTCTGTCTAGTTCTAGACTCCATGGCAGGCACATTAGGGCGTGGAGTCTGCCTGTACTTGGAGATAGTCAAATGCAGCTTGGACTGGGCAAGGTCCTAAGTAACCTGTTGTAGATGACCTTGGTTTGACACAGCCTCCAGAGGTCCCAGTCTCAACCATTCTGTGATTCTGCGTCTATGATTGCAGGACAAATGGCTAAAAGTACCCTTTGTTGCTACTTGTAAAAGCTGAAGGAAACATCTCTCTCCCTTTCAGTTTTAGCTTGTGGATCTTAGACTAAGCATCTCTCAGTAGCTGTTAGACCAGTCTTGGGAACGTGTCTCAGCCTGCTTGTTTTTAAGTTCCTTGCATGGCTGCTGAATGCTAAGAGACTTGCAGAGCTGTGAAGGTGCTTTATGGATGGAAATGGTTTAGAAAGCATTCTCTTTCAGAGACCAAAAGCAACCATTTAAGTATTCACGTATTTGCCAATAACACACAGCAGACATTTTGCTCAAAGATCAACTATGCACCGTAGTGTCCAATTCTAATAGTTACTGATGGGCTGTGACAAATTCGAGTCTGCTTTCTAAATTAACTACCTTCATAAAAATAGTATTCTTGAATTCTTGTTATGGAAGATGAGCACTTCAGAGCCATGATTGTAAACCAGGAACTGAACAGCTGTGAAAATAAATGCTAGATGTGAAAATTAATAAGGAAGTTTTAATATCAGAGCTATGAACTAGCTCAGGTTAGGAATAACTTCTGGTGTGCAGCATATATAAAACATAATGTTATATGGCAATATAAGAAATAAGCTACAAACATGGAATGTGTATAATATGTCTTTAAAGAAAAGTAATGCTGCTTGGGAAAGGAAACCAAACTGAGGGTAATATTAAATAAGAGCTGACATTTGTGGACAGAAATGTCATGTTTTCGCCAAAGTAAATGTGAGGTGAAAGGGATTCTATTGTGGACCTTTTTTCTTGATTTCTTCTGGCTCACTAATGATGTGAACAATAGTTTGGGTTGAAGACAGAAAGTAGGTGTTAAGTTTTTGTTATTGCATACAAATGAAGCTTATCAGAATCAGCTTGTTACACTTAATAATGATCTTATTTTTGCTCTATTATGACCTTTGAGCGCAGCACCAATTTAAAAAATGTATATTTTCATCTGTAGAGTCATATATTCAGCTGCCTGGCAGGGTTGTCTGATAACTTACTTTGCTATTCTATGTTCTGCTACATTAAATGCTATCTCACTTCTTCTGTGCCTTTAATTGATAGATACATGTTGGTTTTGAAATGTGGTGTTCCAGTAGGAAATTGGTTGTCGTTTGCAGATAAGTGTATAATTAGATTAGGTATGTACCGCTTTGTTTGCTGTTCTGCTTTCTGTTTGTTTGCTGTGGGTTTTTAAATGCCACACTTTTTCTAGCCCTCTTTTTAATAGGAAGAAAAAAAAACCATATAAAGTGTCCTTGCGTTCTTTGCTTAATTATGTAATAACCATAGTGATTTTTCACCTATCCAATTGAAAACAAATCCAGATTCCGAAGCTGCCAGTCTCTATCACATGCTGGAAATCCTCCTTCTGTTTTTGCTTAGTTTATTTTAGTAAAAGGATTGCCTTAATGCCTGTATGATACAAAAGTTGTACAAATGGCAATTTTTTTTTTCTGTGAAGAATAACATAAATTTAAACCAAGTGTCTTTGTTAGGGCAAGGAGCGTGTAATTTAGAAATCTAAACCACTATTGGACAGAAGAACTGTAATACCCCTGGGGAGGGTGGGCAGTAGCCCTATAAGGGTGCAGGTCTAAGAGAAGACTCGAGTTGAGATGATTCTTTAAAATCAGTTAACTTGACCTGGCATCATGGATTATGCTTGCCAATCAAAGTTCAGTAAATTAATGTTCTTAGATCAGTAATTAAGTAGATGCATCATCCCTCAGAGATACTTAAGTAGGCACCTGCATTAGTACCAGAGTGTGCTTTTTGCTTTGAGAACTGTGGAGAAAAAAAAAAGAGTATTCTACCAACTTCAAAAGTTTTGTCTGGAACTGGTTGTGGTAGACAGTAACCTGCGTTAGAGGCGCTTCTTGACACTTCACTCAGTAGTAAACCAACTGACAGCAGTCCTAAAAAGGTAATAGATTTCTTGAAGAGAATTTCAGATTTTCAGTTTTTGTCAGTGGTTTCCTTTTGGAGCAGAACTTCTTAATCTGTGGTAACGGTTATTCCCTGGAGGATATCAAAGCAGCAGATATTGCAAAGCCATTCTTAAAATATTTTTGTCTCTCAAATCAGTACAATAAATATATTTTTTAAAAATAAGTTTTGATTAGCATAAATTGAAGGCGTTGTAGTCACTGAAAAACTAATTATCCACTGTTCTCCCCTCTCTCCTACTTGGTCCATTCCTCTTCTCTGGTGCATAAACACAGCCTCAGGTTTAATCATTTGGAAACCATTTGGAATGGATTAGTACAACTGATTATTTGGAAAGATACCTGAAACAAATTCTAATGTGTTCCATTGTCTTAATTTTGTTATAGAAAGTCATTAAATCTTATTTGATGACCTTTGGAATAGGACAGGCTCATTCTTCAAGTTGAGCTGCATGGCTTTTAGCAAAATGCCTAATCCCTTCTTCCCACTGTTCTACATCATTGTTACTTTTTCAACCTCAAAGTAAAAACATTCTTTTCTTGCTTTATAGAAGTGTACCTCACCAGTGTGAAATGGATCCTTCAGCTGAGACCTCAGTAGAAAACTGCTGAATGATTTCTTTGTGTGTTATGGAGCAAAATCTCACTGAAGCTGCTATTTTTAAGGTCATCCTTTTCCTTAATAACTGTTCCTACCATTGACTGAGGTTTAAAATGACCTGGACATTTGAGCATCACAGGCAGGAACAGTATTAAGTCTTAACTCAAAGTGAATGAAAAATGCTCTCTGAGGATGCTGTTCTGATCAAAACGTGATTGGTAGGCTTAGGTTTGTTAGGTCCTGCTGAAGCTCACCAGAGGAGAGCAAATAGCACTGAACCCTTAGCTGCCTGGATTTTGAGGGAAGTTGAGAAGCTGATTGTTTTTGCCTGTCCCACTGGACTGAAAGTTTCTTATGCCTGTGTGGCTGGTGTTCTTACCTCAAGTGATGGGCAGGATAAAGGCATTCTGTGGTCAGTGAATGTCCAGAACTGCAAATGGATCTGCACACCATGAGGATTATGTAGGTAAGTTGCTGCTTCTGTGTTCCTCGAGACTGATGTGTTCTCCATGGAGCATTCTAGCTCAGAGCTGTGTTCTTCTTCAAGAGTGAATAGACTATCACCACAGCAGATAGAGAGTATGTAGGCACAGAAAAAATAAGCTTCTGCTTTGTTTGATACAACTGTGTTTTACCAGTCTTCCCTCCAAAAGCCTCAAATGGCTCTGCAGATTCAATGTGTATGGTTAGGTAAAGTAGAAGTGAAAACTTAAATCTAGAGAGAAACTTAAAAATCTAGGAGACTTAAAAACTAGGAGTGAGATTTAACTCTAAAATAGTCATTACAAATAAGCTACATGATGCAGTTCAGGAGCATTGAATCAGTAAACTTGTAATATTTGAGCAGAATGGGTGTTAGTAATACGTGATTGCAAATTGCATCAGTATGAATTCATATGAATGTTTAGAAGAGCCTTACATTTGAGTAAAGGAAGCTGTAAGACATTGAAGTTAAAAGTTGATTAAGTGTTTCTCTTAACAATCATACCACTGTACACTTAGGAATCTTCATTGTTAAGACACGTGGTCCGAGAATGGCTTGTAGGCAAACACACAAATATGACTTCATTTATCAAAATAAGTTTATATTCTTAACACTTTAATTTCAGATAGGTAAATAACGCTCTGCATAATGCTTGTGTGTGTTCTTTATTTCACTGTCATGCAGAACATAGACAAGCTGAATGGCAAAAGGTGTCTTTTGTGTGGAGCTATTATTTTTTCCATCTCCTATGACTGGGTGTTCCCACACAAGAGGGGTTTGAGAACTACAACTGAAAGAGCTCCTGAATTGGCACAACTTATTTCAAAGTGTCAGGATGTTAACTTGTGCCTTTTTTTTGTGTTACCTTAAAGTGCTAAGCTACAGATAAGCAACTGAGAAACTCCTTTTAATGTGTTTTGGCTGTTCTTAGTGTAGGATTGGCAGCTTTCACTAGATTAGTATAGTGAATGTCTGGATGTGCTCATCTGAATTGCAAAGTGCTGTAATTCCTGAACAGCCTTACATCTGCAGTTTGTCTCTAGTTTCTTTGGGAATTAGAATTATGTAAATGTGAAATAGTCAAGATCAATGCAGAATAACAAACTTTCTCACTACAAATCATTTGACACTTCAAAAGCCAACAGCATGAAGTATGCTGTGGTGTTGAATGTCTATTTTTTTCAGTCTTCTTAGACAAAATGCATTACCTGTTCTGTATCATAACAGAGCTAATTTATTACAAAATACTTAGGAAGGCTAGTGATTCAAGAAAAAAATCAATTCAAGAATCTCTCTGAAGGGCAAATGGTGCTATTCCCTGTAGGTTACCCAGGTGTAGAAGAGGTTTGGTCTCAGTTATGCCTCTCATTTTTCTTATTGTTCATTTTTCCTGCCAGGCATTTCTTCAAAGTGTAAATGTTACTTTAACACTTTCTCTTGTTACTGTAGGAGATGACAGGAGTTCACTTTTTCTGAATGTGTGTAGCTGCTAATATAGACTGATCCTGCTAGGACCAAAGCTGCAGGGCTCATGCTCAGCCAGCAAGGGATTAGTTGTCTTTCCCCTACCAGAAGAGGCTGTGACAGAAAATGACCATGGTAGAGCTGAGACCAGAGACTTTTTTTTTCTGCCCAATGATGCATCTTAAGCTGTAGAGGCTTTGTCGCACTACTCTAGCGTAGTCATTTATTACTGTATTTAGCATGGTAAAATGTACTGCTGGATAAGGTGCAGCCATTTGCTGAGCTACAAAAATTGCTGAGGCAGGAGTAGAGGATGCATTGGGAAAACAGCTTGTTAATAACCAGCCTAAGCACTAGCAGCAACTGTAGGTCTTTACCAAAATGGCTTATGTGCATAAACAAAAGTAGGCAGGTGGAACATTACTCTTCATTTGGCTCAGGGACTGTCAATACCAGAACATGTCCAGTTTAGGAAAGCTGTTGGAAAAATTGGAGAGAGAAAGGGACGGGAAAACTTGAGGGGGTGGATGCTTTTGTTAGGTATGAAAGCAAAAACCGTATACCAAGGAAATTCATAATCTGGTCCAGAAAGTCTTTGGGAGGAAACAGAACACAGAATCGGAAGTCAGAAAAATTCAAGTTTGGAATCAGACACAAGGTTTAGAACATGATTTAATCATTAGAACCAGTTGCCAGAAGTACCAACGTTTCCTGTTGTCTGATAAAGACATTATCTGTCAGAAGAATGTTCTGTCGATGTGCGTTACAGGAATCTTTAAAAAATATCCAAATAAAATTAAAGGGTCAGTGCTATACAGAGGTCATGGAAGATGGTCTCACATGAAAGTTGGACTGTGTACAGCATGGGATACTGTGTTTACCTTGTAGACAAAACCTTCTTGGCTCTGCGGTTGATGAATCTGTGGTTTGGCTGTCTATCTGTGCTTTTTCCTAAGAACTAGCTTTGCAGCTGGCTTTTGAGTAGGACATTCCATCAATTACTGTTTTTCTCTGTAATCTTTTTAATGTGTGTAGCATTAGAATGCTTAATAGTAGCTTAATGAACTCCAGACAACAATACTTTATGAGCAGAGAGTAAGGAGGCCTCTTAATGTTAATTTGTGCCTCCTTTTAACTGTTCTTCAGTAACTGGGATGTTGCTGTGTTGTCACCACGGATGCCATTGTTTTCTTAATTTGTTTCTCTTCAGTCTCTGTGCATACTCTTTATTTGCTCTGAAGGATCTTTCTTGCAACCAGCAACCTTTTACTCCTCCCCTTGTATAAGGTAGAGGAATTGACCGCAAGGGGGAAAGGTGTCTCTTCAAGTTACTATAGCGATCAAAACCTATTGCCTTGTCCTGTTTTTCATTTGCACCCCTTTTTTATTTTCCGTACATGTTTCCAAGTAGGCAGTTTTCCTGTGGTATGTTCTAGTCCTCCTGCTCCTACCAATTGGCATGTTTTTCACCTTTTCTGCACTGCAAAAGTACTCTAACCTCTTCTTCCACAAATGGTCCTGTTGCCTACGTTGTAGAACGTGTTGGCGTTCTTCCCAAGATGTATAACGATAACTATGGCATCTAGATGATGTGTGTTCATCACAGGGGAAATTTATATAGATAAATATATTACTATAGAAAACTAATTTGACCTCTTTCTTTGTAGCTATTCATTATTGCACTTCTATTTCAGCTCTATAGAACTAAATTACATTAGGTTGTAAGTTAGGGTATGTAGCTCAGTACGTGAGTAGTCATTGAAAGCTTCACGCAGCTTTTTTTAAAGTTGTTTTAGAGTGGTCTAAGTAAGTGTTTATTGTATTTCATATACAAGTAGTTTAAATGAATTCTCACTGTGTTACTGAATGCTGAAGTGCATCAGCAAAGCTGTTTTTAATACGAAGGCGGTGCTCTTATGCATGTAATAGGTATAGATCATCAATCTTATTAAAACTGTCACTGGTATGTTCTCTTGGCAGCAAGTCACTGATAGCTTGAGGCATACTGGCCTATTTTCAGCTTCGTAGTGATTCTGGTAAGCAAGTAAAAATAAACAATTTGTGTTTTAAAAAATAAACAGTATCTTATGATATTATGAATCATCTATTTTATACAACAAATAACCTATTTCCTGACTGTTGTTCTGTTCCACCAAGGAGGCTTATTTTTCTCCAGAATGCTACCTTTTTCCACCTGAATCAAATCTTTTTTTTTTTTAATCTTGTCATAAGCCTGAGTCTTCCGTTTAGATGAATCATCTTGTTTTGAGGATAGCTCATGAGGGATTTGAAAATATCAAGTGTTTCTTGTTTTAGTACTTGCTTCTGTTTGATTTTTGAGCCTTGTTAAAGATTCACATCATGTGTGAAATATTCTGTATTTTCTTTTAATACATAAAAGTTCATGTGACTTATAAGAGATTTCATTGTGCATTCCTTCTGACAGCTTTCCAGATTTGTGGCTGGAGATGTCATAAAATAAAAGTGCTTCATGTGCAGAGTGGAGGCAGATGGAGAGGAATACTATTGACCTGACTGCTCCAAATCTGAAAATATAAATTAAATATGGCAAAAGCTATATAGCTACTAGGGAAATGATGCTGCTTTTCTTTGTAAGCCATTTTTTACGTAAGATCAAAGGCAAAGTTGGTGTTTTGTTGTATCTGGTGCTGAAATATATGAGCAGTTTTCTTGGTGAGTTTATAGAGCCACACATCTAGGTATGGAACTGTATATTGGAGAGTTTGGGGTTTGTATTTGGGAATGGACATATCAAAACACTGGCTTACATATTAGAAACAAAATCATTACTAACTTTTTAAAAGCAATTTGTAGTGATGTTTACCTGCTGTGAAACAGAAACTCTACCTCTCATACTAATCTGCATGTTGCTGTCCTTTAGTTATGGCTGTGAAACTAATGAATGGTTGTAATTTAACCAAAAAATTTTGGTTTTGCTTGAGGTATAGTTACAATGTGAAGATCTTTCACTTAAGAGTTGGATGAAGGCTTCAACGTGCATCCTGATGTCTAAGTAGAAAGTCAGCTTTCTGAAGGCATCCCACTCTTAAATTGCCATTTTTGGAGAGGTCCCTTCTAGTGTGTGACTAAAACAGAACTCTTGGGTGGGGTTTCTGTTGTCCAGCTTTGATATCTTACTTTGCTGAGATGTGGCTAGTTTCTAGTGGAGCAAATAAAGTTTGATTGAGGTCTTTTGGAATAAAGAATTCTGAGCAAATACTTAAGCATGTTACGAGTAGTTGCCCAAATCCTCCCAACAAAGAAAGGCAAACCAGTTAGACATTCATTATTTTTAGCAAGAGTCTGCTTTTTCTTTTTATTTACCTAATTTCTGTAAGTATGTGGAACTACTGCTGCTTTTTTTTTTTTTTCTTCTGCTTAACTACTGAATTATCTTAACTGTACAGGACCTTGAAGTTGCAAACTTTGTTTAAACTTAAAGGTAGTCCATGTTTCAATATATGGTTGCCAGACTCTTGCTTAGTTCACAGCTTTGTAAGACATAGATGTGTTTAACTTCAAATTTCTGTGAAGGAAAAATGTCTCATCAGTTAAAACCAAATAATCCTAGTACTTTTATATGTATCTTCTCATTATTTCGTAAGTATTATTCTTCATATAACCTTCACTGTATTTTGGGGAATCGCTTTTCTTCCCTTCTGTAGCACAACTATGTGAATTCATGAAATTCAGGAGCCTATCTTCATTTTCCTCTTAGTTTTGATGCCTGAAACCAGTACTTAAAGTAGTGATGATTTTTCACTACAAAGCAGTTATTTCATGACTTCAAATTCACATACCCTGGCTTGCTCGGGTTTGTCCTGTAGCTGATCTAAGCTGTATTCTGAATTGCCTTCTCTGAGCAGAAAACCTGCAGCAGGTCTTTCCAGCGCTGACCTTTTGATACATAAGTAAGGAGTTTGCTGCAGCCTTTCCCTCCAGTGAGGGCATGTGCTGGAGTCCCCTGGACAAAGGACACTGCTGAGGAGAGAAACCTGGCAAAGGGTTAGATCCCCTGGAAATTCTCTGCCTGTCAACTTCTGCTCACGCTGACCAGAGAGTCCAGAAACCATTCAAAGGAGGGGACATGCATATACGTGCTGGGGATGTTCTTACTAAGAACCCATCTCAGAAAATGGAACTGCCATGTGGGAGTATAGCTCATGTTGGCCAGGGTATGTATTTAGTAATAATCGTCATAAAGGAGTCCTCATTCCTCATAGTATTTTATATCTTAATAATGGAAGTTCTGTGCAGAATCATAGGCTTGGTAACCTCCCTCCCTGGAGGCACTTGGAGCTTAAAAAGCAGCCGTGCTATTTTAAAAGCTATATATATGTAAATCAGGCAGAGCCACAGGGTGATGGATAGATGTCTTTGTTTAAATAAGTCTCTCTAAATTCACTTAAGTGTCTTCAGCCCTGATTGTGCAGTTTTCTCTTAACAAATGTTTTCCTCTAAAATTTGAACAGTCGTAATGGAATTAAATAGTCCTTCTATTATGAGGTGCATCCAGTGTTTAAATAGTTACCCCTTATACCTCGTCAGTGACTTGAACAGGAAGGAAGATTGGTTCAGTTTAGTCCAGTAGGGGTTTTTTTTCGGCAGAAGTGGTGAAATCCAGGTGGTGCTTCCTTGCTTGTACTAGAAGGAACAAAAATGCTTATGCTGTGTTCCCCCTCTTTAGTGTTTAGGTAATTGTCAGTAATACTTACAGGCAGAGTTCTCCTTCAACCATTTGAAAATGTTTTTCATTATAGTTGTTGAAGCCTAACTAAATGCAAGTTTGATGTTAATCAGTCTTTGTTCCTTATTCTGCATTTGTAAGCAAGTTAAGGCAAGGTAATTCTGGTAAAATTTTCGTGGTGATACACAGGAGGCTGTAAAGTCTACGTGAAGAGTTGCAATTTAATAACAATACTGAAATAATATGTGTGCAGCGCAGGGTTCTCCTGTCCTTCTGCAGTGCTGGAAGTAAAGTATTGCCATCACTTTTACAATGTGAAAACTGAAATTGTGAAATGAAGAAAGACTATACAGTGTTACAAAACATCATAATTAAACTTTAGAATTGCTCTTTCATTTCTATGCAAGTCACAAAGTGTTTGCCATGATGTGAATGCTTGTGTCAGTTGGAGGGGGAACGTGCAGCAATGGATTTCTTGCTTCAGCTTTTACTCCACCTGCAAAACCAGTGGTGACATTTCTCTGAAACTGCATATTTACATTCACTCAATTTTATATGTAAACAAATTACAGAAGTGAGGCTCTTCGTAACAGCATATTAAATCTTAATGCTGTTTTGGGAACTGTAGGACGGTGTTTCTGTGTGGTCTACAGCCTGTGCAACTAAATTGCTGAATACCTTCAGGAAACTCTTCAGGATTGTGTTCTTAATGGGGAATTTCTGACTGGGACATGAAACACTTACTACTGTGGACACCAGGAACCTGTTTCTTTCCATACAACATGTAGCCAACAAGTAGTTCTCCAGTACTGGCATATGAAGAAGAGCCGAGCTGGTTTTGATACAGCCAAATAATCCTCTGATTATTTCTTCATTGTTCTATTTCGTTAGTCCTGGCTACTGAAATACTCTGTGGAGAAGCATCCAGAGTAGGTACAAAAAAAGGAAGACAGGAAAGCATGACCAGATTAAAATAACTTGGGTGACATGAGAATGTCTGGATTTTTTAAGATTTATTGCCTAACTGTATCTTAGGATTTTTTTATCAATCTGCACATTTAAGAATTCTAACTGCTAAACCACATGCAAAAGCTATTTTTTTCCCCTGCAAATGGATTTCTGAATGCTTTTTTTATATATTGTTCCCTAACTTTGTCTAGTCAGCAGAGGAGAAAATCCTATTTATTGGTGCAATTTAAATGTGACTGTTAGTTCTGAAAGAAACTCTTTTAATTAAAAATGTTCTTCTCCGTTTTCTGGATACATACTGTCTATTTAATAGAAAGGACTGCCAAGCTGTGACTTCTTTTGGCAACTGTGAATCTAATTAACATTTCTGTATCAAATAGAACCTTTTTATTTTAAATTTGCAAAAGGAATGTAGGAATATTCTTTTTATTTGAGTTGTTTGCTTCAGCAGCAACTATGATCTTTTTGCTCATAGTTGGGGGTTGCTATGCTACAATCTGATTGATAAATGCAGTTGGGATTCTCTCGTCAGCTCATTGACTTAAAATGCTGCCCTTATGCTTATTTGAAAAATATTTTTTTTTGTGATGAAGCTTAAACTATAAAAAGCTAGCAAATGAGATGAAACCACTGATTTGTAATTCGCCTCGCACATCTAGTCCTTTTTTTAATGTAAAAGAAAATGCTTTTGGTTTAATTTGGTATAAAAACAAATGCTGTTCATTAAGAGGACGCATAACTCAAATAAGCTTGAGGAGATGTATGGAAATGTTACGATTTTTAACTCAAATTGAATCATCTTTCTATTCAGCAGCTATGAGGGAAAATACACAAGCAACGTAATGAATGCGGTTGCATTATATGTCACATTACTTACACAGAGGAGTTATATGGACAACAGATTTTTATGTGGTCAACTTATCACGCTCAGGGGAACAATGCAGTTCTCTCTTCCACTTGAGAATATTTGATAAGAGATCGCTGGTTTTGTCTTCAAAATCATCTGCTTGTGATAAGCACTCGAGGAATCTTGTGGCCCACTAGTTGCCTAACTGTTTTTAATATAGTAATTTTGTTTTATCACCTGGGTGTGGGATGCTGTAAACAGAACTACTGTAAGCAGTTGTAGGACTGGAGAGAAAATATACTGGAGATTTCAGACCATTGTAGGACTTTCCTTAAAACCCGGTAGTTATAGATAGCTAGGTGAAGCACATTTAGACTATCCTGTTTTTTGTAGTTCTTGGTCACTTTAGCAAATGTTATGCCACTGTTACAGTCCAGTTGACTGAGAAGGCCAAGCTTTGAGGAAATCAAGTACTCCTGGAAGTGTGAACTGCATTGAAGGGATAATGGCATCTGGTGATTTTCTGTTTTAAGCTCCTAGGTTTAATCCGTACTCTTTCTTTTTTTCTAGTTCTGTTGTGTAAGTAGGCTCAGAAAAATATTGTCACTATCTCACTATCAGAATATCACAGTGCATGGAAATGCAGTCTTCAAAATATACTGTAATGTCATCTTGTAAAGTACTGTCGTAAAAAACAGAAGTGTCTGGAACAAAGTCTTCTGTTTGTCTATTACAGTTCTGTTTAAGAGTGGATTGCTGTGTAAAGTATCAGTACAGTTTAAAGAGTCTTGCTTTCCTTTTTATTTTTGAAGGACTTGGTAAATATTGAGATGTTTTTGACTGCTAAAGAAGTGGAAGAGTCATTGGAAAGACAAGAGACTATGACTTGCTTGGCTTGGTGTCATGATAACAAATCCAGGCTCAGAAAAATGAAGGTATGAAAACGTAATGTGTTCATATTTTGCTTAAATACTACTTGGATATTTCATTTGGACAGTTTGATTTAAATTATAGGTCGTGAATGAGGGCAGTAAGTAAAATAACTCTTCTTTTAACAAGCTGTAGGTAGTTGGAGCTCAACTAGCTCATGCAAATGCCAAACCTTAAACTGAGTGATAGATCATCTTTGAATGCAAGTGTGTCTCAGCAAACAATGCTTAAATAAAATAATAGTAAGTTGGTTAGTGTGATTTACGTATGTGTAAATGCAAAAGTACGTTATGTATTGATGCATGTGAACTTAAATTTATGACTCTCTGCATCCTGCTGAGGTTACACCTTCATATGTAAAGTGAATTATCTTAGGAGTGAGGTTACCTGATAAACCTATGTCCTCAGGCTTAACACTAAGGGAAATGTCATGCAAATTTTGAAGTTGTGTTCATAAGAAAATAAAACTCGAGTAAGGAACTAACTTTCTGTGAGAAACTACTGTTGAAATCCTTTTTTTTTTTCTTCCCAAAAATAAAAGCTGAGTCTAATCAAGTAATAAACACAGTAAGTCTTTGTCTGGGCATTGAACACCATGACCTGAACATGCTGTATACTTGTTCCTTGTCTCTTAAATCCTGCATTTAAAAACACGCTGTAATCTTTTATAGGGCTTGCAGAAATCTGCTTTTAACTGATATTAACCAAAATCCCTGCCTCCCTCAAAAATGTACAAAAATCTATTTCTGCACGCCCTACTTTATTTTTTTTTTTAAACAAAAACCAAAGCTAAGGCTGTGAGAGATCAGAGTTGAAAGAAGAGTAATCAAAATCACTATGCTGCCTTTTGAAACACAGATAAACACTTCTTCTGTTTCTGGTTGCTTAGCTACTCATCAGTGTTAATGTTCTAAAATCCCAGCCACCACCTTAATGCAAGCCTCATCTAAAATTTAAACGGTGTTGACCTAGGGGAGCACACAGTCCTGTGACGTTTACAGATGTGAGGTAACTGAACTCTTGTGAATGGCTGCTGTGGGATTGTTTGAAGGTATACAACGTTGAAATATGCGCATCATCCGATTGTTGAGGACTCTTTTAGTTACCTTTGTCTGCAGAACCCGTAGAGCCACTGGCTTGCAGCTTACTTGAAGATTCATAAGAACAAAACACTAACTCCAAAGATTGGTTTGGGATGTAGGTATTTTGCCGTTGAAACATTTTAACAAAATACTAAGCCCTAGGATTTACTATCATTAATAATTAAAATCTTGATCTTTTTTTTTTTTTTTGTAGAAATAAACTTAGCTAAACTTGTAAATGAGGGAAGTGTGTGGATTTGAATAGTGACATATTTTAAAATTGTCCCATTCAAAAATTTCAAGTAGAGAAGAAGTTTTTATTCTCTGCTATAAACATGGGCTTGAGTACAGAAAAATGCATAGTTGGAAAATAAATTATTTTCTGTTCTGTAAGCTTGATGCATTTTGCCATACGTTAAAATATACATTTTTATGTTCCAATGGGTTGCATTTCAATTCTCAAAATAAGAAGTTGCTGTGTGTGCATCAGTCACTCCAGACCATTCACTGATGAAAATTTGGAGTTGGCCAAATTCCTACTGAAGTCCCTGAGGAATTTTGATATTGCTGTGCTGATGGACAATAAACAAAAGGCAACTATTCAGTAGAAGCATGTGAGAAGGAAAAAAACATTTGCCAAATGATGCAGGGTAACTCAAGGAATCGTTCTTTTCAAGATAGAGAGGACTTGGGGTTTTCATTGTTTTCATAAGCTAATAGAGCAGTTGACTGTGTCCCTATGAAGAAGCATAGTGACTTGTTCTTTTTTTGTGGGGGGGAGAATCTTTTTCTTTTTAATTCCACATATTCGAAGTTTTTTTATAGATTTTGTGAACTGGTGATGGAATTTGATTTAAAGGGACACTGTCAACTTCATTAGGCTTCAAATTTTACCTTTTTCCAAAAACAGGTAAATGCCACTTGGTTTTCTTGTTTGAAACTTGTTTCCAGCATGGCTTTTAGATGTTTGACAAGAGTGGAATAGAAGTTTGAAGAAAGGGAGGGAGGGGATTGCAGGAACTTAAACTCTGTGCTGGTTTTTGTTAATATTGGGGATTTTCAAAGTGTTATTCAAAGACTGGTTTCTTCTTTGCAGTCTTCTGGGTAGACCTCTCTTGTCTAAATTATCACATAGCCCCAAACTTCTGTTGAATCAACTACTTGAAATTGTCAAAACCATACAGACTCTGCCTGTTACTTTCACTTGCATCTCAGGTAACAGTGCTTTCAGTCGTTAGGAAAAAGTTCATCTATGCTAAATACTGAAGCTTTGAAGGAGGCGAGAGGTTAAGGTTTTTGTTTGCTTTTAGGGAATTCTGTGCTGATGTCTTGTCCCAAAAGTCAGCATTTCAACTTGTTTTGCATGAATGCCTAAAAGCAAGCAAACAAGGTTGCATGTTATTAACACTTTTCTTTTTTGTTGCGCATACATAGTACTTAACACGCTGTGCAGTGCAGTTTTGCCACCATCTAAGACCCTATCTTGTCTTTCACCTCAGAGCTGTCTGGAGTTCAGCCTAAGGATTCAGGAGTTCATTGAACTTATTCGACAGAACAAGAGACTGGATGCTGTGAGGTATGAAATTAAGATGCTTGTCAAACAATTTTCTTAGCAGGATGGTATTAAGCTTCATTAGAAACATGTGACTGTTACTGCAACACCTAGAAGCCCTGCTGCTGTAAAGGATCTTGCTGTTGTTATGATCAGCCTTTGAATTTAAGCTGAGATTGATTTGATTTTTGGGGTTTTTTTTTTTAAGGCATTTAAAGATGTCATCCCATGAATGCCCCTGTTTGAAAATTTAACATTGTTGCTCAGACTCTGCGTTGTTGTACTTTCAAAATCAATGCTTAGACAATTAATCTGTGTTATAAAGCAATTGTATTTTCTGGTGGTATACCACGGAATGGATATCCTTTCCTTTAATTATAATGTTCAAGAGGTACAGCTAGCTCCTCATAGGAACTCATTGCAGGTTTAATAGCAAAAACTGCTGAAAGGTTAATGGAATGCCCATCCAGAGCTGAACTTTTCAATTTTGACTGAGTTCTATTTTACCATCTTCATTGAACTTGTTCTATAAGTTATGCTTTTAGGCCAAGTTTGCATTTTGTATTGAATGGATAATTTGGACTTCTATCTTGTCGTGTATGCGAGAATAACGATATTATTCTGTTACCCCGACACCTTTCTCCAGGGCCCAAATGAAGAAACCAACTCAATATCCCTTTTCACCTCCTTTGAACCGGAGTCAGACCTGACTTCAACTACAAGACACTCTTTCTGGCAATACTTTTAACATCATCAAACGAAGCAATTTATACTTTTGAGTTAATGATCCTGATTCAAGGTGTTGGAGTAACGTTCCAGGATAACGCAGGAAACCAGATCTGTTGAAATAAGTGGATTTTTTATACTGGGCTATAGAATATGTTGATAATCTTGATAAGCAGTGATCTTGCCAGCACCATAAAGTATGGAGCAGGTACTTTTTGTGAGAGTATTTAAACCTGGGGAGAGATGACTAGGTTCATGGTCAGACTTGAAGCTTTGCTGATAAATTCTGGTAACGCTATTGCTACCTCACATTTCTGAGAAGTCTTATGTTAAGCAAGTTGCAACTCTTACTGCCTTTAAAAACTTAAAAAGCACTTCAGAAATTGAAAAGGCTTGTGTTTGTGGCAAAGCTGCTTTGTGGAGTACAGAGCTATAGAAAAGATATGAAGTGTCATAACATAAGACACATCGAAAGCTTTTTAACACATTCCCTACTTTCGGGTACAGAAGCTCTTCTGCAGGGCCAACTACTTAACCTTAAAACTTCAGGAGAGTAATTTTGGGGGCCGTGTTAGTATTAGACTGGCCTCTCCACATACTTGCACTACCTTTCCCTTTATTGTCTTTCCCACCCATTCAATTCAAGAAAAGTTATCTGCAGTTGTTATTTCTAATTTCATTCAAATGCTTGCTTTGAGGTGATGTATCATTCCTGCATTGTCCTACTTGCACCCATATAATTGTTGTTTTGATCCCAGCCAATGCAAATGTGCAATCTGATAAACCCCAGCTAATTCTAGAGTTGTTAATTTAAAAAATAAACAAACAAACCCCCTCCTATATACTAGCTTTGATATGTGCACTTGCCCCTTTGACAGAGTTCTCAAATCCTAGCCAATTGTCAGATACTTATGAACAGGATGAAAGACAACTACATTATCTGTCTTCTGAAGCCCATGGTGTTCTTTATATCAAACGAATACTGTGCCTTTGTGCCTTTAGCTTTATTCTCTGCTAAGTTTGCTTCTTTGCCAAATGTGCAGTCATCCATCTTCACAATGAGTAGTCCATGCTCTAAAAACTATTTTCTTTGAGCTGTAGTTTCCTTATATAGATTGGAAGCCAGAAGGCAGGCATAGAGCTGAAATAAGAAGACAGACAGAGAACTGGGATAAAGTAGATAAGGTCATTCTGTATTTAATGTTGTTGCTGGATATTTGTTTCCCTCTGATCCCTTTTCCACATCAGAACTAGTAAAATTTGCAAGCTGTCAACCTTTAAGAGGACTCAGTGCTCTTGGCATGGAATAATTTGTGCTGTCATAGTCACTCTGGTTTAAAACTTACAGCTCCTATCTACATTGCAAACCAGCATCCATATTGAATGTTTTTAGGGGTGAAGCATGTGCATTCCATGTACCTATTGAAATTCAGGGCTGATATATATATGTTTTACCCAGCAATTATAACTTGCCAGTCATAACAATGCTGCTTTAACTTACTGTAAAATGAAAAGGAGCTGCAGAAGTCCTCCTAGATCTTAATTCACTCCTTTTTAACAGGGTGGGTTTTAATAACTTTATACGTTCCAAGTTCAGCATCTCAATGCTTTACTTAAACAATGTAGCCTAAAAATGTTAATCTTCCCCATTTCATACTCATATACCCTGAATCAGGGAATATATTTTGGGAAGGTGTAGCATAAATCTCATTGTTTCTAGCAAAGCATTGCAACTTGTGTTTTTATTAGCTTGCTTCTGTTAAGTGCCTGTAGCAGAATTCTTTCAGTATTGTGTCCCTGGTGCAATAAATAGGTCAGGCATCCATTAGGAAGCAGAGAAAGAGGCTGTTTACCAAGTAGTTTCCTGTATGAGTGGAACTCAGAGAACTGACATTTTGCTGAAACGCAGCTGGTGTTTAAATAAGTTTGAAAGCTTTGCTTACTGCCTGCTGAGAACCTCTAAAGTGACATATTGCTTTTAGGTTAAAATTATACATCTTTTTAAGTAAGTGTTTGAATTTCTGTAGCTTTTTAGAATATGATTACAAACTGACCTTCCTTCCTTATCAACAGTCTTGGAGGGGCAAGTTTTAAGAAAGTACAAAAGCTGATTGTTGGATACAAAGAGTGAATCTTTAAGTGAAAGTTCATCACAAAGATTTTTGACAAGTATCTGTAGCTCTTCAGTTTGGTTTTTTTTTTTTTTGGTTTTTTTCTAAAGCTGATACCTATTCCAGTAACAATGAATGACTGATGACACTAATTTCATACTTTTGGGTCTCTCACTGATTTCATTCTGGGAAATCTGACAGCCTTCTGCTACGTTGCTCTTCAGGGATGCTAGAGATACACAGACTTCTTAACTAAAAGCTTAACAAGACACCCTGTGCACTTTGTTTTGGGATATAAAAGGCAAGAGTGAATAAAAATAGCTGATGACAGACAGGGGAAAGTGACCACAGTCTATTCATTTGAGTAAACTTCTTTCTTACAAGGGTGAATTAACAGTTTGTCCCTTTGTTTTTAGGGTGGGGTTGAACAGGTACATAAAAATAATAAAACTGCTGAGCAATGTGAGTATAACTTTGCTAGTAGTACTGATGGTCTCTGAGATAAAAGCATTCAGACATCAGTCAGAAAGACTGAGCAGAAAGAGCAAATCTTTTCCTTGTAACATTGTGTTTGTGTTCAGTTATTGCTAATTCCTAATGAGTATGTTCATTCTTGAATTTAGGCATGTGCAGACATACTCATACGAGGAGCGGCTGAGAGAGCTGGGGTTGTTTAGGCTGGAGAAGTGGAGGCTGAGGGGGAGACCTTATTGCTCTCTACAACTGCCTGAAAGGAGGTTGTAGAGAGGAGGGAGCTGGGCTCTTCTCCCAAGTGACAGGGGACAGGACAAGGGGGAATGGCCTCAAGCTGTGCCAGGGGAGGCTCAGAGTGGACATCAGAAAAAAATTTTTCACAGAAGGGGTCATTGGGCACTGGAACAGCTGCCCAGGGAGATGGTTGGATCACCATTCCTGGGGGTATTTAAAAGGCAGGTATATGAGGTGCAAAGGGACATGGTTTAGTGGCAGATAGAAATGGTTGGACTCGATGATCCAAGAGGTCTTTTCCAACCTGGTGATTCTATGGTTCTGTATGCACTATATAGCTGATATATTTTTAACAACTTAATGTACCTGTATTAAGCAGTAAATTGTAAGTCTTCAGCTCTTCATAAATATTCTTTTATTCCTCGATTTGCCAAGCGCAATATGTCTGCTGTACCTGCCTGGGCTAGAGGAACAGCTATTTCAAACAAAAAAAGGGACTGTGCCTCTACAGAGTTTGCAGAATCATTTGGGGATTTGAAAACCAAAATTTTCTGCCTATTACTTTGATCTGTCACAAGAATTTAGTGGGTGGTTTTGGTGATGGTCCATTGGTCATGATTTAAAAAAACTCTTTAAAATAACCTTAGCCCTCTGCTCAAGCTGCACTGACTCATGCTGCTGGTAGTAAAAACAGTGTAAATAAGCGTTGTAAGGCTCATCTATGCCTCCAAGAGCACACATGCGCTAAGAGATGGAAATAGCGGAATGCAAAGGGAAGGGGTTAGTAACGTCATGGGGGCAGATAGGGTGTTAGTTGAATGTCCTGCATCCATGAGTTCTCACAGTGCTGTTTCTTGCTTCCCAATCTAAAAAAGACTTCAGAGTGGTCTAAGTTAATGTACTTGTTTCTCTTCCAGAAGGTACCTTCCTTTATTTTTATTCTCTGTGTTGGCACTTGGAAGATGAAGTTCAGACACTAGGAGGCTTTGTGGGAAAGCTAACTTGTTTTCTTAAGGGACACAGAAGGGAGAGTCACTTCAGAAAACCTGATTGCTTCTAGCTGAGCCAGAAATGCCCACCACATTCAAACGTGTTCAGTACTTTGCAGATGATGGTACTGTTGGACTGCTAAGCACTTCTCCTTTGAAGCCTCCCAGTACTTAAGGGGGGCCTACAGGAAAGCTGGGGAGGGACTCTCTGTTAGGGAGTGCAGTGACAGAATGAGGGGTGGCAGATTTAAGCTGAAAGAGAGGAAATTTAGATTAGATATTGGGAAGATTTTTTTTTTATTGTGAGGGTGGAGAGGCACTGGAGCAAGTTGCCCAGAGAAGTCGAGGCTGCCCCCTCCCTGGAGGTGTTGAAGGGTGGATGGGGGCTTTGAGCAATCTGATCCAGTGGAATGTGTCCCTGCCTATGGCAGGTGGGTTGGATTTGGATGATTAAGGTCCCTTCCAACCCAAACCATTTGAAGATTTTTGTGAACAGCTCACACACACATAGTGATTATGTCATACGTACACAAAACAAAGTATTAATTCTCGTGGCTCTTGAACACATACAGTAAGTGTCACAGTATTTACCTGTCACATCTCGGGGCCTTTCTATAAGTGAGGCGCTTTTATTATTGAAATGCTGTCTGTAAGAGCAAATTGCCACAGCCCAACAGGGAGCAGGACCACGATATGACTGATGCTGGTACAAAACTGAAGGACCACTTCTGTTTTAATATCATAGAACACGAGCACAGAGTCATCACAGTTCTTCCAAGATGATATTTTTCTCTTCTCTCTCATGCATGCACAAACAGTGATTTACCTAAACTAATAGGTCTGACTTTTTTGCTTTGCCTAAGCTTTCTTTTAAACACCTATTGCTTTTATCTGAAGCTCTGCGCTAGCAATTATTTTAGCTTTCTCCCAGTACATCCTGGCTGCCCAGTCTCTTCTGTCAGGCTGTGGGGTTTTGTACTTCTGCTCTCATAACAGTAATCACCTGGGGAAACAATTTACATTCCTGAATTGCTCACCCAAAATAGGAAGTTGGGTGGAAACAGTCTGTCCCGCATAACTTCCATTACTTCCTGGCTTGGGTGGGAGAGGAAGTAGGACTACTAAAACACTGCCAAAGAGACTGTTCTCATGGTATTGATGACCTAAGTGTAGTGAGTGGAACACAGCTGGGGAAAAAAAAATACTTATCTCGATCTTTCTTTTTTTTAAACTCAGTCTATAAAATGAACAATTGGAAAATACTGTATATTCCTAAAAGTAATTTAACTTTAAATAGATTTTAAAAAGACTCTTTAGAAGTTAAAGAGCAAACACCAGAGTAATTCAGAGATTACTTGCTATCTTCCTCATAATACAAACCATGGAGAAAATACTGCATGGAGAAGAAATTTCTACACTTAAACAATGCCAGAAATGCAGTACAGCATCGATTCTGTACTCTGTCTGCTGTGCAGCATCTATGCGCCCCTGAAAACAGGAACTTTCAGCAGAAAAGTCAAACTGATCATCCAGCTCAAAGGCTGAGGATTTTCCTGCACACTTGAACACCAACTTGAGAATTTATGATCTTGGGAAGAACAGACGGGGAGGCTTCCATACAGGGTTTTGAAATAGTTGAATATCTTTATATTCTGATAATAATTCTCTGGTTTCTTAGTATTTCAGGAAATTAATACTAAAGTGTGCATTTTTGCTTTAACTACATTTGTATTAATTCTATCACTTTTTTTCAAATATCCAAGTTTTCAGTCTTCTGTCCCTTATAATCAGTATGTGTTCAAGTACAAAAACTTGTACGGAAGTTCTGCTTATTTTTTTTATTTCCTTGGCAAATAAAATTTCTTCTTAATAAGGTGTTTTCTTCTGTATTACCCTGAAATTTCTTGTAGTCTGCGCAGAAAGTGATATTGCTTTTCAGCCTATACCAAAACAAAATTAGTTATTCAGAGGTAAACACACTCTCAATTGTCAGTATAAACAAGGTGGGTATTTGAACATTCTTTGAAGTCTAATAGTTTGGAATAGCTGATTATCAGGCTGCATTTATACCAATTGCGAGTGTATGCCAAAGGAGAAAGTGTGATACATTGAGCTGCAATAGCAGAGATGTTTCTTCTAATAATCAAGGATTTGTCATTCTAGGTGAAAGCAGAGTAAGACTTCATGCTACAGTTAGAAGTTCTAGATTCTGAGAAAATACAATGCTTTAAGTTATTCTTGCATTCAGATTTGAGATGTATTTTTTTAAAGCCTTTTAAGTGCATCATCTTTTGGAATTGTCACATACCAAGAGAAGAATCTAGAGTTTTTCTCTGGTATCTTACGTAATTATGTATGTTTACTTGATTTAGAGACTAGATTATCTAATAAAGGTAGAAATTCTGTTTTTCAGACACGCAAGGAAGCATTTCAGTCAGGCTGAGGGCAGCCAGCTGGATGAGGTTCGACAAGTGATGGGAATGTTGGCCTTTCCTTCAGACACTCATATCTCCCCCTATAAGGTAACCTTCTGTTTGGAATTCAGTGGTACAGAATAATAAAATACACCTTGCAGTTCTTTTTCCTTACAAGAAAATGCATTGATCATTTGCAGATCAAATGTTCTTATTTTAGTTTCTAAAGTCCTTAATTTTAATAGCTGCTCCTGTACGTTAATCCAGGTAGTGTTTGCGTTGTTGCGGTTGGATCTTAATAGTAACAGAGATTCCCACTGAGCTAGGCTCACCGCCAACTCAGCCTCTAAAGATCTGTGGGACTAGAAGCATGATATGCAGATGCACAAGAGAGAAAAGCTGGGGAAGTATGAAGCAAAAATGGACTAGTTTTGTTCAACGCACTAGGCTGTGGCCTTAACACACTAGCATCAGTTCTTCCCTCTACTTCTCAATTTACCATTCTTGCAGTGGTTGGGGTGAAGAACTCAAACAGATCTGAATGATCTGAAAGCAGCATTTTTTATGCTTAAAGTGTTTGGGCTTTTGGATTATACAAATAATGTAGTTATTAGTGGTGTAATATCTACATCTAAATTGGAATCAAGCAGAATTCATAGGTTGTTACTGTTTCTACAGATTTTGAATTTGTTCCATGGTCGTGCGCTGGTTCTTCTTTCTTTTTTAACTTGGCTTTGGAGGCAGAAGGTGGACGAGTTGAGCTGGCAGACAAGGCAAAAATCCTGTGAAATGCCAATCTAATACATGGCACTGACAGTGTAAACATATCTTTTAAACAATTGATGATGACATCAGTGGTTCAACAAAACAAACAAAAAAACCCCAAACCAACAACCCACAACATTAATGTGAATTTCTTTGCTAATCCTGGAAGGATCCTGGTATTTCGGATTCTACACTTGATGTAGAACCTGCTTCCTCGGTACACCAGCATCCTGGAAAAGCAACTGCAAGAAATATCCTTAGCTATTTAGCTGAGGTTTTACATCCCTTCATCAGAACATTTGGTAGTTTTCAGAGGGGTGGGACTGGAATCTGCAGTTAGATTGCTGTTGGTAGAGCAAGGATGATCATTTGTATAGATCTCTTACTGCAGAATCATTTAATTTGGATCCTTGCACAGCTAGCGTGCATGATATAAAAACTAAATTTTCTTTGATCTAGGGTCTTATGTTTTTATAACTTCATGTGCACAAGTCTAACAAAAAGTAAGTTTGGACATTTAAAACAGCTGTCATAAAATATATTCAGTAATACTTGATTTAATCGTATTCCTAGTAAGGTAGTATTAAAAGATACTTTCTAAGCAAGTACACTCGTACTGTGCATTAGCATATATGCGTTCATTTTGTGATGGATTCAGTCTGAGTTTGGCATAATTTACCACTCCCCTTAATTTTCCTCTGGTACAATTAGACGAAAGCAACTTATAGTTGTGTTGTTTTTTAACAGGATCTCTTGGACCCTGCTCGATGGAGAATGCTGATCCAACAGTTTAGATATGATAACTACAGACTACATCAGCTGGGAAACAATTCTGTTTTTACTATAACACTCCAGGCAGGCCTTTCAGCTATAAAAACACCGTATCCTTTAATGCAGATATTACAATCGAGAGGGGGGAAAAAAGCATTGTGGGGGTTCTTTTTGTGGATGCTTTTCAGAGGAAATGCAACACGTGAGTATTTTTGAACAGGTCTCTAAGTTAAGGGGAGATTATAATAAATGGCATTATGGTTTTCAAAAAAAAAAAGCCCAACCCAGAATTTTAAATTGAAGTCCGTGTTGTGTTTGCATACTAGGCTGTCTTTCCATGTGTCTTAATTCAGTGAATATATCTGCAAAAGTTAGTGAGCTGGCTCAGATTGATTTTTATTATTTTTTTAATTATTATCTTTATTTTTTTAAGGCAATTTGACATAGATCTGCCCTGTGTGGTTTTATGTAAATATTCAAATATATCTTTTGAAACTTAGTTGGATTTGCTGCACGCTGTGCCTTATTGAAGAAGGATGGGTACTACTGAAGTGTTCTATATCAGAAACTTCACCTGCAGAGGGTGCCAGACACTTGTTACTCACTCTTGTTCTCCTGAAACAAAGCAAGTGCTTGATTCTTAGATGTATGCTTTAATTTAGGATTAAATGCTCCTGTACATTCTATAACCCAGGCTCTATTTGTGCCATTTACTATCTTTTTTTCTAATGTACATCACGAACTGATTGTTTTTGCATTCTGCGGTGGATGTTCCTTAACACACTGTTCACAGACAGTGTTATAAAGAGGATGGGAGCTCAAAAAACCCAGACTGCCCTGTGTGTAGTAAATCCCTGAACAAGCTGGCTCAGCCTCTGCCTATGGCACATTGTGCCAACTCCCGACTAGTCTGCAAGATTTCAGGGGATGTAATGAATGAAAACAATCCCCCGATGATGTTACCAAATGGATATGTCTATGGATACAATGTAAGTGTTGAAATCATTGTCTTACTGAAGGCTAACACAACAGTGGTTGTGATAACTTTCCGTATCGAAATAAGAGACTATGAACTCTGTTAGAAAGCCTGAAGTATCTTCTGTGTTAACAGTAGAAAAGTTGTTTCTTACAATCCTTCTTAAAGGACTGTACATTTATGTGATTAAATTAGCCTTTAAAAGAAGCTAATGTCTCAATATATGAACTTATAACATGAAATCAAATGGCATGAGAAATATCTTAGATATCAGGAAAAATTACTGGAAGGGTTCTCAGGCGCTGGCAAATTACAGGCTGCCAGGGAGGTGGTCGAGTCACCATCCCTGGGGGTATTTAAAAGACAGATTGATGAGGTGCTGAGGGAATCTGCTTTATTAGTGGACAAGTGTGGTTGAACTCAATGATCTCAAAGGTCTTTTTCAACCAAACTATTCTATGATTCTATATTTCCCGCTGGAGAGGGATAATGTAGAACAGTTAACTTTTGTGGGCAAAGATATTTTTGCCTCTAACATCTTTTTTTTTTTACTTATTTAAAAAGTTTATTTACAAGCCAGTGAAGTAAAACTTTGAGTTGCTATTGTGAATATTATCTTTTGATTTCACTCTTTTTCAGTCTCTGCTTTCTATTCGTCAAGATGACAAAGTAATTTGCCCAAGAACCAAAGAAGTGTTCAACTTCTCACAAGCTGAGAAAGTCTACATCATGTAGGTCCATAGAACACCTGATGAAGTGCCGCTGGAGTTTTGACACGGTGTATATTGGCAAACCCTGCAAGGGCAGGGGCCTTAAAGTGTGGCAAAGAAGCAAAACCTGCCACCTTGGGGATCAGACCTGTCGGTGGCATTATTGTTTCTTGCGACCAAAGATCAATGAGCAACAATAAACACTCTTTAAAAAAAAAAAATGAGAGAGGAATTATGACTTAAGTTTGTACTTGAATAAAAACAAAAACAGATTTTGATTGTTAAGGTTTTGTAACATAAGGTCAAAAATTGGACTCTTCTCAAAAGTACTTTCATCTTCTAAAGGATGATTTTCCTTAAAGATGGACACTTGCACTGGGGGAAAAGTTACAACAGATTTGAAATTAAATCCATTTTTCTTCCCTCTTTTTCACAATTGTCCAAGACCCTTTTGTTATCAAATATTTCAATACTACCAATATGTTCTCCTTTAAGCTCCTATTTGCCTTCTTTACAATCCTCTCGTGAAGCAACGCTGAACATGAATTGTGTAACTTATTTCCATGGGAAGATATTGATGGCTTTGACACAAGACTGGCTTCTCTGGAGGATCAGCTAGGGACTGGCTTGAAGGAGTAGGAAGTCTTTTTCCAAACCCAGATATTTTAAGGAGGTTGCATAAGTATCAAAAGGAACTGAGAACATTTCAGGCAAAATCCAATGCTTGTTTAAATGTTCTTTTTCCAGTCTACCATAGTGTTAAAGTCCTTCTAAAGTTATTAGTTATGTGCATAGGGTTCAATATGAAATCATTAGTGCTACTGCCTTATTTCTTGCTTTGAGAATGTACTCACATGAAAATGAGCTGGTATTCTTAAGTGTTGGGCGAAGTTTCTGAAGATGCCTTGCAGGATGATAACATAATTTTAGGGTCTAAATAGTATTCATTACTGAAACTAATAGTTCAATTTTAACAACTACAGACCACATCCTTATGACTTTTCGAAAGAATTAAACCATTGTAGTTCAAACAGAACCATATTGTAGAGGTTTGTATTTAGCGCTTATTTTTGCATGTTGATGTTGATTAGCTAATAAAAGATTGTAAATGTAAAACATGTTAATAAAAATTGTTTTCCATTTCTTGATTATATAACATTAGAAAGCTGCTTTGTCTTCAAATGTTAGATTAACTTTCTTAAAGGAGTGAAACCTCTGCTCCCCCATCCCAACCATCAACCATAACAATCAGAGCATTGATTTATGCTTTTTGTATTTGAACAGTACACTCCAATCTATGATCCTGCCAAATTTTTTTCTGTCACTTCCTGGAAAACTGCCTCATCTCCAAGAGACTTTCTGTTAAAAATAATTGGTTGGAGATGCTCGGTTTGAGGTTTTGATGCATGACTGATTGCTTTAAAGAAAGCTAACCAGGAATTGGGGGGGGGGGACAACTTCTATTCATGTTCAACTCTTGGAGCTTACAGATACAATCAGTTGATATGTTGGCTGCTCCCAAACTGTAAATCCAGCAGCATTTCCAGTGAGGTGTGTTTTAAAAGGTTCTATTTTCAGTAAGTGGATGTTATTGATGCTTCTGACCAGGTACAGCTGGAACACCACCGAGCTGGCAGCTTGGCAGAGACGAGTGTTCCTACGCTTACTCCTGTGAGGGCCTTTTTACCTCAGCATTTTCTGAACTGATGGGTTTGATTCCTTAAACCAAAAGCAACGTGCAAAGAGGAGGTGGAGGTGGGTAATGAGAGAAGTTACGTTAGTAACTGGAGTAATTGGCTTTCAGTTAAGCAGTAACTGATCTCTTCTTTAGAGGGTAAAAGTTGAAGCATCATCAACTCAGAAGGGGAGGGGACATCACCCTGGGGAGCAGCATTACTAAAACCGAAGTGGAAGAGCGTCTGTTTTTCTTTGGCAGACTATTCACAGCATCCTAGCAGAAGGGCAAGGATAACTTTTGAGAACGGCAATCTCTCTTTTCTCTTCTTTCCAGAAAAGCATGAAAGGCTGAAGCGGGGAGGAAGGAGTAGATTTTTCTATTAGCCCTGAGGAAATCTGTGGTAACTGCATGACAATTGTAGGGCATGGAAATTGCTACTTTTGCTTCTTGAAGTACCAGTTAGAGCTGTGGTTTCCTGGCGTTTCAGCCCTTTCTGTTTTATATGGCCTAAGCAGAGTGGTGGAGGAATCCACGCTACCAAAAAAAAAAGTAGTTTGGTAAGGGAGGGGGAGGAGAGTCACTGTCTTCCAGCAAGTGGGGCTCTGTTTGTGGGAGGTGTCATTTCAGAAGGCTCTGTACTGCTACGAGTTTGGAGTCCCTGATGGTGTGTTATAAAGAAGGTGCTCTTGAAGGACCCTAGAGGAGCTTTAGCTGTTTGTAAGCCGTGATTGCTCACTGCCAAAACCTGTTTGATCAAACAACCTGTTTTGACTGCAGCAAGACCTGTGCGATGCAGGTGGCTTTGGCCTCCTGACTGATTCCTGCAGGATTACCTGCACCCGTAGGCTGGTTTTCACTCTCAAGCTTACTCTGGGATGGCTTTAGAAGTCTTTCAGCTTTATGAGGGTCCAAATTGGTGTCAGGGATGGATTGCTTCAGCGCAGCTTGGAGTTGTGGTTTGTATTCCATGACTGCTTTTTGCAACCTTGAGCTCAGAATCCAGCAGAGGTATCAGGTGATAGCTCGGGTGGCTTCAGACGTCAAACCAAGAGCAGTATATGACTCAGGGTAAGTATAAACTTGCCACCTGTAAACGAAGTTTTTATACTTGTTCTCTCCCTGCGTTGGTTCCTGCCTGTGGGTCTGCTGAGCAGAGGACTTTGGAAGGAGGGTCAGTGTAACATTGGTGGAGACAGGGTGAGGTTATAAAGGCTTTCCTTAACAGCTGAAGCTTTGGGTGAAGATCTTGTTAAACCTGTCCCATTCTAGCAACATCTTGCATACCAGTAAGATTGTAAAATACAGGATGGGGAATCAGCTGTGCAGTCTGACTGGAACCAGATGTCGAAACTTCAACCAAAGTGGCCAGAACCTGCTCTACAGAAACCAATTTTTTTCTGCCAATTGTACATCTTATGTGTTACCAGTGACGCCTGTGTTTCATATCAATCAAAAAGTAGCCATCAGCTACGTTAGATGAGATTCCCTGTCTTTTTTATGGGTAACCTTCATCGTCTAAATGCACCTCAGTCTATTGAAGTGGAAGATAGAGGACAATCCTTTCCTTAAGGGTACAAGTTACTGCTTGTACAATGAAAGGCATCCTTTACAAATCAAAGAGGTTGATTAGTGAAGTGATCCTCCTTTCAAGATCTGGCTGAGCTGTAAATGAATGATATTCTGTACTGTGCTGTTTTTTTCAGTCTTGCCAAGCAATTTAACAAAATGAGATTGGAGGTTCTGGATTTTGGAGTTCCTGTTCAAAGGCAACAGTTTGTCCCAACTGTGCTCAGGGCCAGATTTCTTTGGCTGATTCCACAGAGGCTGACAATTGCCTTAACCTTTTCTTCTCTTGCTCGTGGTCCAAACCCGAAGTCTAAATGCTGAAGATTCTACTTCTTGTGAAAGGAGAAGGAGGTACCAATAACTGTTTGTGCTGGTAACTGTTCACAATGCTGTGGGTTCCTCTGATACCTGCTTCAACTTGAGGTATCCCATTATGGGGTTGAGAAGGGTTCAGGATGCTGAGATTGCACCACTTTATTGGTAGGAGGTAGTGAAGCTGGTAGCATCTTCAGGTAAAGTATTTTGCAGGAAGCTTTAAAGACTGATGAGCTGGTATGGTTAGGGGTTTGTTTTTAGTTTTTAAAGCCAGTCCTTTCCTACTCATTAATAAGATTACTTCTTACAAAAAAAAAAAAAAAAAAAAAAAAAAAAAGACGATCTGGGAGCAGAAGAATGAGAAAGTTATGTATAGCTGGTAATCTGCCAAAAGGAAGCCCTTGAACATCCTTAATAGACCACTGTTCAGGAGAAAAAAAGTAATATTTGGCTTTCTGTTTTCCTGCTTCAGGTGCCTGAGCAGAGCGTATTGACACACCAAGCACTTTATTGGGGAATGCTTTGAGACACATGACTGTACTCTGATCTGGTGTACAAGGTGTCCTCTGGCACAATGCAGAGGTCACTGTGTAACAAAATGAGTATTTAAATCTCTTCCATCCTGTTTTGCCGTGTTCTATAACGAGGTACCAGTTTCTACTCAGCAAGGTGTTTCTTCCTGCAATGTCCTGAACTCCATGGCACAATTAACACTATCCCAGTAGAAGGCTGGGTCGTTTGGGCTTCCTTATTTGGGTTTTGTACTCCTTAGGCCACAGTTTTTGGTTGTGTTCTCCAGCATGCTCCACCCTAAGGGCTGGTTCTGTTCTGTTTCCCTGGCCCTGAGCAGTAATTTTCCTGTGGTGTGATTTTCTGGCTTTTGGTACAAATAACCTGCATCTTCAAAGGCAAAGCCAGGCTTTAGTGACAATGGGCTGTCCCGTCTCTGTGCTTTCTGCATTAGTGCACCGAGCAAACCCCAGCCCAGACCAATAGGACAATTGATCAAATCTGATCTTTATCTGATCCTTGAACAGATAAACCTGCAAATTGTTTCTTCTGGTCATTGGATGCCGCTGTAACTATTTGTTTTTATTTGATGATGAGGGGCATCTGCATGTGAGGTAGTGAACAGGATTTCCTTGCCATGGTGCTTCTCTGAAGATTCAGTGCCCAGTTGGTTCTGCGGTTTGGGTAATTCCCACCCACCCTGAAAGGCAGTCTTTTCATTTATTTATTTATCTTAAAGAATTGGCTGTGTTAAGGAAGTTTTCTTGAAATGTTCAGAAATTCAACTTTCTCTAGGGTGGGTGGAGGTGGAAAACAGAATCTTCTGTTATCCGTTTGCTAACGTCTCTACTTCTTGTAGCCAGGCAGGTTCTGTAAGTAGAATAAAGTCTCTCGAGCACATAGTTACGGGAAGAAAATTTGCACTCATTGGCATCAAGAGGAGCAGGAAGCTGTAGAGCACAGAAAGCCAACCGTATCCTGGGCTGCATCAAAAGAAGTGTAACCAGCAGGTTGGATGAGGTGATTCCACCCCTCTACTATGCTTTGGTGAGACCTCACCTGGAGTACTGTGTTCAGCATGGATATGGATCTGTTAAAGCAAATCCAGAGGAGGGCCACAAAGATGATCAGAGAGCTAGAGCACCTCTCCCATGAAGAAAGGCTGAGAGAGTTGGGATTGCTCAACCTAGAGAAGGGAAAGCTCCACAGAGACCTTAGGGCAGCCTTCCAGTACTTCATGGGGGCCTACAAGAAAGCTGGGGAGGGACTCTTTATCAGGGCATGTAGTGATAGGAGAAGTGGTAACAGTTTTGAGCTGAAAGAGAGGAGATTTAGATCATATATATTTAGAAGCATTTTTTGACTATGAGAGTGGTGACACCCTGACACAGGTTGTCCAGAGAAGTCATGGATGCCCCATCCCTGGGGGTGTTCAAGGCCAGGTTGGATGAGGCTTTGAGCAACCTCACCTAGTGGAAAGTGTCCCAGCCTGTGGCAGGGGGTTGGAACTAAATGATCTTTAAGGTCCCTTCCAACCCAAACCATTCTATGACTTTATAATTGTTGGATGTGAGGGCTGAAGGGGATTTTTGATGCAATAGCTATAGAGCTCATACAAAGTAGTTCTACATTATAGATGGCTTTTGTGAGATGTTATACATGTATCTGAGCTAGTCCTTGGAAAAAAACCTCATCTTAAGGAAAAAAACCTCATCGGCTCTAGTCCTGATTTCAGTTTGAACTGATGTCCTAAGGCTCTGTTAACGATGTTCTTAATTTCAAAAATTAAATGAGTCTATCGTTGCTAGCTAGCGACAAGTTAATCTCACTGAGAAGCTCACAGTTTTGAATAACAGGTTTCAGACTGTGTCATAAAATGACCGTGTTAACATAAGCAGAGACTTGTATTCTATTCCAGAGGAAATCAACTGTAGGATGATTAGCGCCGCAACAACAAAACCAATAGGAAATAGCAGAACAACAAGAAATAGAAAAGGCTGATTATCAAGAAAAGCTGTTTGTTTTGACTTATTAAAAATAAAAACTAGTGTTAGGGAAGAGTTCAGACATGCTAGCAGCCAGCTGTCTTTCAGAGAGATTAAAAGAACTGCAGAAGTTTTTGAAAGTGCAAGTAAGAGAAAGAAAAATAACACGAAAGTACTGTGTGGTAGAGATCCAGACTCTACACGGAGTCTGGAACGGAACTACACCCAGCACCTCCTTGCTCGTAGTAAGGGTAGCAATGTTCACCGTTACTGGGTGGGGGGATACACTGGGAAAACCTGAAATAACTCAGCAACATGGAAGTTAAAGAAAGTGTGCACAAGTTACAGAAACCAAGTGATCTCTCCTGGAATTGTTAATTGTTCAGATCTAATGGAAAGCAGCTGTTCTGCTATCCAGCCTGGGGATGGTATCACGGGAACCGAGAGCCTCTGCCATAGTCATGGATTTTTAAGGGGAGAGGAGAGTGAAAAAATCAACCTGAAGGACAGCTGTAAGTGAGCGTGAAGGGGAGATGTTTACTGAGGATAATTATGCCATACTACCCTCCTGACCGCTGCTGTTAAGAGGAGTCTTCTCAAACAAAATCCAGCTACAGTGCAGTGTTACATGTGATGACATTAGCTAACAACTGGAGAAGATGGGAATTAGAAATTACAAGGGGATCTGGCTAAGGGAGATAGGATAAAAGGCAGCGTGAAGGGCAGGGTGACAGTGGAATTCCTCAGGGATCTGTGGTGGAGCTGATACTAGTGGCCATTGCTGATATTCCGCAATAAGCAGGAATGTGCTGATGGGACAAAAATAGTAGATAGCCTCAGCCCAGAGGATGCTGGAATATTACACAGGAAGACAGACAGGTAACCTTGAGGAGTGGACTAACAAATAAGTGAGATTGTTTTAGCACTAGAGTGCATTCAGCTGTCAGTTAGGATCTCACTTGAAAGAAAAAGCCTTCGTTAAACACTGATTGTGGAGGCCTTTGAGCCGCCAGTGGAGAAATGCAGCTCTGAAGTGGTGCTGCCACCGCAATGGAGGAGCAAGGGCTGCAAAGGGGCCTGGTGCTCCATTGCTGGAAGCTGGGACACAGTCGTGTTTGCTTGTGTTCGTATCTCTTACACTGAAGCTGGAGCAGAGGCAGCACTGAATTGGTCAAGTGGACCAGCAATCTATTCCCAGCCCAGATGGCTCAGGATAAGGTATTTCCTACATTCTCAGATTAATGGGGAAAACCAGGGCTGGTTAAGAGAGGGATAACACCCAGAGGACTGGAACCTACATCTGCACCTACTCCTTTGACTCTTTCCTATCCCCATAAGATTAACTTTTATGTTGTGCATTTCTCAAGGAAATAGTTTTATCCACCCCACAGAGCAGAGGAGCAGATTTTCCCAGGGAGCTCATCTGAGTTCCCAGCCAGGACTTCTTCCTGACAGAGCCAGAAGGAAGAATGAGGAAAGATAATAAAGCCTATTCACTTCAAGACAAAAAGTTCATTAGATAACTTAAATATTTTGTTCCCCACCCATGGAGATTAAGCAGGATCATACAGACAAACTCTCCAAAAGGAAATAAACAGGTAATAAAATCAGTAGACAATTTCCTTTTTCCTCTTTGCAAATCACAGCAAGACAAATCGCTCTGAAGGAGCAAAACAAGAGCTGTGGGAACTTCTTCTGTGAGCATGTGTACCCCATATGGAGATGTCTTCTCTGTTTATGTAGCAGCTTTAGGGACTCAAACTATAGAGATATTTTATTAAAATTTTAAGGGAGTCAGGGAGGAATTGGTTTTAGGAAAGCCCACGTTACCCTGGAGGCAGTCATTAAGGAAAACATTCTATAGAGCTCAACATTAATTCTTTCCATGTAGATCATTATCCTGGCACTGTGCTGTATAATGCTCAGCTAACCTCTCTTCTGGATCCTAGCCCTTTCCCCCATCTTCTTCCCCTGCTGAGAGAATTGTTGTGCAGGACGTTCAAAACCCAACACACAGGTTTTAAACCAGAGCCTGATTGTTGCTGCCCCTCCTCATTTCGGAAGACAGGATGATTCCTCTGCAGAGGGATCTGGACAGGCTGGATTGATGGACCTGGACCAGTTTTAAGGGGTTCAACAAGGTTAAGTGTTGGGTTCTGCACTTCAGTCGCAGCAACCCCGTGCAATGCTACAGGCTTAGGGATGAGTGGCTGGAAAGCTGTCTGGTGGAAAAGGACCTGGATGTGTTGGTCAACAGCAGCTGAACATGAGCCATCAGTGTGCTCAGGTGGCCAGGAGGGCCAACAGCATCCTGGCTTGTATCACAAATAGTGTAGCCAGCAGGAGGAGGAAAGAGATTGTGTACTCGATATTGGTGAAGATGCACCTTGAAATCTGTGTTCAGTTTTAGGCCTCTCAGTACAAGAAAGACATTGAGGTGCTGGAGTGTGTCCAGGGGAGGGCAATGAAGCTGGTGAAAGGTCTGGAGTACAAGTGTTACAAGAAGCAGCTGAGGGGACTGGGGTTGTTTAGCCTGGAGAAAAGGAGGCTTAGAAGAGACCTTATTGCTCTCTACAACTACCTGAAAGGAGGCTGTAGAGAGGTGTGTGTTGGTCTCTTCTTGCAAGTAACAAGTGATGGAACAAAAGGAAACAGCCTCAAGAGGCACCAGGGGAGGTTTAGATTGGATATTAGGAATAATTTCTTCACCCAAAGAGTGGTGAAGCATCAGAACCAGCTGCCTAGAGAAGTGGTGGAATCTCCTTCCATGGAGGTGTTCAAAAAACATGTAGCTGTAGCACTTTGTCACATGGTTTAGTAGGCACCGTGGCATTAGACTGATGGTTGGACTTGATAATTTTGGAGGTCTTTTCCAACCTCAATGATTCAATAAGAAAAATCAAAATATCAAAATTTTTCTAGCAGCCAGAATAAAGATTGTGGCCTGGTTGCATGTTGAAAGAAGGAAAATAGAGCTTTGGAATCCTCCATAAAGTCTCACTACTAAACGTCTAGTTTAAACGTATACTAAAACGTCTAGGCGAAAACATGGAGTCTTGTAGAGCAACGGTTTCTTGAATGATCTAAAACTTTGTGCAAATGCTATTGAGTATACCAGTCTAGATCAACTCTGTTAAAATCCCCGAAGATTAAATATGCAACCTCCCAGCTTAATCTTCTTCAAGGAGCCCTCCCTGCTGTGGGCAGTTAGAGTGGCTGCTCTCATGGTTTCTACCATTAGAGGAACCTTCTGTCACCCTTACCTATCCTCAGATAACTTTGTCTTGAAACCTGAAACTTACAGTAGTTTCTTTTAACTCCAGGACTTTTCAGAATACCATAATGTTTTCTTAAACATTATGTTTTCATTTTTCTTAAACACCATTTGCAAAATACTCTCCATCCCGTCCTCTCTCCAGGATCCCCTGGCAGCTCCATAGCAGGAGTAGTCATGGCTCCTGCTTTAACTTTTACTGTCTAACTGAGTCACCAGGTTAATCGTGTCCTGCCACTCCTGTTTTGTGTAAAAAGTCTTCTTAACTTAATGCCTCCCAAGAGAGCCATGAGCACTACATCTCCAGTGTCCTGATTTTGGATGTCAACTCTCAAATCTATTTACAATCTAGAGTTGTTTGGTTTGAGCACATCTGTCAGAAAAACATCATCATGAGACACAGAATCTGTTTCCTCACTGGTAAAATATGTGCCTGCTCTCCAGTTTGAATTCATCTTTTGTTTCTTTTGTTTTTCGCTGCTACACTCAAAATCATTTAGTATGTGATGGTTTTCCCTGAAGATCCTTTTATTTTATGAACCAGTTGCCTCTGAATTTTGTTTCAGACAAACAAAACGTAATCGTATCTCTACTTCTAGTCACTATCGCAACTGTTTTTTTCCTGCAGTTTGTTCTTGTATCCTTCCTATAAGTCTTTTTTTTTGAAAGAACTTTGGAAAATGTATATTATTTTAGTATTGCCCTGTTGTTTACATGTTTTGCAAAGGTGAATGTCCACTACTTACAGCTTTTCACTACTGCTGTGAAACTGTTTAACCCTGCTGTTGCCACAGAGTAAATTAATAAAATACAGACATATTCAAAATAAGCTGGTATAAGCAGTAAGTCAAGCACACAGATCAATGTTTAAGTATTTCTGTGCACTTCAAGGCCAGTTACCCATAATACTTTTGAAGAGACAATATAGTGTATTTTTGCAACACATGCATTTGTTTTCCAAGGCACTACAAACAGGTTTTTTATTGCAGGATTTAAAACAGGGTCCATGTGGTGAAATAAGCACATGGAGATGAGAGAAACCACATTGACTGCAGATAATTTTAATCCCTTGTTTACAGTAAGTAAACCCATGCTGTGGTTACACACATACATACAAGTGGACTTCTCAGAGTTTCCATTGCTTGCTCTGGAGCCATCATAAGCAACCTGTGGTTACGGAACCCCTGGCAGCATTTTGGTAACTCTGTTGTGATTTCAGTTCACCATCCTGAGCCCTTCAAGAAAGATTTCTCTTCCAGGTGTAGTTATTTCAGTTTTAATATGAAGGGAAAGAGAATACTTTAGGTTATAAAAGACATTTAAGATCATCAAGTCCAACCATAAACCTAGCACTGCCCAGTTCACCACTAAACCATGGCCCTAGGCAGCACATCTACACATCTTTTGAACACCTTCAGGAAAGGTGATTCAACCACTTCTCTGGCAGCTTGTTCCAGTGCTTGACAACCCTTCCTGTGGAGCAGAATTTCATAACACCCTGTCTAAAGCTCCCTTGGCACAACTTGAGCCCATTTCTTCCCAACCTATCACTTGTTACTTGGGAGAAGAGACCAACACACACCTTGCTACGCCCTCCTTTCAGGTAGTTTTAGAGATTGATAAGGTCTTCCCTCGGCCTCCTCTCCTCCAGGCTAAACAACTGCAGGTCCCTCAGCCGCTCCTCACAAGACTTGTGCTCCAGAGACCTCCTCAGCTTCCTTGCCCTTCTCTGGACATGCTCCAGCACCTCAATATCCTTCTTGTAGTGAGGGGCCCAAAACTGAGCACAGGATTTGAGGTGCAGCCTCAGCAGCGCTGAGTACAGGGGCACAATCACTTCCCTACTCCTGACCACACCATTTCTGACACAGGCCAAGATGTTGTTGGCCTTCTTGGCCACCCAGGCACACTGCTGGCTCCTATTCAGCCAGCTGTTGACCAACACCCCCAGGTCCTTTTCCACCAGGCAGCTTTCCAGCCATTCATCCCCAAGCACGTGGTGTTGCACGGAGCCGTTGTGACCTACATACAGGACCCCACACTTATGTAGATATATATGTACATACACACATATTAAAATTATCATTTCCATTTTTGATTGCTGAAAACCTCTAGGCACTTGGACATCCTCTCAGGTCATCCCTAAGGTTTTGGGTTTGAGATGTCAAACCCATTGCATAGGTCAGTGCCACAAGCCTGTGAGTTCACACCCTCAACTTTAAAAACAAAATACAAGAAAATAACTTGCTGACAGCAAAAGCCACGTTACAAATATCAAACAGGATTTTTGAGGTGGTGTTTTTTGCCAGGAGCAGTGATTTCAGCCCCTGCTCCCACCTCCATGGACAGCCATGGGTGCTCCTGCATTGCCATCTGCTGGGGGCTGTGCCCAAAGGCGCTGGGCTAGGCGTGGTGGGGATGCTCACCCTGTCTGGCAGCCCCTCCTGCAGTAAGCCCTGCTCCAGAGGGGTCCAGATCTTGGCAGAAATGCCGTGGGTTTCTTATGTAGGGGAAAAGAGGTATAATGTGTGCATATAAATAACTAGAAATTATTTTGATGACGGGCAAGGAAGTTCAGAGCTTTATAAAGTTCTTCTTTACTAGTATCTGAAAATGTAAAGCACTTTATACTCCCAATAGCTTTCTGAGCTTAAATAATAATCTATATATTTTTATTACTAAAATAGATTAAACTTTACTTTTATTTTGCTTTTAGGTTAAATAAATGAAATAATTTGTAAGTGAATTTAGAAAATGTTTTTCCCTGAACACTCCAGAAGCTGTGGTTCTCAGTGACTGTACTTCTTTCATGACCATGTAGGAATGTGGTGACAGAGGCAAGGAAAGAATATTTTCTGTGATTCAAGATGAGAGAAGTCTGTCACAGGTACCCAGCTCAGACCATCACCAGCAGTGCAGTTTCCTCTACTATCCCTCTAAATATATATGTTTGAAATTGTTGAGTGCCAGTTTTGAGTTTAGACTTTTGAAAACCCCCACAATTTGCTAAAATTCAAGTTACATGATGTGGAGCAGAACTGGACTTTCAGAGGTCTGCAAACCCACACTGGAGGCTGTTGAAGGGGTCACTCCAGAGCAGACGCGTGCATATCCACAGAGAACAGATTCACCCAGGTTCTGCCAGAGAAAACCCTCTCCCCCTGAGCATGTTGTACTAGTGTATCAATAACAGACCTGGTTTTATGGAGGAAAGTCTTAGGTGAGCAAAAATGTTGGTCTTTCATCTACTGTCTCTCTTGGAGGGGTTGATCTTTATAATGCTCTTAATAGGAAGTCAAGAAAACTTTGTGTGCAGTTTACTGCCTGATGCTCACCACCACTCTTTCTGCAGAATTTGACACAATTTTACTGTTACAACTTGTGCAAAGAGGAAAAGTAGCAGTGATTCATTTAAGAGGACTTTTGATGCTTGCCTGAAACAAGCTAAAACACAGAATAAGGGTGGTTGCCTGAGTAACACTGCCTAGCTCGTACTGGGGCAGAGACGTTGCTGGAGGTGTTGCAGCTCAGGGAATGCAGTCAGTGCCTCAAATTCTGCACACAGCTTTTCTGGGAGGCCATAGCGTTGTCTTCTTAAAACCAACTTCTTCTTTGTGTATGCACACTGTACTACGCTGTATTGAGGTTCAATTTTCTACAAGTTTGTGAAACCCTTTAGGGAGCTTTAGTAGGGCGCAATATAAGAGAATCGTTGTATATTAGTTGGTGGGACCGTCATGATGCACTTGCTGCAGAAACTGAGGGCACATCAAGGAGTCCGAATATATAAAACATAAATAGTTACCCATTTTGCTCCCACTTATCTACTAAGCCACAGAAGTGCAAAACATCTCTTTAAAAGCATAAATAAATAAATGGCTCCAGACAGTTCACATGACTTGCTACCTTCTTTCTTTGAAGATACTTCCCTCTTCCTTTTAATTATACTTCAGTATTTCCTTCTCTCTCAAACTGTGTTTCTTTGCACTCTATGTTTGTCCCCACTGCCTTGTAGTCTCCACAAGTCAGGGACTTTCCTTCTGCCTGCAAAAGCTGAGCTGTATGAATAACCTCTTCATAAAGACAAAGTGTTCTTTTCTTACAATTTCTTGTAAAAGAAATTCCCCAGAAAAGCTTGTTTCACCCCATGTGGCTTTCCTGGATGCTGCTCATAAAAGATGATGAAAATACCAAAAAGGCCTGAAGGCTGAGAGCATGCTTGTTTGGGCACACCCCTGGTGCTGAGGGAGTACAGTGCATTTTGATGGATGACTGAAGACTCACTCCTGTGAATGTGTGATCACAATATCACTGTGGGTTCACACCCTTGGTGCACAAGAAGGAGAGAGCAATCTGAAATGCAAAACGACTGATCAGATGGTGTTTGTGCAAGGGTGTGCAATGGCTGTGTGACACATGCAAACCCACTGCCTGTCCATGTCTGACAGCAATGACAACAGTTTCACATGAGGACTGGACTTCATTGCTCCCACTTAAACTGGAGGCAGTGCTACAGCTTTTAGCAGCTTCAGAGCAGTTCTTTCCTTTTCCACATGCTTGGGAAAAGAAGAAATAAGCCATTCCTTTGGGTATCTGAAGCCATAGCTCTGTACAGTCTTTCATTTGGAGAAACCAGCTTGAGTGACCACAGTTCTATTACAGGCTGTGTCTTCCCAAGGATGGACAGCTCAGATGTCACAGAATCGCTAGGTTGGAAAAGACCTCCTGGATCATCAAGTCCAACCATTCCTATCAACCACTAAACCATGCCTCTGAGTATCTCATACACCCATCTTTCAAATACCTTCAGGGATGGTGACTCCACCACCTCCCTGGGCAGCCTCTGCCAGTGCCCAATGACCCTTTCTGTGAATTTTTTTTTTTTTCTGATGTCCAGCCTGAACATCCCTTGGCAGAGCTTGAGGCCATTCCCTCGTCCTGTCCCCTGTCACTTGGAAGAGGAGGCCAGCTCCCTCCTCTCTACAACCTCCTTTCAGGTAGTTGTAGAGAGCAATGAGGTTTCTCCTCAGTCTCCTCTTCTCAGGGCTAAACAACCCCAGTTCCCTCAGCCGCTCCTCATAAGATTTGTTCTCCAGCTCTTTCACCGGCTTCCTTGCTCTTCTGTGGACATGCTCCAGAGCCTCAACATCCTTCTTGGAGCAAGGGGCCCAGAACTGAACACAAGATTAGAGGGGCAGTCTCACCAGTGCCAAGTACAGGGGGAGAATAACCTCCCTGGACCTGCTGGTCATGCCGTTTCTGATACAAGCCAAGATACCATTGGCCCTCTTGGCCACCTGGGCACACACTGGCTCATATTCAGTCAGCTGTCAACCAACACCCCAGGTCCTTCTCCTCCATGCAGCTTTCTAGCCCCTCTTCCCCCAGTCTGTAGCACTGCACAAGGTTGTTGTGCCCCAAGTGCAGGACCCGGCATTTGGCCTTGTTGAACCTCATGCCATTGGGCTCAGCCCATCGGTCCAGCCTGTTCAGATCCCTAATGTCAGGCAGAAGGAAATCCAAAACCAAACCACCACTGAGCCAATGAGACCCAAACCAGTCTCTTTAAGGTGTTCAAGAAAATTCTGCTAATATTGTGTTTGAAAGAAGTCCTCTTTGCATACATATGAAAGTGGCATTTCTGTCACTCTATGATTTAGCATCAGAGAGTCATCAAGCAGAATTTGGGCTGGATTTCCTCTTATTGGAAGCTTGCAGTTCTTTTCCTCTGCACTTGCCTTTTCTACATGTGAACAAGTTTCAAGTTCCTCCTTTTCTGAACCACCTGATCTGAGTCATGCCTTAAAGGCTGATTTCCCCCAGACAGTCAAAGACAACTGCTTGCAGTGCAACAGGATGTGTCTTGATCTTCTTTGGATGCATTCATGTAGAAATATTAACTTGTGACATGAATATATATTGTCTAACACAGAAAAATGCTCATTAGGTTCCACTTAGAGTCTGCATAAATCTTTCCATGGAGGAAAAAGCAACTTATCTTCATTGATACCAGTCAAATGTATCAATGCTGGCATGCAGTTTCAGGAAAAACTGTAGGATCATTTTTAAAGATTATTCTAGATACAAATACAAGCTATGGGTGGAAAAGTGCTCCTTGATTTGTGATGGTTCTCCTACAGCTATTTCTGCTCTATCCAACTTACAAATGCTTATTTAATTAGTGATCTAGAGTGTACAGAGCAAGCTCATTCATCTCCTCCCATGGCAGGATTATGAAATGTTACAACAGCTTGAACTATTGTCTAAGTCAATTATTCACATAATTAGAGGAATCGTAGAATGCATTGGGTTGGAAGGGACCTTAAAGATCATCTAGTTCCAATCCCCCTGCCATAGGCAGGGACACCTTCCACTAGACCAGGTTACTCCAAACCCCATCCAACCTGGACTGGAACACCTCCAGGGATGGGGCAGCTACAACTTCTCTGGACAATCTGTTCCAATGCCTCACCATCCTCAACGTAAAAAAAATCGTCCTTATATCTAATCTAAATCTTCCCTCCTTCACTTTAAAGCCATTCCCCCTCATCCTATCACTACATTCCCTCGTAAAACCTCCCTTTCCATCTTTCTTATAGGCCCCCTGTAAGTACTGGAAGGCTGCTGTAAGGTCTCCCCAGAGCCTTCTCTTCTCCAGGCTGAACAATCCCAACTCCCTCAGCCTGTCCTCATATGGGAGGTGCTCCAACCCTCAGATCAATTTTGTGGCCCTCCTCTGGACTTGCTCCAACAAGCCCATGCCCTTCTTGTGCTGAGGACTCAAGAACTGAATGCAGTATTCACTTGAGAGAAGTAAAGGGGCAGAATCGCCTCCCTTGACCTACTGGTCATAATTCTATTGATACAGCCCAGGATACAGTTTGCCTTCTTGGCTGTGAGCACACATTGCTGGCTCATGTTGAGCTTCTCATCCCTTAGCACTCCCAAGTTCTTCTTTTGAGGGCTACCCACAATCCATTCTCCACCCAGACTGTATTTGCACTTGGGACTGCGCTGACACATGCACAGGACCTTGCACTTGGCCTTGTGGAACTTCATGAGGTTAGCACTGGCCCACCTCTCAAGCTTGCCAAGGTCCCTCTGGGCAGTGTTCCTTCCCTTCAGCGTGTCGACCGTGCCACTCAGCTTGGTGTCATCAGCACACTTGCCGAGGGTGCACTCAATCTCGCTGTCCATGTTGCCTCCAGAGATGTTACAGAACGCTGGTCGCAATATTGACTCCTGCAGAAAGCTACTCATCACTAGTTGCCAAGGTCACCAAGTATCTTTGACCTAGCATTATTGATAGTTTAATGAACTATTTCTCCTTTGAAAACATCTGTTTAAATACAGTCCTTTACCCTTTAGGATGTCCTTCAGAGCTTTCGAATAACTGTCATCCTTCTGCTCGAATCAAAACAGTGGTTAAGCATCTAATAATCTCACATGGAAGGTCAGTATTTTCTTTGCAATCCAACTGGCACAAACTCTGTGACAATTTAATATCAGTGTTTATCACATTTGTGCATCTTCAGACCTGAGAACAAAGTTATTTTAACTCCAAATTATTTGTAGGTAAGCTTTTTTCCTCCAGGTTCCATATTGGCAGGAAAATAAACCCTCCTTTTTAATTCTGTGTCATTAAGCTGAATACAGCTATCTCAAATGTTCAGTGGGATGTCCTTCTGCCTGACATAGTCTTTTACTACAAAGTTGCAAAACCAAACCTGGTGAAATCTAGTAAAACAGTGGAACTGTCTCCTGTCTAGATTTTTCTTCTACAAAAAGACTATGCCAGAAAAAAATACTATTACACAAAAATCTGAAACAATCCTCCCTAGAGTCATCAGTTTGGTCTTTTAAATTTATGATGGAACAAATGGCTCTTTTTTAATGTAAGAACCGCCAGACCCAAATAATTGGAGTAACAGACAAAATTCTGGGTTATATTTGGCTGTGTATTTGGCCAAAGATACTGGAACACCTGGAGATGATCTCTAGATGGACCAACTGGTTGTGCCTGGAGGTATCCTGTAGGAAAATTCTTATTACAAATGTCTCTTGTTAATAAGAATAACATTGGGTATCCTGGGGAGGTGGTGGACAGGACAATACTTCTGGAAGAGCTTCTGTTCCTGCAAGTTATCACTCAAATTGGAGAACAATGCACAAAGTGTAACTGCATTGCTCTTGCTGATCTCTCAGCACAGAGGTAAGAAATGCAACTTTCTGAATCAACAATCCGTTACAATAGATAATACAAAGCAACAGACTCAAGCTTTGCTGAAGCCAGGTGTAAACTGATAGTAACACTCAACGTTGAGGCTCTGAAGGTGTAGCAGGTGGTGTTCAGTTCTGCCTCTGCACTCCACAGCATCCTGTGTTTCCCTACACTGAACAGCCCAGAATCGTCATGTCAGGGGAAAATTGATGCAGGTGCAGAGTGGTTGTGACTTTTGCAGCTAAATGAATTTTTTGGTGTTCTGGTTCTCCTCAGCCTTTTATCAGGTTGGTCCAGATGAAGGAAGTACAGAAATATTTGAATGGTGGATATTTACCATGTTCATTAAAAAGCAGAAGGGGAAAGAAACTCAGCAACTTGAGCAAACACAATTTTATGTAATTGTCTTTGATTAAAAAAAAAATAAATAAATAGCTTGGCTCCTGCTGGGATCTGCCTAAGGGACTACCGTGAATGAGTTACACAACTCCGCATTCATTCATTCACTGATTCTTTACAAAACCATATGGCTCCTTGCATAGATTTCTTTAAACATTATGCATGCATACAAAATTGGTGGCTTTGAAGATGCTTGAGGCTCATTTTGAAATACTGTTTCTAGATAGTACAGCAATGCTAATTTTGCAAGCAATAACCTAATACAAAGCAGTTGCTCAGGCACTTTCAATCAATTAAGAAGAGAAATAGAAAAATAAGAAATATTGAAAGAGTAAATTAATCCAAATTTTAAAGATGAGCTGTGCCATTCTGTGTGGCTTTCACACAGAAATCCATTTTACTCAATAGAAGCCAATGATGAAAGGAGAAATATTATTAAAAAGTAAGATGTCACTGGTTTCATGTATGGAATCAGAAATGATAGAACCACTGCAAAATGTGTGTATTCATTAGCTGCAGTAAATCGGTTTGAAAATATGAGTTCTTTGCTTGTAGAAAGTGTTTAATAATGTCTCCCTTTATTATAGGACCTAGCAGAGACACCTGCAATACCAATTCATATAGTTTACCTCCAACACGTGTCCTAACTGTGAATTAATGGAAATACCATTCAAGCATCTAACAACATTTTCAGATGTGAATAGATATTTTTAAAGTTTCCCTTCTTTAGGATGTTCAAAGCAGGCACTTGCAAGGGCGTGATCTTTCCCAGTGCTTAATCAATGCCTTCAGAGATGGGAACCGACAGAACATTTCTAGCTGAGAACCCAAAATTAAAATCAGGTCAGGTGCTGACAAGAGCAAATCCAGGGCAGCACCACAACCTCCAGTAAGTGAACCATCCTTGTGAGGCTGGTGCAATCAGAGACCAGACTACGGACAAATCCTTCAGCCTCTCACACTCTGGATGACCCTAAGGGCAGCAGGACACATGCCAGGGATATGCCCTTAGAGCACAGCCACACGCAGAGCAAAGTGCTGGATGCTCTCCTGGACTGTCAATAGCCCTCATGTGAGACACAATCCTGACCTGGGATTTTGCAGAATAAAACAGTTTCTCTTCAAGCAGTGTTTTCATAGAGATCTCTACCAGTAAAACATTGTTCCTCTCTGTTGAAAATTTGTCATTTAAATAATACCATCTTTGATCAAATCTCCATGAATGAGGAAATAACTATCCACCACATACCTTCACCATGGATGAGGACCGGCATGCCTGGAGGTGTTTAAAAGATGTGTAGATGTGGCATTCAGGGACATGGTTTAGTGGTGGGCTTAGCAGTGCTGGGTTTACATTTGGACTCCATGATTTTAAAGGTCTTTTCCAAGGTAAATGATTCTATGATTCTATGCTGGAAAAGATGAAAGAACACTTTGGTTAACCACATTATCCAATCTCAGCAGAGTAGGTCCTGTGCCGAAAGGATAGGATCCAGGTAGGTAGCACCCCCTTGCTACGCTCAGTACCTTGGCTTCTCTTATTGCTCTGATTCTTCACAGACTTCTGTCTCCGTATGTCAAGGGATTACCTATAAAGTTTGTCAAGCATTCTGAAGTTCTAAAGTGGAAGATATTGTATAAACACAGGCATGCTCTAATGCTTCCCTTGAAAGTCCTAACAACCGGGCAGTATTCACCGTTAGATTTCCTTCCAGGCACAATTCACCTATATAACAGTATCATATGGGTACTGCTACACATTAACAATCCTCTCATCCCTGCAATATTGTAAATTCAACAGACTTTCCAAGTGCTGCAAAGTGGAGGGTCTTTCTGAAAGATCCACCATTTATGCCACTGGAAGCCAAATGTGAGAAAGCACCGGGAAAAAATTCTGTGGTTTTGGGTAGAAAGGACTGGACTGTGCCTACTTGCTCCTTCCACCATATCCTTAGACTTACAAAACTAGGATGAGAAGCTCAAATTGTGCTTCATATGGCATATACAGAGCCCACGTGAGAAGGGCATTGAAGCCATTGTGAAAGATTCTGCAGACCCTCCGGGCTCTGGGTAGCAGTGGCTGCTCAAGGAAGTACAGGAGTGAGCAGCGGCTGGGTTACAACGTGCCACAAACTGGGGACTGGTTCTCTGCCTTCCTCACTTCATTTCCTGCCTTATATTAGCTTCTTAGGGAGACAAACGACAGTGTGTGGGCAAACAAGAGGGAGGCCAAAGGTTTGATTGCCCTCACAGCTCTGAAGAAGCACCCATCACAAGTCATGAAGGCTGAGGGCATCTGCTGCCCACCATCATCTCCTGGGGGAATCCAAGTACCTCGTGCACCTGCCACCGCCTCAGTGCCTGTGCTCAGTGCCCCTGCCATCACCTCAGCACCTGCCTCAGTGCCCAGTGCTCGGTGCCTCCGCCATCACATCAGTGTTCACCTCAGCACCCAGTGCTCAGTGCATTGGCCACCACCTCAGCACTCAGCGCTCAATGCCCCCACCATTGCTTCAGAGCATTCCTCAACACTTCCTGCACCCGCTGTCACCTCATCACCTGTCTCAGCACCCAGCACCTCGTGCACCTCTGCCATCACCTCTGTGCCCGTCCCAGCACCTCTTGTACTTGCCATTATCTCAGCACTTGCCTCAGTATCCAATGCTTGGTGCCCCTACCACTGCCTCAGCGCCCACCCCAGCACCCAGCACTCAGTGTCTCCACCATCACCTCAGCAGCCAGCGCTCAATGCTTCCATCACCTCAGCACCTACCTCAACACTGAGTGCTTGTCACCCTCACCATCACCTCAGCACCCACCTCAACACTTAGTGCCTTGCACACCTAACATAGCCCCAGCACCAAGCATCTCGTACCCCCACCATCACCTCACCACCCACCTCCGTGCCCCATGCTTGGTGCCTTCACCAGCAGCCCAATACTCAGCACTTCAAGCACTTGCATTCGCCTCAGAGTCTGCCTCAGCACCCAGCTCTTGGTAACCCCACCATCGCCTCAGCACCCAGCTCTTGGTGCCTCCACCATTGCCTCATCACGCAGCATCTTGCATGCCTGCCATCGCCTCAGCGCCCACCCCAGCACCCAGCAGCTGGTGACCTAGACATCACCTCAGCACCTGCCTCATCACCTCCGCACTCGCTGCCTCTGCCATTGCCTCAGCAACTGCCTCATCACCCAGCACCGCATGCCTGCACCATCATCTCAGCATCCACCTCAGCAACTTGTGCATCTGCACCATCACTTCAGCGCCCACCTCATCACCCAGTGGTTGGTGACCGAGCCATTGCCTCAGCACCTGCCTCAGCATCCAGCAACTTGCAAGCATGCCATCTCCTCGGTGCCCACCTCAGCACCCATTGCCTGGCACACCTGATGTTGACTCAGCACCAAGCATGCAGTGTCCCTGCCATTGCCTCAGCACCTGCCTCACCACCCAGCGCCTTGTGCCTCCACCATCACCACATCACCCAGTGGTTAGTGACGCAGCCATCAACTCAGCACCCGCCTCAGCACTCAGCACCTCATACCTGTACCATCACCTCACCATCCACCTCATCACCCAGCAGTTGGTGATCCAGCCAGCACCTCAGCACACAGCACCTTGCACCTACACCATCACCTCAGCACCCACCTCAGCACCCAGGGCTTGGTGACCCAGCCATCGCCTCAGCACCTACCTCGTCACCCAGTACCTCATGCCTCCACCATCACCTCAGCACCTGCCCCAGCACTGAGCAACTTGCGCTCACGCCATCTCCTCGGTGCCCACCTCAGCACCCGTTGCCTGGCACACCTGATGTTGACCCAGCACCCAGCACGCAGTGCCCATGCCATTGCCTCAGCACCTGCCTCATCACACAGCACCTCATGCCTCCACCATCACCACATCACCCAGTGGTTGGTGACCCAACCACCACCTCAGCACCTGCCTCATCACTCAGCACCTCATGCTGGCACCGTCACCTCAGCATCTACCTCATCACCCAGCAACTTGTGCACCTGCACCATCACCTCAGCATCCACCTCATCACCCAGCAGTTGGTGATCCAGCCAGCACCTCAGCACCCAGCACCTACACCGTCACCTCAGCACCCAAGGCTTGGTGACCCAGCCATCGCCTCAGCACCTACCTTGTCACCCAGTATCTCATGCCTCCACCATCACCTCAGCACCTGCCCCAGCACTGAGCAACTTGTGCTCACGCCATCTCCTCAGTGCCCACCCCAGCACCCACTGCCTGGCACACCTGATGTTAACTCAGCACCCAGAAAAGGGTGCCACTGCCTCAGCATTTGCCTCAGCACCAGGGGTTGGTGACCCAGCCATTTCCTCGGCATCTGCCTCATCACCCAGCAGTCAGTGCCTCTGCCATTGCCTCAGCACCCAGTACCTCGTGCCTCCACCATCACCCATTGCCTTGCACATCTGATGCCGCCCCAGCAGCCTGGCACTCGCTGACCCTGCCATTGCCTCCAAGCCCACCCCAGCACCCAGCTCTCAGCACCTCTGCCATCGCCTCAGCTCGGGACCTGGTCCCACCCCGCAGCCCCGTCGTCGCCCCAGCCTGGCCCCCACCCCTGTAGCCACATTTCCACCAAAAAACTGCCTTCTTGAGTGATGCTTTGCAAACATCCCCCGCAGGTTTGTAAGCACGGGGCGGCGGGTGGCCAGGCTCGGTGGCCTTGTGGTGCCCTTTGCCTTCCCGCTCTGCTGAAACCCTGGGCTGGGCGGACAGCAAGGGGTTAACACACACCCTCCCGCCACTCTAAAGGGAGGCGCGGTTCCTTTAAGGATTGCCCCGCCCCCGCCTTCCTCTGTTGGCGCCTCTGGTTTGAGTGACGTCACCCGGACGTCCCCGCGCGGAAGGGGGGAAGCAAAGCGGAGGGCGGGTTCCCCTGAGGGGAGGGGCTTGATCTGGGGGCGTGGCTTCACTCACGGGGGCGGAGCTTCCCGGAGGGGGGCAGATTTCCATGAGAGATGGAGGGAGCAGCCCCGAGGGGGGCGTGGCTTCGCTCAGAGGGGGTGTGGCGTCGTTCTGATTGGCGTGGCTTAGCTACGAGGGGGCGTGGCTTCGTTCGCTCTGGTGGGGGCGTGGCTTCGCTCAGATTGGGGCGTTCTCAAGGGGCGGGTTGGGGAGTGGCTTCGCGTGGATGAGGCGTGGCTTCGACTTCACTAGATGGGCGTGGCTTCATCGAGGGGTGTGGCTTTGTCTCCGGGGGCGTGGCTCCTCGCCGAGGGGCGGGGCCGCTTCGCAGGGCGGCAATGGCGGCGCCGAGGCGCGGCCTAGCCCAGCGCAGTGTTCGGGGGCTCTGACAGCGCTTCCCGGGGCGGCTCTGGCTTCCCGTCCCGTCCCCTCTGCCGGCAGCAGGGATGGACCAGCGCCTGTCTGAGCTGGTGGAGGAGCTCACCACCTCGGGGGAGCCGCGGCTGGAGCCGGGCAGGGTGAAGGAGCTGAAGAGGATCTGCAGGTAGGGCCGCGCGGAGCCGCCCCAGCCGTGCCCGGGCAGGGACAGGGACATCCCACTAGACCAGGCTGCCCAAGGCCCATCCGACGTGGCTTTGGACATCTCCAGGGACTGGGCAGCCACGGCGTCTGTGGGCAACCTGTGCCAGTGCTTCACCACTCTCACAGAGAAGAAATTCCTCCTTATATCTAGTGTAAATCTGCCCCTCTCCAGTTATACTCATCGCCCCTAGTCCTGTCACTACATGCGTTTGTGAACAGTCCCTCCTCAGCTTTCTTATAGCTCCTTCAACTACTGGAATATTTTTATTTAAGCTAAAGTAGACTTAAGTTTCATCTAAGCAATTGTGGATTTTTGAAAGTTAGACAGAATGCCCCTCTAATAGCATATCTTCTTTAAAACGGTGTTTTCTAGATGATTATTCCTTGAAGATAATAATGCTTTGTGCAAAGTATGATCTATGCTGAACACGTGTCTTCTTCTGTAATCACTTGTTTGTTTTCTGTCTTAAAGCCAAGGTCAAGCAGAGAGCTGGAGCCAGCTCCGAATTAGCGAGAGTTTTGACTGTTGCAAAGTTTCATAACATTAAAATTAGGCCTTGGAAAGTAATAGAATGTGCATAAGATTTGTGGGAAAATGTATACATATGCATGTAGGTGGGAAATACTTTGTACTGAGCCTTAGTCTCGCTGCACACAATTAATGGAGATCACTCTCGCAAGCTGCCCAGGCCTGATAAAGGATGCTCGCTTTCTACAACTCCAAAACGAGTCTTAGAGAGTTTTATTTGCTGGTATTTTTGGTATCACTTCAGTGTCTGGCTGGTTCTGCAGTTTGTGTAATTCCCACCCACCCTGAAAGGCAGCATTTTTATTTACTTGTTTACTTTAAAGAAAGTAAATGGCCCTGTTAATGACTTTTTCTGTGTGTAATTTTCCTGTGGTGTGATTTTCTGGCTTTTGGTACAAATAACCTGCATCTTCAAAGGCAAAGCCAGGCTTTAGTGACAACGGGCTGTCCCGTCTCTGTGCTTTCTGCATTAGTGCACCGAGCAAACCCCAGCCCAGACAATTGATCAAATCTGATCCTTGAACAGATAAACCTGCAAATTGTTTCTTCTGGTCATTGGATGCCGCAGTAACTATTTGTTTGTATTTGATGATGAGGGGCATCTGTACGTGAGGTAGTGAACAGGGTCTCCTTGCCATGATGCTTCTCTGAAGATTCAGTGCCCAGTTGGTTCTGCGGTTTGGGTAATTCCCACCCACCCTGAAAGGCAGTCTTTTCATTTATTTATTTATCTTAAAGAATTGGCCGTGTTAAGGAAGTTTTCTTGAAATGTTTAGAAATTCAACTTTCTCTTGGTTTTAGGATGAGCTCTAGGGTGGGCAGAGGTGGAAAACAGAATCTTCTCTTATCCGTTTGCTAACATCTCTACTTCTTGTAGCCAGGCAGGTTCTGTAACTAGAATAAAGTCTCTCCGACGCATAGTTAGGGGAAGAAAATTTGCACTCATTGCCAGCAAGAGGAGCAGGAAGCTGTAGAGCACAGAAAGCCAACTGTATCCTGGGCTGCATCAAAAGAAGTGTGACCAGCAGGTTGAAGGATGTGATTCTGCCCTTCTACTCAGCTCTGGTGAGCCTCACATGGAGTATTGTGTTCAGTTCTGGAGTCCCCAGCACAGGAAAAATATGTTGCAGTGAGTCCAGAGGAGGCCACGAAGATGATCAGAGGGTCGGAACACCTTCCATATGAGTACAGGCTGAGGATTTGGGCTTGTGTGGCCTAGAGAAGAGAAAGCTCCAGGGAGACCTTATAGCAGCCTTCCAGTATTTCGTGGGGGCATATAAGGAAGCTGGGGAGTGCAGTGACAGGATGAGGTGTAATGGTTTTAAGTTGAAAGAGGGGAGATTTAGATTAGATCTTAGGAAGGAGTTTTTTTCTGGTGAGGACCTGGCACAGGTTGTCCAGAGAAGTCATGGATGCCCCATCCCTGGAGGTGTTCAAAACCAGGCTGGATGAGGCTGTGAGCAACCTGACCTAGTGGAAGTCATCCCTGCCTGTAACAGGGGTTTTGGAACTGAGTAATCTTTAAGGTCCATTCCAACACAAACCATTCTATGACTTTCTTTTTTTCAGGTCTTCAGAGGAACACATCAACCATGTGTATCACCTGCTGATGACGCGGCTCAACGAGGAGCATGCCGAGATGCGCTTCTCAGCTTTCCAAATCGTGCAGGAGTTGTTCATCCGATCCCATCAATTCCGGACTCTAATTATTTCTAACTTCCAAGAGTTCTTGGAGCTGACAGTTGGGATAGACCATGAGCAGCCTCTTCCCCCACCAAAAGAGGTGGCGCAGAAACTGAGGAAAGCAGCCATTAAGGCAGTGCAGGAGTGGCATGAGAAATACGGAGAGGCTTACAAGAAGCTCTCTCTGGGATATCACTTCTTAAAGCAGAATAAGAAGGTACTCTGTGTTTTTACTTCTCTGTGTATTTTAAGGTGATGATCACTAGGGGATGCTTAAAGTGAGGAAACCAATAAATATGAAAGAAAAGCTATCAGAATGCTTAAAGTGAGGAAACCAATAAATATGAAAGAAAAGCTGTCAGAATGCTTAAAGTGAGGAAACCAATATATATGAAAGAAAGCTGTCAGCTGTCTTTAGGAGACATCCTGTTGATCATAGTCTTTGAAAGACAAACTCCAAACTTTTTGTTCATTTTGCAGTATTGTGGTGTTTTAAAAAGCCTGGGCTTGTACACAGAGCTGAGTTCAGCCTTTTCTCAGAGTGCAAAGGTTATTGCTCACTAACAAGCTTTCACTCACTGATTCCTACCAGAAGCCGCAAAGTCTAGCCTTTCTTTAGAAGGGAAATAATGGTTATACCTTAAACTGAGGATAGTCAGCTATTGAGTCTTTATATGCCAGTTTAAACTAGCCTGATTTCTATTCTGAGCTGTCCGGTTCTAGTGTCCTTTTGTTGTACAACAGAGACAGTGAGTGGGTGCTAACCGCCACTTGGCTCCATGGTTACTCTGTGTAATACAACAATTTTTATTGCAGAGGAATTTCTTGTATATAAACACTTGATTTTAGCTCTCCCTTCTGGGCTTCAGGTTACTGTGTTCTTGAACATAGTTTAGTATCCCTCCCAATAAAATTGGGGGCACTGTTTTAGCCTTTACACTATTTAAAGTGATAATATCAGGTTTTCAGTAAGCATATTGATTCTCTTCAGAAAGACATATATTCAGTGTTTCTAACAATTGATCAAAAATCTTTGTGATACATGATGTGTTTCTGTTGTTCTAGTTCCATACTAAGCTAACGGGGTACCCTACTTGTATGATTTATTGTACTGTTTCTATACAATTTTTGGCATCTGCTCAGAAAAGGTAATTTCCTTTGAATCCTCCCTTGTCATCTTGTTTAATTAAGGAAGAAAACTAAATGAAAGTGAGAAAGGGAAATGCAAGCCTGGGACAGGGGAGCTTTAACACTCAATACAGGTTTATGAGATTGAACACACAAGTGCGGACAAGTCTGCTCAAGTTTGGTGTGTTTATCTGTGGTCAGTGGCTGTTCTCCAGTTATGACTGGGTGATCGCCCCTTATATTTGTGATAACTATGCTACCCAGGAAGGTTGCTGTACTGCTTTCTAGAGTAGCTGAATTCAAGTACTTCCAGAAACAGTACCCATAGAAACAATCTTGCATAGTTTGGTAACTTAAGTACAAACTTAAACAGCTGAAATGAGCCAGCTGACCTATCTGTCCTTCTGCCAGCTTCATACTTGAAGTTTAAGGAGCAACTGAAAGATTTGAGGAGTCATTTGTACTTTCCAGAAGTAAAACACGTTATCTGTTCTTTATTACGGGTTTGGCACTGTACTGTAGGACAACTAGAAAAGAGTATTAGCGGTGTTGTTATTTTGCCAGATAACAAGTGTTAGGATAAGAGGAAATGCTCTCAAGTTGTGCCAGGGGGGTTAGATTAGATATTAGGCAAAATTTCATTACTGAAAGAGTGGTGAAGCATTGGAACAGGCTGCCCAGGGAAGTGGTAGAGTCACCATTCCTGGAGGTGTTCTAAAAAACACGCTTTGAGACATGATTTAGTTGGTGTGGTGGTGTGTTGATGCTTGGACTTTGTGATCTTAGAGGTCTTTTCTGACTTTAATGATTCTATTATCATCACCAAAATCATAATTGGGCAGAAGGTGACAGTTGCTGCCCTTTTTGGATGTAAACCTGGAGAGCTGCCCACTGTTTTAATGTTAGTACATTCAAGCTATACCTATATACACATTTGACTTTGAGAACACGTAATATTTTGGTGTATCTGAAAATAATTTTTCTAACTTAAAAAAAAAAAAGAAAAAGAATTCCATATATTTCAAATCTTTCCAAAGGTTTGTATAGTTGGGCAGCTGAGTCATATTATAGTATCTTTGTATCTGAGGAATGCATGGATGGAACTATGGAGTGAGCTGGAATCACAGTGTGAACAGCATTTTAAACAGGTTGATACTGAGTATATTCCCGCTGTAGACAATGTTTCCCTAAAGTTTCAGTAGTTGCCTAGGATTGCTACTTAACATCCTTTAAATCAAGAAAGGTTCTTTGCACTGCACCATATCCAGTTCCGTAAGTACAGACCAGGGGTAAAATGCTCACATAGGTTTCAGCGATAGAGGGGCAGAACAGCAACTCTGATCTCAGTCCATATCGTCTAAATGAAATGAGGTGAGCTCTTACCAGGTTTCCGAGTTAGTGTGACACCAGATGACGAGTGAGTCAGTATACACATAATTCAGAGGTATTCTAAGCTTGTAAGAGGCCAGCATGCCCTCTTTTGGGCAACTCAGAGCCTTGTGCATGCTGATGACTTCATTGGTGGTAGATGTCAAGTATATGAAGTGCACTCTCATTATCAATGGCAACCTGTGATGATTTGGCAGATATTGTAAGAGGAGCATCTGACCAAGTGCTGAAGCATGAAACGCTCGAGGAGAGCAGCACGTGGCTGGTCCTTTTGGGTCAGAGAAGGGGAAAGAATGGATAAATGATTCTGCAGTAAGTATTCTGGTATGAAGAGGAAGTTCTGGTTTAGCAGACTCCAGACATCTCAGATTTTTTGTGCAAATCCAATCTGACTGCCTGGAAATGGTAGCTGTAGTTCCTGGGTTCTGCATCTTTGTTCCAGTTTTGTGGGTGGTGTTGCTGTTTGGGAGGTTCAGTTTATTCTGCTGTGTGGAGAGCTGTGTGAGCTTGGTAGAAATAAATCAGATCCTGAAAACCAAAAAAGCTTCCTCTGGTGATCTGTGTGCTGCTATAGGTTGTGAAATCAGCTCTTCTCCCTGCCTTCCCTTTGCATTCCTATTCCCCAATAAAAAAATAAGTCGGAACTGGTGGAGATGCTGCATTTAAGTTTCTCTGAAAGTCGAGTATTCTTTTGCTCATAGAGATTTTTATATTAAAAACATTTGCCTTTGAAGTGTTTGCTCAAATAACACTTGTAAACGCCTTACGGCTTATGTGCATTCCAGAGACTATTCAACAGTAGAAACATTTATATTGCAAGGCATTTGAGCACGTGGTTAAGCCCAAGTTCAAACTTTTCTTTTTTCGCTTCCACAGTGTTTAACAGTTATCTGCTTGCTTAATGCCGAACAAATATTCAAATGTTTCAGTATGCTTGAGATGAAAGACTTGGCAAAATTCTTGATTGTGCAAAAATGTGCAAACTTCAACTGTAGGATGTACTTGGTTTGCTTGACCCCGTGGCCAGTGAGTCTGTGTACATATTACAGGAGAGATCTTCTAAGATTATGCTAGAGAGTGAGACTCACTTGTCTTGTGTAGAATGATCTCAATGTTGCATATACCTCCTCCTCAAAAGTGAGATTCAACTTCATTGTTTTACTCTTGTGTGGCCCCAAAATGTTGGTGTAGGATGTCAGTGCCTGGGAACTCTTGCTGTATGTTGACAAGCTTTATCATCTGGCAGTAGCAATAACAACAAACATTCAAATGCTTGTGACATAGAGACAGCACCAGAGAATCTGCACACTCTCCTAACAGCAAAGTACAGGCTTGCTCAGCACTCAACAGAATATGTATTAAAGTTAATGAAGGTTATGTGGTAGCAATCAAAAGGAAATACTGTTTTTTTCCTTTCTTGAAGAGGTTCCCTTATGCAACAACACAATTGAGTCTCCTTTTCTTAAAACAGAAGAGAAAAATATTTGCATTTTCAAGCCATTCTGAGAACAAACTGAAAGAAAAAAAAACATTGCAAATATTTTAAGGAGCAGCTTTTTGACTCAATCAGATTTAAGTTAGACTTATTTTAATTGTAAGAAAGTAATGTGAGACTGAATGATAACCTTTCCCTCAATCTCTGAATCCAGCAAAACGTAATTGTAAAATCCAAAATTTGGGGGGTTTAAAAAATGAATTTTCATATCTTCTCTTCTACTTTCTTTGCTTACAAAGTTGTCCAGTGAGTTATGTGCATACTTGTGGTAATAGTGCTTACAAATTTTCCTAGTGGGCCCGTTGTGATGTTTTCATGTAATTTGAATACTTACACTGTGTAATCTCTTCCTGCTCATTCCCCTACCTGTCTCTGGTGCTATGACAGAGGTCTCCCAAAGCATAGTTTATTCCCACAATTTAGATGCGGAAATCTAAGCATTTTGTTTTTCTACCTTATCATTCCTTTCTGAAAGCCATTGATTCTCAGCAGTCCCTTAGCAGTAGAAGTAAAAACACCATTCAGAATTACTGTAGTTATTGATTCTGGAAGGAGAAGAGATAAAAGGAAGTACTCCTGAGCTTCTGGCTGATCGCTGGTGTTAGAAGATTTTTCACCACAGATAAGGATCTTAGGAAATGGATTTTCTATATATTTCTTACGAGGAATGTTGTACTTTTTTCTTTATTTCCTGCTTAGGTGGATTTTCAAGATGTGCATGCCAGAACTGTGGCTGAAAAGAAGAGGGAGGAAGAGAAGCAAAAACGACTGGATAACATTTACAAAGAAAAAGCCAAAAGAGCTGAAAAAGAAATGGAAGGTGAGTTGCTTTGTTTCTTCTAGTGTTGAGCTTTTTTTGTTCATTTTTAAAGTGACCTTTTTTCAAGTTATAGAAAACAAGTTCTAAGAGAATAGCTATCCAAATAATAGCTGACCATGGAGGCGGGAATAGTACATATAGAATAGTTAGAGTTTGACCCTCTGTCTCTCTCACCTAAAGAATATCAGGGGAAACAACTGAGAGTCCCATGAGCTGAGATAGTGTCAATATATATATTCGTATATATAAAGTTAGCAAGTAAAGTCTGTTTTGTAATTCAGTACAGTATGAATGCATAACTTCACACAAGACATTTTGGAACTAGTGGCTTAATTTCTGCATCTGTGATGAGGCACAGACTTCTCAGTACCTGAATTATATTTTGTATACAGTCATTGTGTTCCAGAGGTATGGGCAATGGTCTGCACAGGAATCCTGGATGCAGTGTAAGATATCCATCAAAAGTATCATACTGCTGCTAAAAAATGTGTCTAACTTGGGGCTGAATCTCTAAGCAATATGTACATAGCAAACATATTTCTGTAATATGAAAGAACAGAGACAGTAAGTATATTGCATTGCAGTTACAAAGGGTTATTTTTAATTTAATTACTTCGGTATATGCAGTGCATGCAATTGTGCCTGCATTTATTCTGCATGCTGGAAATGTTTTCATGCCTGAGGGTGGAATTTTAAAGAGATTTAACCTTCTTAAAGTCTCTTTTATTGGTAGCATAAATAGCCTATATTCGTGGCTATGCCTACAAACAACTGTAACATTCATGGCTGTAGAATAAGTACCCTCCAACATCACTAAAAATCTTCTCACTGAACGTTGTTCTCCTTCAAATTCTATGAAGTATTTGTATTGTCTTTGATGCATAGTGAAATTTTAGAGAGAGGATGAAAAGGAGGCATACTGATTTTAAATTCCTTGCTCTGGAAGTTCTGGATTTCCTGCTTAAGAAAGCTGTTGTCACCTTTATAAGGACAATTTCTGCAATGGAGAGAGAGACGTGTATGGGATAATTATCACTGATTGCTGGGTAAATGGATTACCCCTTTGGCAGTTTTTGTTTTGTAGGTCTGCTGTGGAGACTTTACTTTTTTACGTTGTTTAACGATATTCTAAAACAATTGTCTCTTGACAGAAATGTCCCACGAGATTGCCGACACGCTGACAGAGATGGAAAACTGTTTCCAGCTCCTCATGCCAGATCCTTTCGACTTCACTGTGAATGTCACAGAAGTGGAACCCAACAAACAAATGCCTGCTGATCAGGATAGACCGGCATCCACCTTATCCTCCCAGACGGAAGTTAACCAGTCCTATTTTGGATGCATGGATGATGAACAGCCATGCTGCAGCAAGGACATTCTCTCTGTTTCTCAGTGCGGTAGAACTGATAAAGAGTTAGATGAGAAACAGGAGAAACCTGAGCAGGAAGGATTAGATGGAGACACATGCTTGGAAGTTCAGTCTGGTGTCCCTGCTTTCACTGATGATGATTACCAGACTTTCGTGCGGAACCATGGGCTTATTTCACATAAGTATACTCTAGACCTTGAAATCTCCACAGGTACCTGGAAAATATTCCACATGCAGCTGTAGTTATTGTTTGTCTGAAGTGTTTTGTGCTTGGGCAGCTATTTTTCCCGTCTTAAATGCTTGGAGTTCCTGAACACCAGTTATTTTGGAGTTCTTTTCTATGTATGCTTCATCTAGTATCCATTCTTAGGTTTGAGTGTCCTTGTATGGGATTTACGGATTTTATTAATTATCTTCTAGGGCCTAACTTTTGGTTTGGTTGTTGTAACCATGTTGGAGCACTTCATAGTGCCTGGAATAAGATGAGTTTCCTATGTTTAAAAAAACCCCTTCAGTCTGTTTATAGTATATAGTTTTATTTTCCATATGTTTCACCATTCACCTTTCCTTTCTCTCTGTAGCTGGGGTATAAGAAGCTAAGCATTTAAAAATCTTAAGATTGGCTGTTTCCTAAACTTTTTTTTTCTTTGCTACTGACAGCTTGCAAGAAGCAATAAGTAGAGTTTTGTTAGGAAGTCTTAAGGATTATGTTTATACCTCTTTTTATGTAACTTTGCTAATATGAATTACCTCTAGAAAAATTAGGATGTTTTGTGTTTCAATATTCTAAATGAAGTCTCTTACAAATACTGTTCTTAACAGAATTTTGTGTGCAAACGTTCAGTGAGGCAGATACCTACATCTGTGCTTGCAGACAACATAACTGGAAATGTATCTGCGGGGCTTATAAATGAGTAACAACTGAGAAGTACCATTTTTACTTGAGTAGTGACCTTCTTGGCTTCTTTGACAATCAAAGACTCTACTGCCACTGGGGCAGAGATGTGTTTTTTCATGTTGAATATGCAGAAACTGCTACAATAAGGTCCAGTCCAGTGACTTGAGCTTAGGACAAGATGTAATGTAGATAGTAACAAACCACTTATTTGTGGTTTATTTGGTAATTCCTTTGTAGCAATGGCTTAACAACTCTTTCTGTCATCACTGAACTGACAGCTTTTCCTCCGATTTCTTTGAATGTATCGATAATGGTAGAATAATTAATACTGAGCAGAGAAACGTTGTGACATTTGTAACTTTCCTGAAGGGATCAACTATTTCAGAAGGGTTCATGTCTGCTTCTTCCACTTAGCTTCGTTAGCTCCTGTAGTGAAGACACTGTAACCATTGTGCGCTAAGTCTTTTTTTCCCCTGTTTTGAGTAGATATACAAGTGCATGAGAACGAAGATAATGCTGCCATAATAAATAATGTCACGGATGCTCACAAACTCCTCAAAAATAAATTCTGGCCTTCTGTGCAGTCCTGGATTCAGGTAGGATGAAAAGATGGTTTTTTTCATTTTTTTATAAAAAGACAGAGAAGGAAGGACTAGGGTACAGTAAATCCCAAGGGAGTGCGAGCAGAAAGGAAATTAAGGTTGAAGAAACATTAGTGCAAATAGAAAAAGTTTCTTGCTCAGTAGGGGTGGATGGAAGGAGACTACAGGAGCTACGTGATTTGTTTGATGGCTTTGAGCATTTAGGTATGCTACTTACAGTCATACTTAAAGAAAAGTATATAGTAAAATGGAGCTTCTTCACAAAGAGTTAGAGTAAAACACTGCTTATTTTTGTCAGACATGCCTATATCAGAAAAACAGTGTTCCTTTCTGTCAGTTGATGTTACTGCTCAGGAGCCTCATGCTTGGAATTTGGCCTCAGGAGATGTTTATACCAGCTGTTCATTCTTTGTTTGTCTTCAGTAGCTGCAATTAGCGTTTATATCCTAGATAGGAAAAGAAGTGGCCTTACTAATAGTCACTTGTAAAACAGAGAAATGACAGTGTTGTTTCATTAATTATGAAGGAAAACAAAAAATGTTCTTTGGCTCAGATGTCTAGAAAGAAGAATAAGAATGTTGATTTCTTGCTTTGCAGTTATTTACCAGAGCAGGAATAAATGATGATCGGCTAAGATGTGCCATTGGTCTCAAGAATAAATTGGAGACTGCTATGAAGAAATACAAGGAAATGAATATTTCCTTTAAAGAGAGAAAAAGAAAAGTGGTGAGTTTCTTAAATTATTGCTTTACTAGATGAGACAATTAGTAATGCTTAGCTGGTATACAAAAAATGCACTTTCTCTAAAACCCTAATCTGGTAAACTATTCAACACCAGTGTTACTGGTAAGTACACTAATTCAGGTGGTTGTAGCTTCACACAAGGAAGTTGCACTAAACACCGATATACTATGCCAGGGTAACCATGTAAGGCAGCACTGTTTATGAAGGGGAAGTGGTTAAGTTCAGATTTTATTTACTCTTAGTTTGTTCATGTGTGTTACCATGTCCACACTGTATTAATCACTAAACTAAGCTAGTGTCCCACAATTCAGGAAAATCGTGTCTCTGCTTTGGAGCATTTACTCTTTCTAGTGAGCATATAATGTGATTAAGCATACCTTACAAGTATTGTTCTATAGTGTCGAAATATATATAATAAAGACAGTTTTTGTGAAATAGCTAAAACCTGTGAATAAACAGAGCCTGAATGATCAAATACTTTACAAAAAGGAGTCTATGGCTTTTTCATGTAGCTAAAAAGCAGAGCTGCATAATACTCCTTTCTGTTCATTGTGATCATATGAAATTACAGTATAGCTTGACACGAAAATAAGTGGTTTGCGTCAGAGTCCAGAGTAAAGTCTGGTTTATGACTGGATTGTAAGAATACGATCTGGACTTTATACCTCAGACTAAATTGTGATAGCCTCATTTAGCCATGACTGAGTGTTGTAGACTTTGCTTTCTCTGGGCAAATGAAGCTTTATCAAGATTAATCTGGTTCATCACCTTAATACCTACTGATGTACCACACCAGTCAAAAATTCCTACTCTGAATGAAAAGTACTGAAGGACTGTCTTGTCAGTGGTTTTTTTCCTGTGGTGAAATATGCGTGCTACCTTTATGCAACCAGCTATGAAGGAATCCAGACATCTGCTGTCATTCCTGCCATTTGCTTGACAGGGCTTCATTTGCTGCACTTCTGCATGGAATATTGGTTGCTATATTTCTTGCAAGATATAAAGGACATTCAAGCCTTGATTTTCATGTGTGTGTACTGGCATGTGTATGTGTTTAAAGTGGTATTGTTACCACTTCTGGAGATTGATCAATGCTATCTGTATAAGGTTTGAAAGCTAATAAATTCCATTGTTAGAAGAAAAAAAAAAAAAGGAAAATGCAAAATACACAAAGAATACATTCAAATAAAGCAACACAGACTAGAGTATTAATTTAATCATATATTGATTACAATGTTTATTCGTAGTATTAGTGCCGAGTTACTTTAAATGTATAATGTGAACATAGAGAGCTTTGTAGTGCAGAAGGAAACTATAAATTATCTTTTATTTCAGTGTCAAATGACTTTATTGAAACGTAGAAACATGGTAAAGTGAGAGTCTGATAGAACAAAATAAGCAGCATCTTTCAGACCATGATTATTAAATCCCTGTCTGTCAAATATTTACATGTCAGCCAAGAAACACTGCATGCACCTTCTCTTTAGTTCAGCATTGCTGCTTGTGTTATATTGTTGCTTCTGTCTGTACATCCTTATAGATGGGAACTATAGCTCTTGCTATGCCAAAGTCTTGCTCTCTTCCATATTCTTAGATCCAAGAGAAGTACTCATAGTCTGTCCTTCAAAGCACTGTCTCACAGCCATCCTGTCCCACCAAAACTCCACACATTACAGATGTTATCTGTAAGCACATGGAGTAGTGAGTGCTGTACCTGCACGTGTGTAGAGATGAGCACACCTAGAAATGAAGGGGAGCATTTAGTGAGCAGAGAGAGCATGTAAATAAAGTGTCTGAGTGTGGGAGGTCCTGTGTGAATTGTCCAGCTTGTGACATCTCTGCATTTGGAAATGGCAGCACTTTTCTTGGCAATTAGTGACCGCAGTCTGAGGTATGTATCTGGAGAATGTGAAGGTGAATTGTTTGTGTACTTGCTTGGTTCAGGTGTAATTATGATCCTGCACCAAAGGCAAAGCCTTACCTTCTGGGAGAAAGTGGTTTTATTTTATCAGCAAATATAAAACAGAATGATAGGGACTTAGAAACTTGGCTGGGTACTTAGGCTTGCCCAGCCTTCTCAGACTTTCTGGTTTTAATTTGTGCTCATTCTCTGTACTTCCATGGTCCTTAATTTCCTCCCTCTTCACCTGCTCTGTTCTGTGCTTTGCTTTTGTTCTGTCCAATGAGCGTGAGGAAAGGCTTTACCTACCCTCAAACTAAGATCAAGAAAGGTGGTACAGGGAAGGTTTTAGTGAGAGACTGTACAGTGAAACTGAAGAGATTTGTTACTATGATATCTATGACCCCGCTCAGTCCTGCAAGATTTAAATTGCCGTTTAAGAGAGGGAAGAACCTCGAGTCCTTTACCATTGCCACCCACATACTGTTAGTAATGTTGTTTTACCTGAGCAGTTACAGCTGAGGTGAAAGTAAGGCATATATAATTGGGGTAACTCTTGATCCTTTGGTTCAGTACGAATATACCAGCAATGTAAATTGAAGTTGATGGTTACCTGGCTTGCCTTCACAGAAAAATTGTTTGATTTGTATGTGAAAGTGGCTGCTTTTGGCAATCCTCCCGATTATCTCCATGCTCTCCATTGTTTCTCGCTTCATTTTCTAGATCATGAAGCACAAATCTCCAAGGCAGCATCCTTCGCAATTAAAGCATGTTAGAAAATTAGCACAAAATATTTTCTCTGAAGTTTCTTTGCCTTTATCTTTACTGTAAAATGTAAAAGCCCTGCTGCTTTGCAGACTACAGGAGAACTTTCGGTATTTTACATAACTTCTTATACAAAGTCACTTGCAGGAAAGCAGAGAACTTTATGCAGTGAAACACTTTATCTTGAATTAGATTATAGAGACATGAGACATCACCACCTCTTCTTTTCTTCATGATGGTAAAGAATTCAAACCATCAGAAAACCTTAATTATAAGGACAATCTTCATTTTAATGTAACGCTGAAACCCTGCCAACACAAGTGGACTATGGCACCAGTCTGCACTTGCCTCTTGGGAGCCGTGTGCGGAGAAGGAAGAGAACAACAAACATTGTCTGTCTAGAAACAAGTCCCTTGCAAAAGACTTTATAAATGTTAATACATGTCAGCTGCCTGGACTGTGTCTCTCTTCTTGCTGTTGCTGTGCCCCCAGCAGATCAGAAGTCATCAACACAGTCCTTCCTGAGCTGTTGCTTTCCAGAGGGGTAGGAGGTGGACAAACAGTGAGAGTCTGACTTTTTTGTCAAAGGCAAATGAGTTTTCGTGTGCTTACACAAATAACGTTTGCTGTAGTTAAATGCTTGTTTGAGCCATGAATCAGGTGTTTGTTTCTGGTATTTTGAGACTATAAACAAGAGGTTTTAAAATATTTTTTTTCTGTGAGTCTGAGTATTAGCTGAATCTACGGGAAGAGGGCAGAAGCTGTAAAAGGGCTTTCTTTTATTTCATGATACATGGATGCTTGGACATATCCCTTTCTTTCTCTGAATGCTGTTTAATGCCCAGTAGAGGGAGTGCATACTGCATGCTCAACACTTCTCTGCACCGCCTTTATCCAAAGCCAGCCATCAGTTTGTTTTTCGAGATAAACTTAAAACAGCAGCAATACACCAGGGACCCTCAGAGTTAATTGTTGACTCCATTTAGATGAATTATTACTGGAATACAGTTGTAATTATTGGCTGAGATTCGTGTTTAAACAGAATTTCTTGTTTCCAGAGGTTTAATTCTTTTGTAGGAATCATTTGCTTATGGCTGAAATATTCCTTTAAAAATAATTTTCCTGGTTAGAAATAGTTTTTTGTTAATATCTTCCTCTTCTTTTTCTTAAATTACCAGATGGTTATTTTTTCACTTCTTCTGTGTCTGATTTGCAGCTGATTAGATGCGAATGGTCTTGCAATTTTAATAGTTAGGAAGGGACAAATCTGTACTGTATTTTAAATCATGCACCCTACCTTTCACTTACATCATTTCCATAAACGATTATCTGTTGTATACTACTTGAAGTTCTCACATTATTAATAGAAAAGTAGCTCATTAGCTGTATTTCGTACACGGAGAGTGTACTTATCTCATATAAATACTTTTGGGAAGCCTTAGAAGGTTTACTTCTCAAGCTGGCTAAAACTTAGTAGGCAATATGATGTGAGAGACATCCTGCTCAATTATCTGTCAGCAGAGCGATCATTTAACAGGCCTATTACATTTGAGATTTTTAATTTCAAGTTATACTAACAACCAGGGATATATAGATTTTCATGAAGTGTCTTCATTACTTTTTGTTTCACCTTACCTTATCTTCTGTCAAATCTAAGAGTGCGCTTGGATCTTGATTTATTCGTGTGCTTAATTTTATCCATGTGAAACATCTGGTTGAATTCAATAATGCCATTCATAATTAGATTTGGAGAAGGCTGTCCTTGTGTTGACCAGAACCTGATCTGATCCCCAAACCTTACTGCAATACAAGTCAGATTTTTTCTGAAAGAGTCATGTCAGAAAATTGTTAAAAATTATGTTAAAAGTTAAGTGTTTGCTGATCATAATTTAGTCTTAAATATTTGAATATTTAAAAAATTAATGTGTAATAAATTACGCCAAGAGCTCTTCCAATTACTTGGTTGCAAGACTATTACTGATTTTTTTTTCCCCATATCTTCAACAACAGCTTGGCATTTTATCAATGCTAATGAATGATTTCTACCTAATCATTTTGTAGCTTTATAACCAGCTCTTTTTTAAGTTTTTCTTTTAGTCAGGTTAGTGCCTGCTTTAAAGAAAAAGTCACACTTGAACCTTAGATGAAAAGCAAGGGCTGTATTGTTTTCTTTCTGATTCTTTCTGTAGCCATAGAGAATTCAGTCTTGCTTTCTGTAACAGCTTCTTAGATTCTCATCCTCCTTTTTTTTTTTTTTTTTCTCCTTTTCTTCATTCTAGAAAAGTTGTTTCTGGTGGGTAAGTAATTGTCTTTAGTGATCACTCACCAGTCCTGAACCCACATCTGCTAAAATGCACTGAGACCAAGGAGCAAGAGAAAAGTCCTTGTACAAAAAGTCTTTTCCCCAGGTGATGCTTTTAAATTGCACACAAACAAAACCCTAGCCCTTAACAGAGATGCCCTTTGAAAAAAACAGAAGCATTTAATTTTGAAATTTGAATAGGCAGTTGATGTTGATTGTTAGTATGTTTCCTAAAACTTAAGACAAACATCAGAACATTTGATATTTAAATCAGCACTACACCTAAAGATGTCCTTTGTCAGATTGTTAACTTCATTGGCTTGTAATGTGTTCAGAATAAATCAAGTTTAATAATGTTTGTGTGGTCACGGTAGTAGCTAAAGCAACATTTTAAATAATTTTTTTTGTCTATCTAATATTTTATCAAAAAAGTCAGGTCAACCGTAACTTTAAAAGTAAACACAAATATAAATAAGTCATACAGGTGTTTCTGCTTCCTCTTCCTTCCTCTGCCTTTTAGCTATCCTACGATAATTATTTCTATCTGTGAAATGTCTCTTTTGTATCACTTTTCAACTAAAAGAGCCTTTCAGTTTTTTTAAGTCTTATCGGGATGTAGGACTGATATAAAACAAAACACTGTAACAGTAACCCTCAAAACAGTGCTCTCTCCTGTTTAAGTGTCTTATCAGCTGGTGTGATGGTTTTTTTTTTTCCTTCTCTAGAGCTGAATATTGCTGTGATATATTTTATGCTTTACACTGTCTGTGCAGCCTGCCGCTCTTAGAAGGTTATTAAAAATATCTTGTTATGCAGATCTAGCCATGAATTCTTAAAGTTGTCACTGTGACGACCTCTGATCCCTATCTGATTCGCAGGTCGCACAAATGCAATTTGGAGCTCTTCTAATAGAGTGTAACATAAAGTAGGATGTCTCTCTCATCAAGTTAACCCTTATGTTAAGTATTTAAGTTTTTCAGGCCGAAGGGTCATCTCCCTTGATTCATCTATGAATACTGAGCAGTGTGTACTCTATAGGTAGCAGATGTAAATTTGCTTCCTACTTTTTATCCATCCTACCTCACAAGGGGGAACAGTGTATTGAAATGAATTGGATGTATTTGTGAGGTCCAGTAAAGACACATTGCTAAACGTATATTTGTAAAAATGGAAAAGGACATAATTTTCAGGCTTGGAACACATACTCTCTTATTTAAATATAGTTAACACAGTAATAGTAAAGAAAATATCTTCATATCTAACCTATCTAACCAGGAATATATGTAAGTTTATGTATGTCGTGTGGGATATTTTGTTGACTTGTTGCCTGTAACAAATCAGGTTTATTTAAATGATGTGCATATTTATCTGTTAAAAATACAGCACCTGAAATAATTTTGAACAGATGTGTAGTTCAGATTCATTCATAAATGTGATCACTGAAGTAAGCTGCATTTTAGTTACTGATTTTACAGTCTATGTGTGTGCAGACTACATCATGAGACAGGGTCATATATACATTGGTGGTGGATACAGAGTTTTAGTAATATGAGTTTTATCTGGTCTGACAGATAGGTGGTAATCTGTCAAATGCAATAGGATTTTTTTCAAACGATTGAGTGCTACTGTGAATCTTCTAAAATCACATTTCATATGAAAATCACATTTCCTAAAGTTTCATGAAGGAAATGACAAGTAATGTGATTTTTTTTCCCCCCCTCAGTTCTAAAATTTAGCATTTAGCATGTGGAAGCCTCTGGATCATAAAGAAATTAAATAATTCAAAATATTGCCTAAGATATTCCAAGCGATCATTGGAATACTGCTCATCATCTCATAGATAACTTGGAATAGCTGATAAGTGCTGGAAAACCCAAAGACATCTCTCTGGAGGGGGAAATAAAAAGGTATCTTTGGTTGACCTTTGAGTTATCAGATCATAAAACAACTTTTTGGTTCAGAAATGGATATAGCCAGTCCTGGATCTCACTGTGGCTTTAAACAGTAGCTTTAAACAGGTTGTCTGGACTGGTGTGCAGGGAACACTGTATAGAGGAAAGTGGTTAGTCTGAAAAGGATGGAGGAGTAGTTCAAGTATAGTGGCTGTTCAGAGTTAACACTAGTAACCTTTACAGTGGGTATATATCTGCTTTCTTTGTTAGTGACAAAAATGAGAGTTTCCCTACTGCTTTTAGGAATGGAAAACATCTCAGGAACTCTCCTCTGGGTATATTCCTGTCTGAGCATGGGCTTTAAATGTGGTTTCAGGTCACTTAGCTTGTAGCTTTACTGGTTTCATCACCCCTTAGGCACTGAACCTACAAACCTTTCCTTTTATGTTAAGATCAATGAAACACTGGGTAGGCTCTTTACAGTTTCCTTACTGATTGTTATACATGAGTTAAGAAGAAAACAAGTTTGGTTTTCAAGGCACAGGTGATCTGCGCAACACTATTTTACACCTGCCTCTTCTGTTGTTAAAATGGTTTAACCTATTCTACAGTTCTTGAAACATTAAAAATTAAATCTACCGTGTCTTTCTTAGTGTGTTGCATAGTTACCAAATCCATTTTGTAGCAGACGGGTTTTGTACAGGTTCCTGTTGTACTGTTTGTGGGAGCTGAAGAGGGAAGCAGCTTATATATTTTGGTGGTAGTTTTATGATTGACTTAGAGATGATCTAAGTGCAAGGTGCAGTCAAAAGGGCCAATCCTGTCTCTATTTCCTTCCCTGACGATTCCCGCTGTCTCCTTTGTACCAGTGATAAGAACTTCTGTTGCAGCAGGGACATGAACTAATGGAACCTAATCCAGAGAAGAAGATTTCTGTAGCAGCGTTAAGCCCAGATTGTGAGACTGTCCCCTTCACTAACTGAATAAACTCAGGTAATGGAGATCCAGTTATGAAGGTCAATCTTTACTCAATCAGAGGACTCACATTGATGGAATGATATATGATTAGTTCATCTCCCAGTGTGAATGAAAAACTGGCATGGGAGAAGTACATTCCTGTACTTCTAAAAGTAAGAAGTAACATTTATTTTTGCGGAAATTTTGCATGAAAACATTTAAAGGACTAACACACACTACAGTCACTTTTGATGATACAAATTAAATATAGATACAAAATGCAGGTGATCAGCATAAATTTTGTGGAGTAATTTTTTTTTTTATGTTTGGGATTTTTATTAGCATTAATAATGAAAGGTAGCAGAGTCCTGTTTTAGCTCTCTGGCATGCATGGAAATGAAAGTCGTAGTTAGAATTGGAGACCTTCAGTAGTTTAGGTAAAACTATTACATCTCCCCTGAATGAAGGATTAGTCAAGAGAACGTTTTCTAACATACGGTCATAAGGTTTAGGAATATTCATACAACCAAATACTGTTGATTTTGGTGGATTGTTGGAGCCTGTGTAGTGAGGCATGAAAATACTTCTGAGGATATGTCTCGAGTGGTTACTGCTAAAGAAGTGCTAAACTTGCTTTGCAGTATCTTCCCGAGAGAATAGTTTTGTTACATGCACCAGTTTTCCAGACTGTCTTACTTTGCTGTCTTCTATGAAACTGTGAACGCACATGCTAGTCCACTGGGTACACTGGACATACTAATTTCATCTGAACAGTGATTCATTGAACTTCCAAGGTTTTTTTGAAGTGTCTTGTGCCTTAAAACCTACCCGTCTTTTTGAGTATATTTATTAAAATCTCTCCTAAGCTTATGAGAGACCTTGTGCCCGCTGAGGACCTGAGGTGCAGTAACTAGTCGCAGAGTGATACAGGTGTTGTGTAATGCATCTCGCTACTGCTGACCTTCCGATGTAGGTGTCCAGGCTCTGTTTATCACTGGGTGGAATGAAAAGGGCTTTGGCATAAGGCTTGAGTAAACCTCAAGCTTGCCTCTCCAAGCCTGTGGCAATACTCATGGGCTGTGGCTCTTCTACATTGCTTTAAAGAAAAATTGGTCCATTGGGTATTCATACTGCTAAAGCAATCTGGAACAAAGTGTGGTGGTTCTCCAGCATTGTACTTAGGCTGACTATTGGGCTAGAAACCTTTAACATTTCTAGTAATTTCTGGAAATCATGAAATAATGTGAAAAGTGTGCTCATAAGTAAAAGTCAGACTGGCCAAGTAGCCTATGTGCTGCTGAGCAACTACAAATAGGATGAAGGGCGATACTGTTATTGGTAAACATAAAATGAGATTTGCCTGGATCACACACATAATTTGCAGTCATCTAGGTTTGAATGTGTTCAAATCACAGAGCGGATGGGAGGGAGTATGTGGGAGTTCCCTATAAATATAGTTCTTTTAGTAGTTTGTGTTTCCCTTTTGTTGCACACAGGAAAAGTCAAGTACAGTTCTGAGATCTGTCAAAATGTCAGTATTTATTTCCTCTTCCTACTGTGTTGGATAATATAAAACAATAGAAAAAGATGAGCTTGTACAAGTCCTTACATGTAGGATACACTGTTCAACTATTCAGTTTCTATTACTGGCACTGAAGAAATAATTTTTACCCAGTCAATGTTTGCTTACATAGAATATCTCCAAATTTCATTTAAGTGACTGCAGCCTGTTTTGTATGGTGATGGAATGAAAAAATGTATTTGCTTAAGGTTGCCCCTTTAACTGGGTTCAATGGCAATAAATATTCTGGTTCCCTCACCAAAATCTTCTGCCTCTAGAAAAATATTTAGTTGGCTTTGAGTAGATGCACATGAGATATTGGCATGGTGGAATAATTTGCAAGATCCTCCAGTGAGGGTATTAGCATATAAATAGCAGATGCAATGACGACCATCACAGCTGAGTACATTTAATTTTTAGTTTATAAGATAGAATGGGTTTTTAAATGCATAGCCATCAAGCCTGCTGAAAGACAAATGAAGTTTAGAGTTCACTTGTCTGAGGATGCCTTACATCATTTTTTTTTTTTTAAAAAAAAGGGAAACAGACACGCATAAAACTGAACAAAAGTGATTTCTTGGGCGAAAAGTAATTGAGATTGCAAACCAAGTTAATTAGACCATGCAAAATTTATTTAATGGTCCCAGCTGTAGTTTGTGAGTGGTGTTTTAGTAAGTAGATACGACTTCTTCATGTGCTATCTTTTCTCTTCCTTCTTTTACTGAAATAATTAGTAAATGCTGTACATCCAATCCTGCAAACTGACTGCATTGTGTATTTCAGTCATTTTATTGCTTGCCTTAATTATGACTGGAGAGGCTCAGATTTTAAAATCCTCTTAACAGAATGTAGCAATCAATTTGTGTAAAACTGGGGAAAGGACCAAAGGCTTTTCTTTATGTCTTTCCAAGTGTTGTGTGGTGGGTGGAGGGTTTTGGGTTTTTTTTGCATTTATTACCAGTTGGGACGGATGAGCAAGACATTTAACTGGAGCTATGATTGCACTGTGCTACACTGACAGAAGGAGGCTTTTGGAGTGTTGACTCTGAAGTAAAAGATAGAATTGCATTTCTACCAGCGTCCAATGTTTGTTTTCAGTATTTTAATAAGGTGCAGTGTAAGAAACATCTGCTTTCTCAAGTTTTTTTTAATGATTAGGGAGCAAATGGTTTGGTTGAACTTGTCAAGCAGGAAAAATCAGCACTATTTTAAGTTTTTAATGAAAATTAGGAGAACTTAGGAGAGGTTCTAACTCTGTTTACAATGAAACTAATGCATATGTATTTCCTGTCCTTTTGTTTTTTTGACTGTATTCTCATATACAAATAAATTCAGCCCCAAAATCTGGACATTGTCTAGATAAATCCTGTTTCCTCTCACAGTCAGATAACAAGTCAGTAGTACTGCTGGATTTAAAAGAATCCCAACATAGTTTTGGAAAAGCACAGTTCATTTAGATAAACGAATAAAGGAATAAATGTCAGCATTATAGAGCAGAATAACATTGAGTGGAAAAACTTCATTTCTCCATGCAGCTTGAGGAGCAGTGGTGGTGCAAGTAGCCTCTGATCTTGTCTCCCATCAAATAGACCATGTGCTAGTGACAGAGAGAAGGTAGTTCACCCTCCATCGTTGCTGAGACTGCTGAACTCTGTTTGTTAGTGGCTTTCCTCATATCACCTGATAAATAAAATGGATTTGGGAACAGGACCTTTTTTCCCCGTGTTCATTGACAAGTTATTGAGAAGCAAGTGATTGTGTGGTTGGTTACTTATAGGTGTTTAATTCTGTATATTGGAAGAAAAGCTTTACGTTGTAGTATTTATCGCTTGAGCTTATAGATTACTACACATTAGAAATGGCATATTGCTTGTTTTTATCATAATCTTGTTTTTCTCATTTCCAAATACCTAACCATTCATTCCTAAAGTATTATAATTTACCGATTCTGCCACTCAAAATGTTGTCTTAAATATTTTTTGCTTCTGATTTAACTGTGGATTGTTGAATTTTTTTTAAATTTTTTTTTAATTGGCTGACAAAGTTTACCTATAGTGGAAGAGTAGATAATAGGTGGTTGAACTCTCATGTGCATCTGTAGCGCTCTTGGAGCGCTCTTCATGTTTGAGAAGTGGAATTAAAAAAAACTATACTTTTTGACTAATAATATAGCTCATGAGCTCTCCTCCTTTCTGTAGAAAGGGAATGGAGCACATCCCATGGCATACATGGGATGGTTCTGATGAAGTACCATTGCAATTAAGTAAATTGAGGCATAACTACCCACTACTACCATGCAAGTTTTTAAATTTCCTTCAGTGATAACTTATTTATCTTTTTACTTTAATATTTTAAAATTATCTTGTTAAAAAATATCTAAAAATAAGGACTTTATGTCTGTTTGGAGGGAAAAGAGGGCTTAATTCCTTACAGTTAGCTCAGCAGTTAATTTTTTTATCAGGAAATCTAAATTTAATAGAAGACCCTAGGGAAATTCAAGGGTGTGAACAATAAGCATAATATTTTATGAAAATGACACCCATATTTAAAATCTGGCATTATATGTTATGCATTGTAGCACCAAGTCCACATCTACCTTTTAGAAAATTAAAACACATAAATTCTGTTTAGTGTTTGATATGCGCTGCACTAGCTGAAAGCCATAATGCCCCTAAAACCTTGGGTTGCTTTTCACCTTTCATAAATTCCTGGCTAGATTCTATACAAAAAATAATTTTCAGCTCCGTGGCTCATTGTTATTCAAACTTGATTGATCGTCATCATTTACTCAGTGAGGAAGTTAAGTGCTCCTGTCATTTCTGAAGAGTATAATTGGGACGTTTCACAGGTCAGCGGTAGTGACAGGTTTCCCTTTTGATTAGTGTTAGACTGATAACAAAACTTACAGTTTCCTATGATTAATGTTTTCTATAGTACTTGAATGCACAGTTCATGGATTGTACCTAAACAAAGTGAATTTGCATCTGATTATGTTTTTTCTCCATCAGGCTTTTCACATGCTTTAAAGTTTTAGGCCATACAGATAATGCAGCAAAGTTGCTTCCAACACAGTTTTCAAGTTTAGGAATAGTGAAGCCCACTGAATTTTAGTAAATTAATTTACAGAGAGGTGCACACCCCCAGTGGCATGTGAACAAATTAGGAGAAATTTCAATTCAAGATAGTACTCTTCTGAATTCTTTTTATTCCTCTCAGCTGTGCCATGCACGTGAGTACTTGTATTACGCTGACTGATATTTTAGGTATAATCTGGTGATTTAAGATATATGATCAGTCTCAACTGAGTTTTCTTAATACTTTGACATTACATCTCAATTTCTTAAACCTGTTGTTGTTTGTTTACAGACCACTTCTGAGTGAAAACTGAATTTACTTTCCCTGTTTTATAATGTGAAAGTTAGCCAGCTTTTACCTTGTGGCGCAAAGCTGTAGACTGAGATCATCCATGACAAGTTTTAGCTTGGTGAAATCTTTTTTAATAGGTAAAGGAGAAATGGAACCTGAATATGGAAAACATGATGTTGCCTTGTTTCTAAATGGAGAAATAGGAGTTACTTCTGGACTTAATTAAATTGCCTTTAACAGATAAAAAAGGTCTGACAATACCGGCAGAATTTTGAAGCCAAAATACAAACAAACTTCTTTCTCCAGCCGCCTTCTGTTTGTGCAGAGTATAAAACCTGATGATGTTTTTCTTTCTGAAAGGCCATCTGGAAGGTCTTCTAAAAGTTGTGGTTTAACACAGATGTTCTTCTTTCATGTCTACTGCCTCTGCGAGTTTGCGATTAGGGGTAGAATATTTGACCCTTTCTTTGCATTAGAACTCTGTTTTGGTTTCTGCTGCCGAGGTCAGGTTCAGCCTACATCTGTCTTGGCTTTGCCAGGTAGGGCCTGACCTTTTTTTAGGTGAGGAAAAATGATTGTAGTGGGAAACAAAAAGTAAACGAGCGTGCAGGATTCTCCAGCAGGGCTGAAGGTTGACAGGTCTCAAGGCAGTGATAACTGGGCTTGAAGAGACTACACAGTAGTTGTTGGCTCTCTTTGGCAGTAGGATACTTTCAAACATGATTATACTGGGACTTTATTTCAAAATGAAGACTAATTACCAGATTCTTACCAGATATCCTCTGGTAAGAATGCAGTGGTGAATAGTGGTGAATCTGCTCTGTTCTTCACAACAGTAAATGTGGGTTTTTTCTTTTCTTTTTCTTTTTTCCCCACTGGAACTGCAGCTTTCTTAAATCAAAGTCATTTTTTTAAACAAAGGGAAGAATTGTACTTCTGACTTGCACCATCCATCCATTCATTATATGTTATACTGTGTCAATATGTGTATTAATATCAATTATTCTTCTTTATTAGAAATTAGTTCCATTCAGCTTACAAATAATACTGACCAAAAAGAATTGCTGATTTTTAAAAATGTATTTATTATTTATTTTTAATTTTTGGCTGCATTCAGTAAACCAAGATTGGTTTCTAGGTTTTTGGCTTCAGAGTATATGTATGATTTAAAGGAACTCAGCTGTGCAGCTGTGACATGAGATTAGAGTAGTGAATTAAATTGGGAAAATTCTGCTGCAGGCAAAACCTGCAGTATCCTCCAGTGCTTGTAACAATGAGTAGTTTATGTGAATATCAACATAAGTCAGGTGCAGTATGAGAGAAGTAACGAACACGGCTGAAAATGGTAAAAATGATGCCATTCCTTATCTATTGCTTTGGCTTGCTGCAGTGAAGCTGAAAACAGTGATAGCTTCTGGTAAAGTTGGTTTTAGTGGGTACCCCTTATTATTTCCTAGACTTCTGAAAGTGCATGGTGAACGTGGAATAATGTGCTAATTATGTTGTTGTTGTTAAGAACTGGGTGACTCATAAGGTGGGCAAAGGAAATCCATCATTGCTGCCTTTTCAAGGTAGTTGGTATTTGCTGTTTTAAAGTTCTGATAGTGCAGACCATGTCTGAGGTGCATGGATTCTTTTATATGTGTAGCTAAAAGATAGAACAAGAGGGAATGGTGTCAAGCTGCGTTGGGGGAAATTTAGATTGGACATAAGGAAAAATTTCTTCACAGAAAGGGTTCTCAAGCACTGGAACAGCTGCCCAGGGAGGTGGTTGAGTCACCATCCCTGGAGGTGTTTAAAAAGCAGGTAGATGATGTCCTTGGGGACATGATTTGGTAGTACACAAGTACAGTTGCAGTTGATGATCTCAAAGGTCTTTTGGAATCTAATAATTCTATGATTCTATGTGTAATATGGAGGAAACATTGATTTTCAGGTATGGAAAAAGCTTAGAAAAAGATTGTAGAGTCTTGCTGGCACATAGAGTAGTAGCTAGCTGCAGTGGTATCTAAGAAGCCACTTATGTGAATTAATTACCCTGGTTACTCGATAGGAGCTCCATTTTTATTTTTCAGCTAGTCATAGGTATTTGATTTCAGACTGCAATATAGCCCAAGTGCCCATTTTAAAAATCCCATTTTGTTGGGACTGTAGTAGTAACTTGTGCTATCCAGTGGTCTGAATGGTAAAGGTGCACCAAATTAGTTAATAAATAAATGTACCAGATTGTTTTTAATGTGGTTGTGAAGAAACACAGTAGTATACAGATAGGAATATTCTTTCTTTGGTTAATATTAGATTGCCAGTCCATCAGCTTCCTCTCCTGTTTGCCTGTTCTGTTTTTGAGCTTTTGAACAATTTGTGATACTGCCTAACGTGCCACAGACTATTTGGATGCAGCCAAATGAGTAAAATCAAACAAAGGAAAAGAGATAAAGCTGTAATTTGCTCACTAATTAAAAATCATGATGTTATTTTAAGATTTTTTTTGTCTTATTTTATAGCTTCACACTTTCTCAGACTTCAGCAACTGCATGCATTCTAATGGATAAAAGGGGCTTTAAAGAAGCCCTTAGGATAGAGTATGGCTTTAGAGATAAAATGTTAAGCAAAGGCCTAATCTTAGATAAAGATTAAATACATAATTAGGGAAATACTTTTGACATAGAGCTGTCTTAGCAGGGCTATCAAGATGTCTGCAAAATATTTTCAGTTCATAGGGAAATGAAAAGCAGTCTTCACATTAAAAAAAAAAAACAAAACAACAAAAGTATCTTTGTAGATGAAAGCCTCTGGTGATGACGATGATGATGACGATGAAGATGAAGACGAATTTGTGGAGGTCCCGGAGAAGGAAGGTTATGAGCCCTACATTCCAGACCACCTGCGTAAAGAATATGGTGAGTTTGCCCAGCTGTGACAAGCTTTATCCCTGCATGTTGCTGCTGCACTAAAGTAAATAAACAGCCATTCTGAAGTAATAAAGTGATCAGCGGTGTGGGTAATCTCTGACTGCGATGAGGAAGTCATTACATAGATACGGGAGCAGCGATTGGCGCTAGATAAACAAATACTTTCTAGGAGCAAGAGCAATGGAGACGAGGAGCTTATTTCATTCCATCATGTTCTGATGTAGTTTAGATCTGGAAGCAGCACTGTGTATGCTTGTAAGTGTGCTAAACGCATACTGGGAGTGAAGGGATTGCAAAGGAAAGCTGTAAATGAGCCTGAATATTAGAAATACTGGTAACAGTCTGGTGAGATGGGATAAGGTTTTGTGCTATTGCCTGCATTAATAGCAAGTGGAGATCCACGGCCATTTCCTCCCATAGAGTGGCCAACTTGCAGCTCAGAAAGAAGGGGGGTTTTGTGTTTGAGTTGCTATCACAAGATGTTAAATGGAGCTCTGCTTTCAAGTGCAGAATTGTAGCCACTGATCGCGTACCAGATCACTAAATATAATCTTGCCTTCTTTTAATGCATTCTAAAGAGATTCTTTTTAAATAAAGATATACTTACAATTTATTTTTATGAAATCGGGAGGGGAGTTACTGGATTCATCTTAAATAATTAAATTTCAGTGTGTTAGTCCTTGTCCTTTGTACATCTGCCTTATTAAGCGTCTGCAGCTTTACCTCTGTGTAGCACTGTGTATTTTAAGATTCAGAAGATTTCAGTACGTTGTACAAAAGGGGGTAGCTGCCATCACAAAGAAGTTAAACACCCTGGACACTCTTAAGTTTCTTGCTCCTACATTTCTCCATGAGTATTTGTGTAAGACTGGTGCTGTGTTGTGCGTTTTTCAGTCCTGTTTGTGCTTATTTTAACTTATCTGCGGTTTGCTTCATGAAAGTCAGGCTGCAGCTCTTAACTGTATAAGCCAAATTTTTCTTTTTGTTGAAATGGGGGGATGTGCCTGTGTAAACCCAAGATAATGTGGCTCGAGTGAACTTTTTGTTGTCTTCTGCCATCAAATTTGGCTGTAAACAGTGAAAGATGGTCAGTAATGACAATCTGTAGTGGCAAGGGTCAACTCAAGGACGTCTCCAGGTGTTAAGTCCTGCCTAGTCCATGGGGACTACGATCTTAGAAAATGAAAGTCTTTGCAAGTGGGATGTACTAACTGGAACATTGAACTTTCAATGTAAAATAAGATCTTGGCTTTATGTAGAGATGTGAACAGTTTAAAGCTTTTTTTCAGTGTATTGTTATAAACCAGGAAAAGTTAACAGCTCCTCAGCTAAACGGGAAAACAGAGTTGTAAAACATGGCTCTGGAAATGGATTGAAACGTGATGTTTAAAAGTCACTTTATTTCCTTTCACTTCTCTTATGGAAATGGAAGCATCCTACCAACAAGGTAAATTTCAAGTTGAGATGCTATTTCTGATGATGCATACGTGTAATTGTGTTTCTCCTGAAAAGTTCGTGAAAAATGAAAAGATATTTAGAAACAAGGGAAGTTTTGTATGCATAAATATATAGATGTGCAGTTGTATTGTCTGTATGTATATGCAGTTGATGATGGTGATCTCCAAATTGTTGATATTTAATGTATAAGAGGAACTGAGCATGGGTACAGTTTGGGTGGAAGGAGAATTAAACAAGTCAATTTGAAGCTCCATGTATAAGATGAAATGTAAATTTGTTAAAAGAATTTAGGTGATTAGATAACTGAAGTGTGAAGATATAACCCATTAGGGGTGTCATGCCAAATTAGCATTACCAGACTTTTAACGACCTCCCATTTGTATAATCCTTATTTACACTTGCACCTGATGTCTGCTGTAGACAAGAGACCAGCCATCCTGTGGTACCACAGAGCCATTTTAAATGCATTGTGTTGCTAAAGAGCAATACCGGGCTGAAAATGAAACAGCACTGTAAATACAATTTTCCTAGAGTTCCTCTGGTTCTCAGCACTCTGCACCAGTGTTGCTTCTGCCTATTACCCCCATATGGCTAGTACTGCTAACTCCTGAAAAACAGAGGCATTATTCACTTAAAAGAAAGCTTTAGAGAGAGATAAAGTCTTGCTTCCACTTGAGATTTCCTACATTCCAGCTTTTGCTGGTAATGTCAGTTGCATCAGCTTAAAGCCTTATGGTGGATAAAGAAAGGGAACTGTGCAGCTTCTGACATCGTTCTTGTCCCATAGACAGAATTTAGTACTGACACCTGGGAAAGAGATTCCTTGGCAGCCTTGGCAAGGCAGGCAGCTGAGCTCTGAACCCTATGGTAAATGATCCAGTTTGAGACACATGCTTTTCCAGGTAAAAAAGGAAGAACTCTTGAATCTAGTTCATAGCATCCACCTCCAGCCACTGTGATCTGCTAATACGTTTTCTCAATTCACAATTCGTGCCTGTGTCTCAGCGCATGCATTCATGAACTTGTGCAATAGTACTCTGAGGTACCGGGAAGTGCTATTGCTGTTTACAACTGGTGACATGCAGAAGCTGTCTGACTTGGAATATTAGCATGGAAGCAGCCTACTGGTTATCAAGTTTCATCCTTATCCAAAATTATATGAGAAATGACTATGCAGTCAAGAATACAAACCATTATTTCCAATCTGGGAAAACAGATTGTTTCTGTCGTGTTTGAGCCTTAAGCCAAAATGCTTTTAGGTCCCTGATAGCTGCTTCAGTGGTTCACATTGCATCTTAAAGCCTGCTTGGGATTTCTTTCATATCAAGATCAAAGCTGCAGTTCTGAAATCCCAAGGGTTAGTTCTATCCGTTTCAGAAATTCTTTCCTCTTCCGATCACAGAGTGATGTGCCTTTGCGGGTTAGATGTCCCCACACTGCCTTTCCTAATCTGATGGTGTCTGGGTTGTGCCTCTTCTGTGTGTTAAGTAGCTTTATTTTTTTTTTTTCAGTATGAAATGTCATAGCAACATGGGAAAGAAGGCTTATACCCAAATTGAACAAATAAGGTGTGCAAAACCAGACTATTTTTAGCAGAGAAGTCACCACTGTTTTTTTACATAGAATTAGGAATGCATCAGACCACAGACGCTATTCTAGTGCAGCTCTCACTGAGCATTTTAGAAACATGAATAAACTTTCTATTACACCATTCATTAAAGGTGTGGGAGTTTTATAGCTTTTGCATTTTCTCTGAATGTTAAAAAGCCTCTATTAGAAATAATAAAGTACTGCATAAAATAATGCATGATTGAATTTTCAGATTGGAAGCAGTAGAAGTCATGCATTTTGGGGCATTTATTCAGAAAATTGCACCTATTTGTATTGACCAGGTACACTCTAGTCTGTACCTAAGCAGCAGATTTCCATGCATGTTGTTTTTAAAAGTTTTATTCTCTTGACTGATCTCCATCAAGATATGCAGGGGAAACAATGATTAAAAGCACAACGGCCTCAGAAACGTAGAATATAATAGAATATCCAGAGATATGATTTAGTAGTGGACAAATGCAGTTGGACTAGATGATTTCTAAGGTCTTTTTCAACCAAACAATTCTATAATTCTGTGATAATAAAATCAAAATTATGGGTATAAAAAAAGGGGAAAAATAATTACTGATTTATTGGAATCTGATTCTTTTATTCCCTATAGAACAGATTTTCTAAATACTTTTAAATGCATATACTTTTGAATGTGTAGCTTCACTGTGCTTACTGTTTCTTAGCTCTATTTTATCTCTTTCAGTTTTATGTAGGAAGTAGGAAAACAGTGTTTTTAGTTACTGTGCACAATAGTAATGTCATCAAAATGAAATTTCTCCCATAAGAAGACTGTTTTGCTGTTTTATATAACAGATTTAAAGCTGAACGTGGCAAAAATAGTGTGTATGCAAGTGTTGATAAGGCAAAATGGAAACTACTTATTTTGACCTGTAAAGAAATGATGGCTTTCATACTGGTCTTTTTTTTCTCCACAGAAGCATCTATCAGATTTAATTAATACAGAATGATTAACTGTTGATTTTACAGTTAGGTTTTCCTCTATTCTGTGGGGTTGTTTTTTTAATAGTACGCATGAAAATCTACTGGAAATCATGGGGAAAACACAGAAATCCCAAGTGCTGAGTTTACATCCCTAATCTACAATATCTAAACATCTCTGAAATGCTCAAAGATTTGGTTTTGGAACTTACTATTCTTCTAGGAAATCTTGTTTAGTTTTCTGTTATTAGGATTGATTAGACTTCCCAGTGGTAGTCATACTTGATAAACATACTGAAAGCAATTTTATAATAGCTTTTAATTGTTAGGTGTTGATTAAGTCTGCAGGAGGGAGATTGATTATCGTGGCAATGATCATGAAGTAGACTTGAATCAAGGATGACTAAATGCAAATTAGAGAACACATCAGTGGGATCAGTACAGCGGGTTCTGTGGATAGCAGGTAGCTATATTTAATTGAGAATGTGAGGTGGGTTTATTTGGGGCGAGACGTATGTCTGAAGAGCAGTCTGGCCAAGTGCTTTAATCAGCTACAGGCCATAAAAATGTACATCATGTTTAACCAAATCATTGTACCCTGCCTTAGTTATAATGAAAACAAAAATGGTTTTGATGACATAATTGTTTGGGAGTGAAGTTGTCGAGGTTCTACTGACTGTTGAATTGCTAAACACACGTGCTGGCTAAATAGACATTATGTGTGTATGCAAAGCTTTTTCCTTACTGCAGTTATTTCAGTTTGTCTGGGTTCTGCTGTAAAAGGTTAATCACTTTTTAGTCTGGTTTGCATTGTCTGGTCTCCCTACCTCAGGAACTCCCTGAGGGAATTCTTCCTGCATGTGAAGAACATGAGGAATGGTTTTGACATTGAGAAAGAGCTCAGTGGAGACCACAGCAAAACCAAACTTGTGGACTTTGGAGAGATGAGGCAGAGTTATCAGGAACTGAATTTAAGGCTTAGAGTCGCACTGTGTTCTCAGGAACTGAATTTAAGGCTTAGACTTTCACTGTCTGGGCTAAATAAGGGCTGGTGGATATCACTGGGGTTTTTTTAAGGGGAAGAAAAAATACCAGTTTTGCAGGGGGAAGGACAGGCAGAATTACCTACTTACCTTTCACTGCCCTGTGAAATTTGGGTTCCTTTTTCTATAATTTAGAAAATGCAATTAACAAACAGTTGTGTGTCTCTCCCTAGACAAGAGTCTAGTATTTAGAATGTGATTTCTATTAATATCACTATAAATCTTTTAAAAAAAACCATAGTTGTTATATGATTGAAATAGCCCACATTGATTTGCTGTAGGTTTATAGATAAGACATTCAGCATGAAGTTAGGACCCCAGTCTGCTATAATCAAATATGTGTCATGTGGTCTTAATTACTCTTAGCATATAAAACGTTTTAAGTCTGTAACTATAACTTTACAAATGAGATTGCCTCATTATAGAGTAAGTTTTTAATGTATCTATGTATGGACAAACACATAGTCTAACTGCACTTAGGACAATAACTGAATAAAACTTGTTACAATGCAATGTTTGGAATGAAGATAACTTTACATATTTACTAAAAACATTATTAAGGCTTCCAGTAAAATACTTCTACATCCACGCAGAATTGTTGATTGTAGATATTTCTTCTGAGGCATCCTAATCAGTTGATCATGTAAACCCTTCCTCACTCTCAGGCAAGGTTCTTCTATGTAAATAAGGTTCCCAGAAAATCTGACAGGACATGGGATATATTTGATTCCTAATAGAGTTCTTAGAAATTAATAGTCATGGCACAGGATGCTGATTATGCTTCCGAGTGGTTTATAGTGCTGGTGTGCCTCATAGGAACTGTGCAATGGCCAGGAGCTGCAAATTCATAAGCAAGACGTTTAAAAGATCAGGGTGGAAGGTGTAGAAAGGTTTAATCTAAACTCTTTCTTGATTTATTCTAATTCTTAGCTAGGATTGTAAAACAACAATAAACAAAGTAAATTAATAAGAATTAACATTATAACAAATGAACACATTCTGTAATTCCAGTAATCAGAGCAAAGTATTTATGTAATGTTAATGAACTCTTGTTAACTAGTACAGTTATCTTTTTCTCTTTAATTTGAATTTCCAAAGTAGAATTCCAAAATTTTAGATAAATTTAAATGAGCATCGCTGCATTCAAAGGTGCCGGGAGCATCTTTTGGTTGTTTAAGATCTCTGATTATAAAAGGCCACTTGACAACTTTTTAAAAAGTGGTGTGATTTACACAGAAATATTAATATGTGATAAGTTGCTCTTGGTGGACACACAGCTTGCGTGTGCTGTGAGAATATGCGAAATATTCAGCAATATTTCTGTGTTTTGGTATTCTCCGCAAGCAGCTGCAGACACAAATTTGTTTAGTGGTGTTCAAAGCTAAGAGACAAGACTGTCTATGAAATTTAAGAGGAAATTTTCTGTCACAATAAATAGATGGTAAGAATTTTATTATATCTTATCAAGGTATGAACATTTTGAAGGTTTTGTTCATAACATATGTTTTTATTTTCTCCTTATCTTAAGAGTTCTGTGTAGATGAAGTGATGCTAACAAGAAATGAGCCTGCTTTTTTAGATGGAGAGAGATGAAATTTGATCCAAAATTAAAAAAATAAAACAATCAAACAACGCAATATCCCTTTAGTTTGTGATGGCTTCATCAAGATCAGACCTCTGTCAGGGGTGACGTATAATTCAAATCTTTATCCTGTATGAGTAGCAGAACCTTCAGAGGTAACAAAACCTTCCTACCGTATGATCACCTGTGTTAAAGTTGTTCACACACACGTGTGTGCATGGAGATGTGTAGCAGCACTGATCCCAAAACACTGAAGCTGCTCGGAAGCAGTGCCCCAGACTTGAACCTTCTGGTCTGCAAGTCCATGGGAAGTAAGCTTTGCACAGTCCTGTTCACTTAGCAGTAAAGTTTTTTGTGCTTCCTGCGTAAAACACGCACAGGTTTTTTCATTGAGAGCACAGTGGAAAGTATTGTGCTGGATTTTCCTGACAGTCTTGGGTGTCTGTACTAATATAAATCACCTACATTTGGGTTGACTAAGATTCGACAAATGGGAACCAGAAATTATAATATCTTTTTTTCAGTAAAGTGGAAGTCCATAATGCTTGTTTATATTCCATCCCTGTTTTTTCAATCAAACTTAAGTGAATCTGAAGTAGCTAGATGTCGTCTAAATCCACACAGCTGAGGAAACTGTGCTTGCACTTTCTCTGAATTTTCACTGAGGGGCTTTTATCTCCCCCTAATCCCACCGTTTCTGTCAGGACATAATCTCTTTCTCAAATTTACATTTTAATTACAAGGCCAGCTGAACTAGCTAAAATCAATAATGTCAGCATTCAGCAGCCTAACTTCAGCTGAAACCCCAGCCTCTCTCTTTCGTTCTATCGATTTATCTTGCGAACATGAGCTACTTTATTGCTTCAGGCAAATAGGTGCCATTTGGTCAATTTAAACAAAAAAAGAGGATTTGAGCATTTTTATGATTCTTTCTAAAAGTTGCTATTGGAACAGTTTCAACCCAGGTACCATACTTGTGTTAAACGAAATGGAACAGCAGAATCCTTAAGAGGAATTTTACTTTTAGAAGTGTAATTAATTCCATTTATGTCTTAAAAACGGAACAAAAAAACCCTATTCTGACGTTGAATGCCATTCAGCCAGGGATGTCTGCACGGCGACTCTTGTCTTGATCTTGTTAGCAAAAACTAATTTTATAAATAAATATTTGTTAAAAGATCCACAGTAGAGGTGGTGTTACTGATGTCGAAGTATATTTACCTTTAGCCATTTTTCTGTTAATGGTTTAAAGTAAGAAATCAATGGGAAAATATTTTGTTCTTGTAGCTCTTAAGAATTCCTATATTGATCTTTGGGATGTGATTTTATCTGTCTAAATGTCACATTGTCCATTTATCTCTTGCCTTTTCTGTGTGTTGCTGACTGCATGTCTCTGCTGTTCCCCTCCTCTCTCTCCACAAAGAAAATCAGTGCGTGAACAAGCAATCAGGCTTTTCATAAACATCATAGGAAAAATCTCAATAAAACTAGGGTTTCCTGAGAATTTTTAATACATACGCACATATCCTCTCTGAAGAGGAAAAAAGGTATGGTTAGAGATACATACCTGCTACCTTCTGACTTCGAGACAGCTTGTAAATAGTACACATACAAGCACTCTCAAAACTGTTGCTTTAAACAATACTTTTCAGAAAGATACTGTGCTTTAAAAAGTGAGGAAGGGCAGTTTTTAATGCTAAATACACTCTAAGCAATCTACATTACAGTATTACATATTTTTCTCAGCTAACCTTGTTCATGCCAAAAGGTATTTTTGGAATGTTTTCTGTCATAAAAAGACCTTTACTTTTCCAAATCCCAGTGATTCTAAAGTGTGGTTATAACAGAATATTTTGAGTTAATTTTGTTTCACTTAGATCCAAAGCACCAGAGAAGGGCTTTTTCCCTTTCTAGCCTATGGCAGGTGCTGAGATGTAGTCCTACCCTGCCCCCTTTCCAGATTCATAAATTCAAGATTGCAGCCTTAATATTTCACCAAAGTGAAAAAAAAAGTTAAAAATGTTAAAAAACATTTTTGTGGAGGTGCCGTTATTCCTCTTGAGTGGCATATCCACAGCCTAATAATTGTGATGGTATGATTTCTTTTGCTAGTTAGACTAGATATTTCTCCACTTGGTTCCATCCTATTGTGCTTAATTATTTTTGCTGTCCTTCTGCTTGTTTTGAGACCCTTTTCCAATGCACAGATTAGTCCTTCAAATGATTGTTTTAGAATAGTCTTGTTGAGTTTGGGAAGGGAAGATGGATAACAAGGTGACTGTGGCATGTTAACCACTTTCATTGGAGTGTGTGGTGTGGGCGTGACTGAGTAAGGGAGGAATAGCATTAGGCATGCTCCACAGCAGCAGTATCACCAGCCAACAGGAAAATGGCCTGTGTCTGTAAGCAGATTCTAACCGCCAGTCTGAGGACGTACAAATTAGGAAAGGGTGATCCTTCTTTGCATCACAGTCCCTGCTAGCTTCAGTTCCCAGGAAGCACTGGGTGGCTTGAGCAGCACTGCCTTTCAAGGTGCACTGCCTTAGGAATGTGGGCTTTAGTTTTGGGGTGTTTTCCAGAAAGCAAAAGAGGGAGTCAAGGAAGAGATGTGTTTGACGCTGGCTTCAGACTGTGCTCAATGTCTTTTTGTCCACTCTGCAATGCTTGCTGCCTGTGAAAGTTTGAACAGTTGGGTACTTACTGAAGTCTTTTCAGGACAGCCACTGGACTGGAACTTCTGAAATACCTCCTTTTACGTATATGTTCACTCTTGTGGGGTACCTACATGTTACTCAAGTAGCCTTTTCTTAGGAAAGGTGGAATGCATCAGCCTGCTAGAGCTGGGTCTGTTCTCTCTATGGACATGGGAAAATACTATCACACACAAGTTGCATCATGGATATACTTGCCACAACCGTCTTGTTAAAATGGTCCACATTTCTCTTTGTCATGCACTGGATGCGGAGAAGGAATGTGCTGAGTTGTTGTTGGAGACGGAGGAGATGGAGAAGTCTGTGTGAATCCTTATTAACTGCAGATGGCTAGCATGCCCTCATTCTCAAAATAAGAATCCTCAGCATGAGAAGGATATGAAACTGTTGGAACGAGTCCAGAGGAGGGCTACGAAGATGATCAGAGGGCTGGAGTACTTCCCATACGAGGACAGGCTGAGAGAGTTGGGCTGGTTCAGGCTGGAGAAGAGAAAGCTCCGAGGAGACCTTATAGCGACCTTCCAGTAGCTGAAGGGTCTACAAGAAAGCTGGGGAGGGGCTGTTCACAAAGTCTTGTAGTGACAGCACAAGAGGCAATAGGCATAAACTGGAGAGGGGCAGATTTAGACTAGATATTAGGAAGAATTTCTTCACCATGAGAGTGGTGAGGCACTGGCACAGGTTGCCCAGGGAAGTTGTGTCTGCCCCGTCCCTGGAGGTGTCCAAGGCCAGGTTGGATGGGGCCCTGGGCAGCCTGATCCAGTGGGATGTCCCTGCCCATCACAGGGGGATTGGAACTAGATGATCTTTAAGGTCCCTTCCAACCCAAACTATTCTATGATTCTATGATCCTCCTTCCTTTTTCAGATCCCATTTCTGTTCCTGTCTTGTTTTGAAAGGGGCAGAAGAGCCATCTTCCACAGAAGTTGTTACTGGCCTCTTCCTGGAATCACCTTCCCCTTAAAACACTTCCCTTGATTGTCACCAGTGTAAGCCATACTAGAGAGAGACATGGAATCTCAGATAGTTGTAGAGAAGTACTCATTCTTGAGAGTATTCTGGAGTGCTCTTTTTTCCTCTAGAGTGAGTGGTATTCAGCGAATCTAGGAATGACTGAAGTGACGGTTCATTGTGTGCAGCAAAATTTAAAGGCTACACACGCACACAAGCCAGATACAACTGTCTGTCTGTTTTTGTTTTAACTCTCCTTCTGAGGGGCTCTGGCTTTGTGGATTTTGAATTGGCATTGTCAGCTTCTTCTGGGGACAGGATGTCCAGGGACTAGGTTAAGCACGGGATTGACAGGGCATCCTTATCGGTGCCCTGAGCTACCCACTGAGCTTCGAGCTTTGGAAAACAAGGAGGAGAGGTCATTCCCTGCACAAGGACTCGGCTCCTGATCTAAGTATGTGGTAAACGTAGACCCATATTCACATAGCAGGTGGATCTAGAAGGTTGCCAACTTGAATTGTGGCTGAAGCCAGACAATGCCTTCTGTGTGGCTGCACCGTATAGGCAACAAGGAGTGAGTGGTGCAAATGAATCGAAGTCACGATGCATTACTGGAAGATGCATTACTGGAAGACCTTGCAAGGTGGAAAGAGGGGTCTGGGCAAGTTGCTCTAATTTTGTTTGTGAATAATTTGTCTTTCTCTGAAATGAAAATATTTTGTATACCAAAGCTACCTGCAGCAAGGATCCTGCAGTTTCCTACTTAGAGGGCAGATCATTTGCTTATTCTTTTTCAGTTAGTATCTTGTTTAATAATTAGCAAAACAAATCAGCAAAGTAAGAACACAGCTTCAGGGGTGGCTAGAAGTGGGCAAGAGACTGAAAGTCCAGATGAAATAATGGCTGAAACATGTCAGGTAAACTCAGGTTGCTTTTCTTAAGAAGGTGAAGATAATTTGCTTGAAATTTTGGTCTTGATTTGGGTTTTCTTGGAGGTTGGGGCCTTGCATTTCAATCAGTTATTCTATAAAAAGTGTTTCTGCACGAGCAAATGTAATCTCTTGCGTTAGGGTGAGGGATCACATCTCTGCATTTTTAGTTGTTATTGGCTGAAAAGTTCTTGTTGCTACTGCCAGCTAATAGAGTTGCTTGTCTAGCTCAGTGGGTAGAGGCATGTGTTGTCTAACTGCTCAGCCTATCGAATTGCATCGTTACAGTCCTGGCTGAGTGTCTAATCTAGCTGTATAAAGTAATTAAGTTGCCCCACTACTGAGCTGCTGGTGCTGAACATCAGTGCCTTGCAGTGGGCTTGTTTCTGCAGTGTAGCTCAGATATTTACTATCTCTTGAGCGCACTCTGTGGATATACTCATTGCTTCTGCCAGCACTTAGGTGCTTTGTCTTGGCAAGCTGTGTGTTTTAGTATCTGTGAAAAAAAGAATGTTCTCTAGATTGTTCTGTTTGCAGATGTATTTAGGAATGGAAACTCAACTATTCTCGGTGATGCTGCCCTTTAACAAATCAGGAAGGAAAAAGATATTTTGTTTTGTATTCTCAGCTCTGAAAGGTCAATATGGTAGCTGAGAATCATGAAAGAACAGGGATGTACTTTATGCACACTTTCTTTTTTCACTGGGTGTGCTTCCCTGGCAGATGTACTGGGTGATGACAGTTTCCGGTCTCATCAGTCCTGTGCTGCAGTGAATATCCCACCCAGAAGTGGTTTCTCTTTGCCAGGCTGTAAGAGTTTTAGTGGCACTTTTTGCTGAGACACCACAATTAATCTTAGCGCACAGGAGGACGTGGATGTATTATGCCTTTCCTTTTGCTTTCTACTGCTCTTAGATGTCTTTTGGGAGTCTAAGTGTTAAACAGTAGTGTCAGTAGTTCCTTTCTTCTGTTTTACCTTGATATAACCTTGAGAAATTACGTACTAGCAAGCAGATGAGACACTAGAAACTTACTTACAAAAAGCACTATTGCAGTTGAGGCAGACATGTATTGTTAAAATCCTTCTTTCCAAGGTGAAGTAACATCATTCCTTGTTGTCACACTATGTCATACAAATTTAAAAGCTGGTTTATTCTAGTTGGTTACTCAGCATGTTTCTGTTCCAAGATAAGAAAAATTTCACAGGCAGAAATATCACTCTGTCTTTGAGTAGGATTGATATTTAATGCAAACTGAAAGCAGTAAGACATGTAATCAGCTTCCTGAGCTGTTTGACCCCATTCTGAAGTGGTGAGGGTAGGATAAGTGAATCACTTCTAAACACTGAGGGTTTTTTTCAGGGCTAGAACCCCAGTCGCCTCCAAGAGCACCGGTGGGGAAGACATCGATAGGACCAGCTCCGGTGAGCTCCTGCAGCCAGCTGAAAGGGAATGAAGACGAGCTTGATCCAACCTGTGCAGCTGCCACGCTGAAACTCATTAGAGACAAACTACCGAAGTTACCACCTCCACATGCCAGGTTATCTTTTTTTGAATGATTGTGGAAACCTCTTGCTCTTACTTGTATTTATCAGTCATAAAAGCAGACAGAAAATGTTCATGAACTAAGCAATCTGCTAAGCCTGTCTTGGTTTCATTTGGAAGTTACAATTCTTATACTGAGATGTACATTCACTGCAATTGGGGATTTTGTTAGTGATTGCACAGGGCTCTTAAGGGATATTTTACTACTCTGTTTAGGTTTTATTTGGTGTAAATGGCTTCTGAAAAAATAAAACATTTCCTTCTATCTTAACAAAAAACTTGATCCCCATTTATTGAAGTAATTTTTGGTTTGCAACTGGACAGAATGTATCCTAATACTAAATTAGAAAGTAGCTTCAACCATCTCTCAGTTCCTAATCATTTATGCTGGCAGCGCTGCCTGGAAACATGTTTTACTGATTCAAAAGATCTATTTGTTGTCAATCCTGTTCAAAGCTTGGTGAAACTCCAGCCTCATCTAGCATTTATTTGTGATTTGGGGATGAGACTGGACTGGCATGTTCATGAAAACACACTTCTGCATTGGCCAGGAAAGCTCCCAGAACGTAGCAAACTGGAATATAATGTCTGAAAGAGAAAGGTGTTTACTTCATTAGAACTCTGGAGTTTAGAGTGTTTGGGTGTACTTTTTGTTGTTAATCTTTAAAAAGTTACTGTTTCTGTAAGGTGCCTAAGGCCATTTGCAGTTCTATCAGTAGCCAAGAGCCATCACTCTGTTTTTTGAGGACTAATGAGTTCTGTAGTGATATTGCACAATGAGTATTTACAAGGCTGCAAGCCTTTGCAATCTCTGTGACTGCCATACAAACAGGGCATGAGTTTACAGAAGCAAGATCTTTCTAAAAATGGTTTGCGGTGTCCGTAGCTTTTGTTATTACAGTGCAGTGTGTATGATCCACTGCTGCCTCTGTTAGTTCTCTAGGCTTTTACACCCATGGTAATTTTATCTAGCTTTAGCTGAATGTGCAGTTAAGCTTCGTGGTACAGTGTGCTGTACTTGGTGTGTGGTGTTATGGTCTGTCTCCTCTAAAAAAAAACCAAGGCCTATAAAGGTAATTGTAATCCTAGATTTAAGATTACATTAGCATTGGTGTGAAAATTTAGGGAGGAAAAAAAAAGAGGAAAAAGTTGTACTCATTGCTTTTCTGTATTGACTTTTCATCAATGTTCTCCAGTGATTCTGCAACTACTGAGTCAGCAGCCTTGGAAGAGCCCGACAGTAAGAGAAGAAAACGAGAAGAGGAGAGAGCTAAAGCTCCCCTCATGCCTTTTGGATTAGATCTTCACTACTGGGGACAGGATCAGCCAAGTGCTGGAAAGATTCTCAAGTAATGCTCTTTTTCTTTTAAGACAAACTAAACAAATATATAGATTTACTTGTACTCAGAGGTCATGCAGTGCTGTGACTGCTATTTATTTTGATAATTACTTTTCTTCTTTCCCTTGTGCTATAGGACCCATAACCAAAGTCAGACATTCTACCATAAAATTATTTGTTTTGAGAAGATGCGATACTAATTAAATATCCTTTGATGCTTCAAAGCACTTTTTTTTTCCATTCTCTTTCATGTTTGTTTATTATTTGCAGCATGGCATCACTTACTCTGGTTTAAATTGGTGCCTTGTTATGCAAAGTGCTATGCAAGTGCATAACAGATGATCCCACTGCTGGGGACTTTACAATCTGAATAAATAGCAAATAAGGTAGGAGAAAGACTGGGTAGAATGTCTAGGGTATTTTTCTTGACTTTACAGAGTGGTAGCTGAGGAAATTGATATGCTTGTTTGGTCACACAAGAAGTAGGTGGCAGTTGCAGGGTTGGAATTTGGATATCTCACTTTCCATTCTTCTTGTGGAAGGTTCTGTGTTTCTTGTTTTGCTGCTTTGGGGAAAGCTTTAGCAGTGTTGCAGAGAACAGATTGTAGGTATACATTGTAGCTTGTTTCTAGCAATCTGTTCTTAAAATCCCTTTTTAGTACTGGTATTTTTATATGAAAGGTGGAGTTCTCCATTTAGGTATAAATTTCATTTAAGCCCTCCAGAACTCTGGTACTGACATGTACCATACCTGGCTTGAAAAAGGCAGAACCCATTGATTGATTGGGTTGCAAGTCAAACTCATACGTTCTTAGCAGGATTACTTTAACTTAGTTTGTTTTCTTACCAAAACAAACAAAAAAAAACCAAACCATGATTGCAGTGTGAAAACAGTGTTTGCAGAAAAAAAAAAACCAAAAGCAAAGTGTTACCCTGATTGCATAAAATGCTGAATATGTTTTAAATTGTCAAAAGCCAGTGAAATTTGATACATAATTGTGCTTTAACAGTCACTCCAAGCTTTGGATTCTGCCTGGTGTGGTTCAAAGCCTATAAAATGGTAAAGATTTTCAGCAGGGCTTTAAGAAGCATTTGTCTGTGATAATGCCAAAAAGGTAGTAAGCCTCTATTTTACATTGCAAATGAGTTATCCAAGTCATAAGTGAAATCAGAAGCATATTTCACTGCCTGTCTGCCTTATGCTGTACTGTTTTATTTTTATGCTTTCCAATAAAATAGAGGGCACACTTCTGAACCCTATAGTCCATAACTACAGATATGGCAATCTAACTAAGGATAATTTAAGTAACTCTGCACACATAATACCATTGATCCCTGGGTATAAAACATATTTATTGAAAAATTCAGGTAGTCATTGGCCAAATCCTTTAACTTTTCTGTTCGCACACACACTGTCTCTGTAAGATGTCTAAGAAAAAAAGACAAACCTAAAACTGATACAATACATATCTAATTGTGTATGGAATTTGAATTTTTGAAATCTGAATCTGAAGTGCCAAAGTCTTCCCCTTCACCCATTTAACACTACACTTACTTAATCATAGCGTTTACTGTAAATTTTTTGATAGTAAGCATGTAGCTACCAGGAAGATGATTTTCTGAAGAAGTTTTATTTGTTTAGCTCAAAAATTATGATGGACTAGAGAAGTTACCTTCTAGAGCAGGATAGTGGTATTTGTGGGCTTTGCAAAAAATTTGCACCAAACCATTTTCCCCGCTTCCATCTTCACTCACACAACTGATCAGCAGTTCAAGAACTCTTAAAATGAGTTTATAAAGCTGTAGGAGTACCTTTTTTGGGGGGTGGGGTGGATATTACACTGTGTTGTACTGCGTAGAGATTGCTATGCCTGCTTAACCAACTATTTTGGATAGCAGGGGCCTTCCAAACTCATCTATGCTCCTCCTTGAGTTAAATTAGCGTACTTTTAGGGTCAAAGTAAATTAGTTGGCGCAGCACTTTTTGACTGTGACAAGGATATTCATTGTGTGCTCCAGGGTCTCTGTATGCATCATACTGGTTTTAGAATTTATATTTACTAGAGCTTTTGATAAGCTTCCCATCATCATTTGAGAAGAGTTGATATAAATTTGTAAAGAATGCCACATTTCTCCAGGAGCTGAACTTTCCTTTAGCTTCCAGTTAACTGTTACTTGTCTTTATTCCTGGTAATCTATAGCTATGTAATTTCCATTAAAGCCTCAGTTATCTGTCCAAATCAGTAACACACTTTCTATGAGTGAATGAAGTGCTTATCTTCTGGTTGGTCATCTGTTCCCTGTTTGATCCCTGTTACCAAAAGGTTTTACTTATCACATATATCATTGTTTCAAAGATCTTATGTTTTGCCTTTTTAAAGCATTGCTTATATTACAACAGCAGGAAATCAGAAAACTTTGGGATTCAGCGCTGCCTTTTTCTTTTCTCACCTGCTGTAAGTCATGCTGGGAGAAAATTCATATGTTTGTGGTAAATAATAATATTTATAAGTATCTGTGTAGTAATCATGCTATTTTAAGTCCAATTTCTAAATATTCATCAATGACATATTAACTAAAGCATAGTTTTAATTTCCTTGAGGTTTGTTGGATACAAATTATTTTTGGGGGGAAGTCAAAGTATTAAACAGATCTTTGTCCTAATTGGAAAGGTTGGCAGGCACAACTGTTAAATGCTTCTTCATTCTCATGTAACTGTAATTTGATAATTTAGAGGGGGAGGGAAGTTTGGACCACCTAAGAGCATTAGAATTTTACTAAAAGATTCTCTGAGACTACTTTGCACATAGAAATCCTGTGTGGTATCTTTTTTAGGAATGCTTTCCCCTCCATGTATTTGTAAGGTGATTAACACCAAGCTAGCAGTCAGCCTTGTTTTCAGGACTGTACTACAACTGAACAAACAAGAAATGTATTTCATTCTTTTATCTACTGCCTGCTGTACGTTCTTGCCACATAATTTCTGAAGCTAAAATACTCTAACGTTCAAAGGTTTTACTAATGCAAAATTCATATATTAAAAAGATTCTTAGAGCTTTTTTTAGGGTATATTTTGCAGAAGTGTGTCATTGGAAACTTATTTTTTCCAAATTTTTTGTTTGAAAAAAATATCTTATTACTGTGTTTAATATTGAACTACCCTCCACTATAAGTCTTTTGCCTTTATCCCCTAACTTACCAGAATTAAGCTACTTGTACTTTATGGCAAGTTAGAATTTTTCTGTCTCTAGCAAGGTGTATTTGTTGAATAAATTATTGGACAGGACGAATCTCTTTAACAAGGGTTTTCTTTGTTGGACGTTTTCCTGATGATATGGCAAATCTTGGAATGGCTTCAGAATTGCTCAAACCACTTTTTAACCTAGTTCTAAAATCTTTACCTAATTTTAAATGGTCAAATATTGCAGTTAAACCAGCAGCTATGTATGTTGTAGGTTGCTACCGTCAGAGGAATTTCCTTCCCCTCCTTTTGATTTGCTCATTGTCTGTTGAAAACTTGCTTAGATAAAAAAAATCAGAACTCTTTACCCCCATTAAAGTAATTCTTTAAATGTCCTTGTATGTGCTTTGCTGAGTTGAGATCATTGTGAACATTGGCTTTGCTAATCATATATGTATGGCTCTGAAGCCTACGGAAGGCAAAGCCTCAGAAGTAGGAATGACACCCAAGGATATTAATGAATGAGAGAAAATCCTCTAATCAGTCTGGAATGTATTGGGTGGAGAACTATACGGGAGAAAGGGATTGCAAAGTGTTCTTTATGAATTTTAAGTCCTTATCAAGACATCTGTCATCCACATATCTCCATTTCACTTGTAATAAGCAGCAGACATGAAACCTGAACATTTTTTTGGCTTACTTCAGCTGTGTTTATTTCTTTTTATTTCTCTTTAGCTTCATATTTCCTTAAATTTGGGGAGGGATTGTTGTTTCACTTCAGATGTCTTAAAGGTAGATATCTAAGCTAAAGCTGCTAATCCTAATTTCTTTCCATGATTAGAAGAAAGAAAGGCTCATCAGAGGGACAGTCATTGCATCCTAAGATTAGCATCTAACATGGGTCAGGTTGGTACTCTCTGGGGTTGACTGTTGGCATCTTAGGGTGGCTAAAATGAAATTAAATGAATACTGTTGAGAAACTCAAAAATACTACATCATTCAAGGGTCCTTCCTCCCCTTCTCTCTCACTCTCCATTGACATGGTACTAATCTTTTTTACACCATATTAACAGAGTATGTTTGCCTATTTGTGTCTGTAAATATAGGTAAGATCTCTAATTTTAAAATAGATTTTGAGTGGATTAGTTTGATTTCCTACAGGAACATCCCATAAATTGCTCAGACATAGACACTGTATAGGAGAACCTGGAAGAAAGAATCTCTGTAAGGCTCAGCTGATCGTTTACTCTCTTCCTTGGTCCAAGTACATTGCAACAATATCAAATATATCTGATTTCAGCTTCTGCTTCTTTGCTGCTGCAGGAGTACAACTACCAGGAATAATATCAGACAAGTAAAGGTCAAAGTGTTTCCTCCCTGATCTACCTTCTGTGTTTAATCATAGCAGTGTTTTGTTATGAAGAATGTTTAACTACAGAATTATGAAGTTATTCACTGAAGCTGGTTATTGGATAACTGACTTCGTGTCAGATTGTGAACTAAGACTTGTAATAGGTTAGCAGGTTAAACAAGAAATCAATATGAGACAGGCTTTGTTAATATTCTAAAAACACCTGCATAATATTGGAGTTACAAGAAAGAAAGGTATATTCCTAGGTTTTTCTAATGCACTAGTAAAGCTTCTCTATCTTTTACATTTAATTTTAGCATGGGATCATGCTGACATCTGTATGTGCTTTCTTACAACTTTGTGAGTAATTTTGATTCATTTTTTTTTCCCAGATTTACTTCTGAGCATCGATTTTGGGCACCCAGTGAAGTAGAAGAAGAGGTGGAAAATAAAGAAATAACAGAAATGTTAAAAACTAGATATATAACATTTGCTGGCAAGTTTGAACCAGTGAAACACAAATGTCGAGCGCCAAAGCCTGATGGAAGTCTGTGTGAAAGACAAGATCGGATAAAGGTAGGCACCAAGTAACATAACTTCCCAGCTGTTTGAAGAAGTTCTCATTAAAACATGTCCATAAAAGTTTATTTCACATTGTAAATATAGCTCAAGGGAGTGAAAGAAAATTTTATCTGTAGAAATTTGCTGTTGATGTGTGCTTTGTATGAGAAGCATCCTTCCTGTAAGGAAGCTGTAAACGTTTAAAGAACTCTCAAATATTTTTGGCATTCATCATAGATATTTATATAATATTTGTTACTGTGATGTCTTGAGTACCTGACAGTAAAGCAAAGAAAGTTAGTTATTTGCTGAAAAGTTTTCCTTATTTACAGGCTTATTAGATACTAACTGCTTTTAGAAATGTGGGTGATGGAGAGTCAAAGAGATTTTATTTACAGATTAGGTTTTATGAAAGCTAAATCCCACACAGCCTCAAATTATGAGCCCCATTAAGCAGAAACGCTTTGCTTAAATACTTTGTTCTAATATCCCGGTTCTTCCTATGTTGCCTGAGACTGAAGGATCTCAATGTGCAAGGATTCTTTAAATGGGATTGTTTCAGGACAGGGAGATAGTGTAAGCAGCAAAATACAGTGCGGCATTGGTGCCCTGGTTCCGGGCCTGATGGGATGTACTACCTGGACTCTTTAAATTGGATATTCTTGAGCTTGTTTCTTTAAGATTCTGGGTATATTAAACACGTTATGTTTATAGGCTTTCTGAGGTGGACTGGGTATCAGCTTGATATCTGGCTTTAGGCTATGTTGAATAACATCTAAGTATTTTCTTTCCATTCAGAAGTTTTGAGATTTTTTTTTCCTTTTCTTTCTAAAGTGCCCTTTCCATGGAAAGATAATTCCTCGGGATGAATCCGGGATTCCCATTAGTGCAGAGGACAGAGCCAGAGAAGAAAAGATGCGGTTTGAGAAGCAAGCAACTCAGCCAGGTTTGTGTCTGCATAGTATCTTAAGAAAAGTTTGATTGTTCAGCCTGGAGAAGAGAAGGCTCCAGGGAGATTTTATAGTGACCTTCTAGTACCTGAAGGGGGCCTGCAAGAAAGCTGGGGAGGGACTTTTTACAGAGGCATGTAGTGATAAGATGAGAAGGGGTGGCTTTAAATTGGAGGGGAGAAGATTTAGATTAGACATTAGGAAGAAATTCTTCACAATGAGAGTGGTGAGGCTCTGGCACAGATTGCCCAGGGAAGTTGTGTCTGCCCCATCCCTGGAGGTGTTCAAGACCGGGTTGGATGGAACCTCAGGCAGCCTGATCCAGTGGGATGTCCCTGCCCATGGCAGGGGGGTTGGAATTAGATGATCTTTAAGGTCCCTTCCAACCTATGCCATTCTATGATTCCGTGAAAAAGAAGTAAAAATATTAGACAGAGTTAGGAGGTAAGCCTTAAATGTAAGTATAATATCTTTATTGTATGTGTTTGTATATATGTTGTATACAGCATTTACAATATGTACAATATATTTACAATCCATATAATGATTTTATATATTGTATCTATATATTGTATATATTGCATGTAGACGTATAGATGCTGAGGGAGAGCAATATCAGTGTATAGATACAAGGACTGAGGCAGGTTGTGTGGAGGAAGGGAGCTGATTCTTGTGTTGCTGAAGGCACAGTTTGGACCATATTTCTGTTTTGTTCCTAACCCCGTTCTCTCATTGAAATTCCTGTTGGTTTTAATTTGTAAATCATTTGCAGTGATTCTTGCTTATGTGGTAAGTATGGATGTATGTGTACACACAATAAAGTTAACATTGTATTTGTTCTTTCTTTTCAATAGTTATTGTAATGTTCCTAACGCTTCTCGGACAGACAAATTATATAGTCTTTATCTTAAGGAACACCTTTGTTAAGGACAGCTAAACCTATTGCCTGGGAAATGCTTGACAGTAACTGTTCCCATGCTTCTGAAAAAGTCATCTAATCTTGCTGGTCCCTAACAGTTGTGATTTACGTAATGTAATGATAATATTATTAGGATCAGTGTCTTACCACGAATATTGGCAGTGTGGGTTTTTTTCATTACAATGCAGGAACTTGTTTTTTCCTGTATCTATTCATATCTGTCATATTCTTTATTTCATACATCTACTCTTTTACTACTTGTGTTTTAGAAGGAGAATTCCTGGCCTTGTGGTGTGCATCTGTGCAGCATCACTGGAAAATGTTCTGAACTAGGGAAGCCCTCACCTTGGGCTTTTCTTTCTTGGCTTTATAACTAGTCTGGATATTCCAGTAGGCATGATGTTTGTGATAGGCACGAGGACAGGAGCAAGCAGATGTGTGCTGCTTAATTGTCCAGTTTATTGTGCAATAATCTGGATTTTGTTTTTGAACTATGGGAACGGGCAACAAAACTTAACAGCCTTCTTGTATCATGGCTGCTGCTTTCAGGTGTGGAATGTTCTGGAAGGAACGCTCTCTTTCCCCAAGATAATTTAGACATTTTTAGCCAGCATAAAGCTCTAGACTGCTAGGTTAAGGAATGCAGGCAGTTAGAAAGACAGCAAGCAGTGAATACAAAGGCAGGAATACTACCGCAAATAAAGTCTCTTATTCGCCTTGGAAGTACAAGTAAGCCTCATTAGTGATGGATAGAAAGTAGATTTTCACAGACTGCCGGGGAACTGCAACCAGGAAGCTACTGGAAATTGATGGACTACATAGCAAAGATGGGAAAGAGGTATCTATCCAGCAAAGACATACTGTATAATTGGAGGGGACAGATTTGTTTTCAAAGCTTTTATTTAACCTGCCTTCCTCCAGCAGGTCTTAGTTTTCTCTGTTTTAAGCTATTTATTCTAGAGGAGTAGTCTGCATTCTGATTAAACTTACCCATAGGCTTTATCATTTTGATATCTTGTGGTATGTGCCCTTTAAGGAGTTCTCTCTTAAGAAAGAGTTGTCTCTGACTCAGTATTTCACCAGTTTCACAGTCATATCTATGATTAATGAGGATACTGAACCTTCCACAAAACCCCTTCAGAGCATAAAGAACAGTTGTTGATCTGTTATCCAAAAATGTCTATGTCAAATAAGTTTAAACATACAACCGACCTACCCAGTTTCCTTTAATGCATATTTGGCCATCCTTGAGTGATTCTGCTTGGCATTACCAGCACTATGTGAATGCAGCAGTTACTGAACACCTCCTGGTGTCTCCGTGTGTCAAAGCGCTAGGTTTGGAGGCAGTTTCCATCCTTGCCCAGGTGGAAGTGCTCTAAACTGGCATCCAGCCAACAATGTGGGCATAGTTTGACTGGTGCAGCAAAACCAGGCCAGAGGTGTGGATGTCGTGCTAAAAAGAAAAGTTCCTAACTTTGTTGTGACAAACTGAAAATAGGAAATTAAACTTGTAGGTGTTCTTGAGGGACTAGTTTCAAAGGAGAAGCTAATACTGTGGTATAAAAATCACTTGCACTGAAAAATATTGATTTTTTTTTTCCTGTAAAATTGCCATTGCTTGAGGCTAGACATAATATTTATTTTTATTACAGTGTCAGCTCTGTGTTGTTAGAGGCTTCTCACCTCTGGCCCAGGAGGATGTGCATGTTAGTCCCAAACCAGTGTTGACATTGCTGTGTTGCATTATTGAGTGCCTTTGTTAAGCTGAGATGTCATACAAAGGTCCATCCCATCTGTCTGGGGAGATACTGAACAAGCTATGGCACTTAATTTATTGGACAAACCCTTAACAGGTTTCTAAAGACAGACGTGTACCAGATGTCACTAAATACTTTTATCCACTGCTTTTTGTTGCTTTCTTTTTTTTTTTTTTAGCGTGACTCAGTGTTTTTATATTTGTTTTACAATATTTTCGTCCACCTGTTAAAATGAACTTTACATTGTTTATTTTAGGCTTGTGTTTTGGGTGGTAGCGTGTTGTTTTGCATTGGGGTTTGAGTTTTTTACAAAGGGCTTGAAGCAAGTCTGAGCAGTGCTGGTGTGGAAAATGTGCAAGTGGGACCTGCTCCATGCAGTGCATCCTCTGGTCTTACGGCTGACAACATTGTTTATTAGTTATGATAGTTTGAAAAATGCGAAACATTAAAATTAGGCATCGGTTGCATAGTTAAATTGCACCAAAATTCTTCCTGTGTCCTTTTTTCCTGTTGAATGGTAGGTTTATTTTCACTCTTGTGTGGCTAAAGGGGAAAGCAATTATGTATAAGTAATACAATTCATGTGATGATGACTATGTTTTGACAACACTGTCATTGTTATTACAGAGAATTTTTTAACTTAGTATAAACTTTTAAACTCTAAGTGATGTCCACAAAATGGGGCTTTGGACTCTTAGGTCTTTAAACAAGGAATCGGGTGGGATTGCGTTGAGCAGCTAATCTGCAGTGTTCATCCTTTTCCAATAGCTCACACACAGGAGCAAATTAAGTGCCTATTTTTTGTGTCAAGCCTGAAGAGTATGTGGTTTTTCAGCCCTTAGTGACTTGTTAACAAACAGGTATCAGGACAGGCTGGTGAAGGCAGGCCGCTGGCCAGTCAGATGTGAAATAGCATCTCTTTACTAACTACAGTATTGATTCCCGCCTACCCTTGCAAACTGTGTAATTTTCTTTTCCCTGCTGCTAAACTCAGTAACAATGTATGAAGAGCTTTAGGGGCCCATCAATGCTCAAAAAGGCTGCTCTTCCCTGGCATTCTATTGATTTTTCTCAAAGGCTTTTAAATTGCTCCTTCATTTTACTCAAATGCTCATTTCATCTCTACTGGATGCCGGCATTTTTTCGTTGTGTTTAAACAATTGCTCCATTCACTGGGTTCCTTAACTGTGACGCCTTCTTATTACTGGGAGATAAACTGTTTAGACAGTTTTCCTTAATCTTGGATTAATCGTTCCTGTATCTGAATTGTGCTGTTCTGTATTCCTTCACTAAAAAGAAAAAAATAAAGTCTGTGAGGTCTTATGATCTATCAAGTATATGTGTTCTATTTTCTCCCTCTATACTTCTCCTGCTCAGTTCTTGCACAGCTTCATTTTCCTCATGCTTTTTGCCGTGTTGGATTTTAATCAGTCCTTGCTTTCAGGTATCATAGTAGGTTAGATCTAACCTTTCCTGGGAAAATTGCTTTGATGTTCCTGAACACCATGTTCTTAAGTGGGGACATTGCCTCTGACCTTCCTGAAAGGTTGTTACCAATATTTGTCACACTTACTGAGCATCTTGGGATATAAGTGAAATTGTATACTTGTTTAGCACTGTTTATTTTTCCCTGTCTATATAGATGTTAAATAAGCATAGTAGAAGTTTGGTGTTAGTATCTCTGCAGGCAACAAAGGCTGACTGACATATGGAAAACTCTGTGACAAATGACTGGCATCAAAGAATCACAAAAAATACAGAATTCTGACACTTACGCACCACACTTTGGATCATGTCACTCTTTGAAGTGGTACTTATTAGATTTTTTCCACCCCTATGCTCTGAATCTTTATAATGCAATGTTGTTTTTCTGAATTTCCTTTTGAAGTTATCCATCCTCCATACACATTTTTTACTTTCTACTTCGTTACCTTGTTCTGATATGGAAGACTCCACACTAAAGGTGAAAGCCCACTGCTTCCACAAAGAGTTTACAATCTAAATTGTTCATGCTTTTCCCGTGTTGGCATCTACGATCAGAATCCATTGTATGGATACGTACCGTGTGTGGTTGGATTCTGAAGCATTAAGGTTTTGATAAAGTTGTAAAACAAGCCTTTGATGAGATAAATTAAATCCTGTGCTATTGTCAAGAGAAGAAACTTTATTAGATAATTAAACTGAGGAAGTCGGGGGATACTTAAAAAGTATCTTTTTCAGATGCAAAATGGGGCTCGTGGCAACAGGATCACATTGTCTCATTCAAGAATGCTCTTCAGGTGTCAGATACCAGTTCATGTTTTGAAGAAAATGAGATTCTTTGATGCAGGAAGGTTACAGTGTTGTTTACCCCCAATCTGCTCAAAAGTTAGAATCATAGAATCATTTGTCTGGAAAAGACCTTTGAGGTCATCAAGTCCAAACTTACCTGCCTACTAGTAAACCATATCCCTGAGCACCTCATCTACATGTCTTTTAATATCTCCAGGGATGATGTCTCGGCCACCTTCCTGTGCAGCCTGGGCCAGTGCCTGAGAACCCTTTTGGTGAAGTTTTTCGTGATTTCTAATCTGAACCTCCCCTGGCACAACTTGAGGCAATTTCCTCTGGTCATATCACCTGTCACTTGGGAGAAGTTAGCATATTCCATTTTTTTAGGTTTATTATTTAGTTTATTCAGAATTCTGGAGATGCATTCCTCAGCTGCATCATCAGAATTTTGTTCAATTTCTAAATAATAATGACCGCGTTTGTCACCTCTCCTGCATGGAAGAGTTTCCTTAGAATTTTGCTACTGTGCTATTGCAAAAACTTAAGTCTTCCTATGGAACAGTTTTATCTAGAGCAGCTGATACTAGATACTAATCCCAGACTAACAGGGCTATTTCATCAAGATCTGTCATTTTAGTTAACTGCTTCATCCTCCCCTTCCTTTGTGTATGCAACTTAAAGCACAGTGACTTGGCCCTCGCCTATGGTGACAAGAACCTGCGCCTTAGGAGTGTGCAAATTCTGCCTAGGCTTGGAGTTTCAAAGTGCATGCTTTTTATTTTAAACAGAGTGGCGAGATCCAGAATTCATGAGAGAAGTTGAAGTGGCTACAGGATTGGATCTTGGTTCCTCTAAAATTAATGGAAAAGAAGGGAAAAAGAAAGGGAAGAAGAAAAAATATCCAAATCTGACAGACCTGAAGCAGCAGGCTAATACTTCTCGTTCCCGGCTTGAGAAGAAAGTCTTCAATAAGTAAGATGCTTATGTTCTCTAAAGGCTGTTCAGTTGCTGTTTCCCTTTGTTTCAACAGTACTTTCTGTTTCTACATTAAGATGTGCTTACTAAACAACTTCTTCTGCTAACTGCAGCACAGGAATGCCTTCCATATCTCTGCAAAGTAGAGAGTAGCAGGTACCGATAACCAAAGTTATTTCTTTGAGAATGATTTTCTGCAAATTTACAGGTTTTCCCTATGAAAGCTTTTTTTTTAATCCTTCCAGTTTTTTTTTTTACTCCTTTAATCACTGTAGTGACTTCTCTGGATGATTATTTATTAATTGGATGGATGCTAGTTTATGTGTGCAAGTAGTACTGGATCTGGAAAGAAGATACGGTGTTCGGAGTGACACAGTTTTACAGCATCAGAGACACTGTAGTAGTGTACATGGAGTGAAAATGAAGTTCTGCCTTTTGAAAGCCTAAGATGGGCTGCCCTGGGCAGAATTTCAGTTAATAAAAGGATCTGTCAAAACCCCTTGGCTTTTGGCATGTAGCAGGGTCTTGGAAGTTGTCCTCAAGCCTCTGGTGTATACTCAGAGACCTCCTCAAAGTTTTGACTGCTGCCTGGGCTTCCTGTGTATTTTTGCTCACTCTTCAGCGTATGGGATTGCTCACTGGCTCTGCTGTAGTGCCTTCCAGTCTGGTGTGTACACACAGTGAGCCCTTCCTCTGTGTTATTCAGTGACGCCCTGCCATTGCATTTCTCTCCACCATTACTGAGAATGCGTTCAGCTGCTTAAGAAAAACATTTGGATCCTTGTGTTATACTCCTTGTTCACTTAACCCCTGCTGTCTTTTGCAAATATCCAGGACCGGACCTGCTGCAGGTCTTTTTTCAGTGTTAGTGTTTGTAGATGATTATTCACTGTACCAGAGATGTGTGGACCCAGCATTCTTCCCACAATGGTGCTGTTTCTATACATCTCCCTGTCCTCCGAGCACGTGTGCAAACATTGCTCATGGCTTACCTTTAGCTAGAAAGTAGACTTTTTGGATGGCATCGGTGCTCAGACATGTCAAAGAAAGTTGTGTCCATGACTCACGTAGGCATATATGAGTTAACTTTAGAGCAGGCACACTAGCTAAGAAGGAAGTGGGACCCTACCAACGCTCCAAGAGGAATGAGGTTTAGAATATATAGTAGCTTTGTACATCCACTCTGTTATGCCATTTCTGATATCTAGTCTTGATTAGACATGGCTGCAACACAGATTTGCCTAAGCACGCTCTGGTCTTTATCAAATGGGAAGCAGCTGCAGCTCTTTAAAGAGTTTCACAAGTCAAAAATGAAGTAGTCAAAGGAAACTGAAAAGTGTAAAGTTGTCAAATCAAAAAAGTCAATTTATAAAATCATCAATGCTGGCTTCTTCTGTAAATATACTGAATGAATTGAACAGCATCCAAGGCACGATATTGGTTTAATCTCCATTTTCTCCTTTCTGATGTAATGGTTGTAATAAGAAAGCCAAAACCACATTGCTTTTAGTTACAGAAGTAGCACTTTCTCTGTGAAATTCTCATATTACCTGATCTTTGTTAGAAGTCAGAGACATACAGTTCTAATGATCAGAATTTCATATCAGCTTAAAAAAAATACACTTAAAAAGCTGGTTTTGGTTTACTATGGTTTTCGCTAATGATTTTGAGTGTGTGTTTGTGCCAGGCATAGGGAATCAAACCTGTCATGTTTTAATAGGTTTCATGCTTTGCAGCACTAAACAAGATGATAACCTTGGCTCCTTATAACAACCCCAAATTACTTGAAATGTATAGGTGATAAACCCAGGCTCTAGTCTGCCAATAAAGTTAAGTGAAATTGCACACAGATCATCAAAGTGGGATCTCATTTCATTTACAGTATAGCACAATCCAGTGGTGCTAATGTAAAACCTACATGACATGAAAGTGTCAAGGCCACTCTGCACTGCTAAAGGCTCACTTTTCTCCTACCAATTAGGTAATATTTGAAGTGCAAACCCATGACCACATTTTCTTTACTCTGGTAACTTTATTGGCAGAATTTTGTTAAAAGTATACCTCTTCCAAGGTGTTTTTTCAGAATGTTGGTTTTCATTACAGTTGCCACTGAGAAAATCTTTAATCCCACCAATTAGAAGTGTTATTAAGATGGCTTTTGAAATGAAGCTGTTACAGAGAGCAGTTAGCTAAAACAGAAGTCATCTTGCCTCTTGGAGAGAGCCACAGGAGCAGAGCTGGAATAGTGTGTAGGGTCTGGTCCTGAAAAAGGCTGGTGCATGCTACAAAGGGGAAGTCTTGTCTTCATTTCATGCTGCACAGTCTGCCACATCCTCAGAAAGTGATAAAAGCAAACTGTGACAACATAGAGTCTAACAGCACTAGACTTGAAACCATCCACTTTGTGTGATGGAACTTGCCAACTGCATTTCTGATGTTGAAATCAAACGGCACATCCATCAGTGCTATGTTCTTCAGTGGGACATAGTCCCTTCAAACAAGCCCTTAGCTGGTATAGCTCCCACACTGGCAGAGCAGCCAGATCGTTACGTAAATATGTGAGGAGATAACTTCCTTCTTTGTAAACAGAGGCAGGGGGGCATATGAGCACACCTGCAAATATCAGCCTTACATATCTGAGCCTTTGTGCTAGAGGCACCAAAAGTAACTCATAAAAATGGGAACTCTAGCATCCCGTGAGGAGCAAAATTCCCTAGATAAAATGCACTGAGCTGTGCAGAACAGCTACCGTAAGTTTCTGTGGGGACAGGTGTACCCAACGGAGCATGCTCATGACCTCTGCTGCTGCTGCTTTTCTTCTGCTTCCTTAACCCTCTGGAATTGTGAACCAATTCATCCTCCTAACCAGTTAAAGGATATATAGGTCTGTTCTCTCCATGCCCTTTATGAGAATCTCCCACTCCTATTCAGGCTGTCTAGGCATTGTTCTCCTCCCTCCCCGCTTCCCGCTCCCCCCCTTAAAACCTCAGCTACATAATCTTAACTCAGAAGTTTGTGGAGGATCAAAAAATGCAGGTGTCTTCATTCACCCGGTTCAAAAGTAAGCACAGCAGTCACTTCCAAAAGAAGACAAATCTCTTGGCTTCGTCTTTACTGGGAGGAGACAATGGCTGCAAATGAAGACCAGCAACATGGGGGCAAGCACTCATCCGATTTAGGAGCACCAGAAAGCTTGAGAGTTTCAAGGTTTATTCCTTTGTTTCGGTTTTGAATTTGAAGAACACTCCAGAGCCTTTGTCAAGCACAATAGGCAATGCAGAGGGCTTGAATGCTTGCTCATCACGAGGTAGCAGAGATCTCATTCCACTTTATATAAGAATAAGATATTGGGCATACTGTCCTGACTAAGCTAAACTCTAAGCACTTAGCTGTTTTGCAGCAGTAATTTCTCTCTCTGCCTAGCAATACGTGACAATCTCTGGTGTCTTCCTAAACTAGCGTTGTGCTTGTGGATTAAATAGTTGCTGCTCAAGAATGAAGATGCTGTTGATGTGAGTCTTATTCTGCCTACAGCTGGTGAAATGGGTTTTTAATAACCTGTGAAAGGAAAGTTGCTAAATGAGTTACAGTTACATGAATTGAACAACAAGCCCTTTCCTCACAAAACCATTCTAGATTCTGCAGGTTGGATTTCATGAGGGTTTCTGAGTGGTTTTTTAGATATTTTTAGTTATAGTCTCCCTGAAAGCAGTTAGGTGCTTTTGAAAATCAAAGTCTGTGTTTGATCATCAGAAATAATGCTAGGAGGGTAGAATGCAGGGCCATTAAACTGAAAGACTTTAATTTGTTTACTCCTGTTCATAAAATCATTGTTGAATTAAACTATTTGTACTGCCGCAGCTAATTTAGTTAACAAGACAAATTTGTTCAGCCTCATCAGTGCAGTGTTCAGAAGCCTGGTAGTGATTAATCACAGTTAATTTTTTCCCCCAACATTCATAAACGTGCTGTGAAATTGTGTAGAATCAACATAACTCTCTTTATTATTTTTTCTTTTCGTTTCTCTTTCAGAGGTGCTGTGAAACGGGTGGTGAAAGCCATGAACCGAGCTGACCAAAGAAAGCACGAGAAGTTTGCCAACCAGTTTAACTATGCACTGAATTAAATTGTAATAAAATGAAGGGCAAAGAAGATTAACAAGAGTGCAATTGCACAAAACCTTTAGCACAGATCTTCATATTTACACTAAAATACTGTGCATTTTCACCGGAGTAATTTTAAAAATTATTTTCAACTTTAACTTATTTGATAATGAACATTAATTTTGGCAAAGATTTGGTGATGTAGAAGGGAATGCATTTAACAAGTTGATAATTATTTGAAATATACATGAAACGGAGCACATTTTATGACTTTTAGGTTTTTGGATTTGAGTTTTTTTTCCACCCTAAGGGACTCATATAATTTATATCTCCTTTGCCAACATGTGTGCATCCACTTTCCAAAACTTCAGAAAGAAGATGCCTTAGAAAAAGTTAGTTTTTTACCAGAGATGGCAATGCACAGAGGATTTATTCAGCCTACTAGTCTAGAAAGTGTGCCACATCGAGCAGCACAGTGGCTTCTGCAGTACCTCTGAAGACCTCTTGTGTATGCAATGAAAAAGACCCCAAATCAACTGATGCCTTCAGATAATGGATGCAGTAGAGTAGACTTCAGCAGACTGAAATCCAAGAACTAATTCAAAGTTGGTAGCTGTGGTAGTGGAAAGACTGAAATGCCAAAGGGCATCCTGGTCTGCTTTGCCAAGATGGTATTCCAGTATCTTGCAGAACTACATCTGGAAAGCACGTTGTGACAATTTGTTGATAGTCAGAATGTGTTGCAGTTTAACTGATACAAAGAATTTTGAGCGCAAAGTGAAAGTATGAGGTTTAAAAAAAAAAAAAAAAATTATTCAAGTGGTGTGTTGTACTAGTGAACTGCCTGGCTTGAAGCCGTTAAAATTACATCAGTCTTGAGCCCGAGAATGCATCGATGGATTCAGAGATAAACAGAAGCAGTTAACGTGCATATTGAGATCAAGCAGCTGGATGGTTTGTTGTAATTGGCTGGGTACTTAACCAGATCTCCCAAACCTGCATGGCTGGCTATAGTCATGTTTTAAGCAGAGTGAACCAAGCATTGACCAGCTGAGCTCTTGCAGGGTTTTGTACAGCTTTATGGGTGAAGGAAGTCCAGAATATCAAGGAGAAATAGAGTGTTTGAAAATCAATTTCAAAGTGAAATGCAGAAGTCTTCAATAAAATCCAGAATACAAATTAGGATGGATTCTCTGCAGCACTGGCTCAGTCACTCACCCATTGGAGGCATTTCCACATGCATCAACAAACTATAAGAATTAAAAAAGGAGGAAAGTTAAGCTCCTTGGTGGTGTAGCTTCTGACCACCTCAGATGAGAACTAATTTACAGTTCTGCCAAATACCTTTTCATTTGCACAAGTACTGCTTAGAAAGCAATTCATGCTGAATCTTGATAGTTTATCTCACAAGAGCTCAATGCTTTGGAAGACGTTTTCTTTCTTCAGCACAGATATTTAAAAGATGTACTTCTAAACTACCAGAAATAAAATAATAAATAGTTGGAATTTTGAAGGATTTTTACTGCACTGAAAAGCAAAGCCGCTTCTACTATTTGACTGGCTAACTTAGCAGTGAAGGCTTCAAGTGAAAACGTAGAAGAGGACAAACCAAGTTCATCACCAGTTCCATTGAATCACTGCTAAATTGATTTTATTTCTTATTAAGGATAAAGACACAAAAAATAATTGAAAACAAGCAAAACCACCACCACCAAAATTCTATGGATCTGAACGTAGTATAGATCATTGGGTAGGATCCCAGAATAGTCTGTATAGAACTGTTTTACCTTGGAGACTTGACGTTCAGAAGAGACACAAATGTCATTGTGTCACTATACCAGACATTCTTGAGCCTGCACAGACTGAAGGTGTTCATTTATAAGACAAGTTCTCTCTCCTCCCTGTAAAGAGAGTGGGGAATTTATGTTCTACAGTGGCACTTTACCCTTCTTGTCTATGGACATGAGATGTCAGCACTAGAAAATTCCCAGCAGACCGTAGGTGCACTTTACCCCATTTTGGGCCTTTAGTAAAATTAAAAAGTAACCAAACCCAAACGCTGGGATTGGAAAGGGAAATGGTAAAAATCTATGTGGAAAACGTGTGCTTGGTGAGTAATGCTTTATTGTAACGCTACTCAGTCACATCAGTTCTAGAATTATCAGCCAAAACTTCCTATCTGGACCTGAGTGTCTAGTCCACCAGTTAAATCTGATCCTGTCATGTAATTGGTGTACTCTCACCCTTTCTTTATTAAAAGGACACATGCATGCAAAAAGGCCTTTTTTCTAGAGCCCCTCTTTCATGCAGAAAGAGAATTTGCAGAATTAGGGTTTCCTAGCAAGTGACTTGGAGCTGGCTGACTCGGGTGCACGGACTTTGGCCAGGTTAGGAATAACCTTTTTTAAGCTCTTCTACTTTTCTTCTTATTTCTGTTTTTGTTGCAAGAACTTTCTTTGTCAGGTGAGGAATATACTGAGATGGATAGGAATTCATTTCTTTCTCTTTCTGCCTTGAAGCAAGAAGGACTGTTGACTCTTCATAGGAGAATCAGTTAAACACGCATGATGTTAGCCTGGCTCTTACCTGCATGCATCTTCCCCTCATCCAGCATTTGAGAAACCCATGTTTCCTCTGCAATATTAATTACTGTCTCATTTAATCAAATGATTTATCTGTAAGGCAACTCGGCATATTTACATATAACAGCTCTTGAATTTTGCCACTTAAGCATTCTTGTTAGACCCAGTCAGACAAAATTCAGAGAATTTTAGGAGCTTTCCCCTTTTCCTAAGTTTATGTGTAGCTCTGCTGAAGAAAATTTTTAAAAAGACATCTATCTCCCCAAGTCCAGCATACCTTCATTACACAGAAATCCTTTTAAATTCAAGATAAATTAATCTACTTTTTGCATACATCACACCTCTTTGTGCATCACTTTATTTACAGCAACTTAGAAAATCAAAGTCTCCAGCTCACCAGCTCTTCAAGCATCGTAGTTGCTAAACTGTCTGTGTGACATTTCTACTGGAACTTTTTCTCTTCCTGTCCTCAGGGCTTCTGAAAATGAAAAAAAGTTAATAAAATAAAACTATCATTGACGTAATTGTGCTTTTTCTCTTTATAACTCACTCAAATGCCTTTGCTATTGTACTATAACACACTTGTTTCTTACTGATGCCGCGTATGATTCCCAGGTACCAAAACGCCTTGGATGATTTTGCCTGTAGAGTGTTGTTAAAGTGAATGGTTGTGATATAGGTGAGTTGGGTTTGTTCCGCTTAGAGCAGAGCAGGCTCTGGGGTGACCTTATAGCAGCCTTGCAGTGCTTGAAGAGGGCCTACAGGAAAGCTGGGGAGGGGTTCTTTATTAGTGCAGAGATAGGATGAGTGGGAATGATTTTAAGCTGAAAGACAGGAGATTTAGATTAGATTTAGATTTTTCCTGTGAGAGTGGTGAGGTCCTGGCACAGGTTGCCCAGAGACGTCATAGATACCACATCCCTGGAGGCATTCAAGGCCAGGTTGGATGGAGTCTTGAGCAACCTGACCTGGTGCGAGATGTCCCTGCCCATGGCAGGGGGGTTGGAACTGGATGGGCTTTAAGATCCCATCCAACCCAAACCATTTTATGAGTCTTTGATTTCTAAACGGACACAGTGACTCTGAGCTGAAGCGAGCTGTGCTGATGCATCCAAGTCATTCTTTTATAAGTAGTGCTGTTTCAGTGCTAAAGCAAGAACTGAAAGCAAAGATTTTTCCATGGTTATTCTTTGCTGTGCAGATGATTGCATCTGGGAAGTAAAGGCCTGGAAGGAAAAGCCCCTTATATGTGTGAATTTAGTGCTGGTAAGGTTGGAATGAAGGGTCTGGCCCTGAAATGCAAAGCACTTAGTGACATAAGTGAGCTTGTTATGGAATTTGTGAGCAGGGCTTCAGAATAAAAACAATCCTTCAACACATCCCTTCTGAAGTCACTGAGACAGGGTGATGGGTCCGTACTCATCTTCTGCATGATACCTTGCGATTTCATTTTCTCTAAAATTGAGGCTTGGCTTTAGCAATTTACGTCTGGCCAAAGATTTCTATTAGAAAAACTGTAACCCTTGAAAGCTCTTAGAAATGACGTTGAAAAGGTTGTTTGTGGTTTTGTTTAGTTTTTTTGAAGCAAGCCAAAGACAGGATTTCTAAGCAGTTCTGCATGGACAATGCATCACATCATTTAAAACAGTTTGCAGGTTGGGGAGGGCATCAGTGAGTTCCAAGTGGACATTATTGAAAAAAAAAAAATCTTTCTTTTGTGGAAAACACAAAATAAACTTATCCCACTTAAAAATGGCTGTGGAGGTGGATTATAAAGATGTTCCTTATTATAAGGAGCTGCTGGCCAGAAGCAAAAAGTATTAAATCTGAGGAACCCACCAGCCAAAACTCAGCCCAGCATGTATAATTTAGCAGAGATAGCCATCTGGTGGTCTCTAACTCTCATGCAAATACTTGGCTGTTCTGCCACTGGTTCTACTAATCTTATTAATGGTTTTAATCATGGAAGTGATGGAAATGCACTTGTAGGTTGTGAATCAAAAAAGGTAAGGCTATCTGGATGTTAAGTGATAAGATGTGCCATTTAAAACCACACTTTGAAATGGAACTGTGGTGTATGAAAGCTTCATGCCTTTACAGGGTAGTGTGACTGTGGATTGTAGCAAATACACCTAGAAAGGGACCACCCTCTACAAACTGTCCCAAACAAAGTATCGGTACCCAAGTCCAAGCCCAACAGATGCTTAAATTTCTTGGGCCCTTAAGAATCTGCACATGCCGTGAGCTGCGCTGGCCTTCCCATGTAGAGCAGGGCTCTTGCTTAAGCCCAGTGAGACCCAGGGAAAGAGTTTTCCGACCAGTTGAGAAGTGTTGATCCCACATATATTTAACACCTCCTAAATGCATACCTTTACAAACACCACTGGTTTTAAACAGGCAATGGCAGTCATGGTGCATGGAATAGCTCTACTGCTTGAGCGCACACTCAGGCCAGGTGGAGCTCCAGGTCCCCTCTTGGCCAAAGAGTCCCATGTCCTGTCTCAGGAGACAGCCTAAGCCAGAGGTGACTTAAATGCAAGGGACCCAGAAAGAGATGGTTCCCATCACCCGTTCTCTTGTGGGAGCTGAAACTGAACCACTGTGGAGCTAAAAATGGTTCATGTAGGAGACTTGGACAGAAGGTAAGAAAGAGCCTTCCACATTAGAGTCCTCAGAGTGGGGAAGGGGAGGGCTGGATCTGGATCTTCATTCCCTAGACAGATATCATTAAAAACACTGCCGAGTTTCATGGATTCAGGAAAGAGCTTGAAGTTCCCTTATAGCAAGTGTCATCAACCAAAAGATCGGCCCTTAGGACCTGTTGAACACCAAAGCATGAAAGAAGGGTGTTATTCTGATAGCTACTGGAGAGCAATTTCTCCATATATCTGTTTCGGGATGCACTGGAACAGCAAAATTTATATAAATCCAAAGCAATTATCAGCATCTCGCCCTTGGGTGAAAATAATGTTTGAATTTGCATCTGGAAACTTGAAAGAGAGTTCTTCCCCAAGTGGGGCCCAAGGGAAATTCTACAGTGCTGGCATTGCAGAGCGAAGTCAAGTCCGTAGCAAGGTGAGAAAGGAAAAATAGGATAAAGACTAGGTGTCCATAAGAGGTGAGCCAGGAAAGGGAAACAGCCTTCCTGACAAGGGTCACCATCCCACAGAGCCCAAACAAAGAAAATAAGCTTGGTAGTACTGTCAGGGCCAGGCACAAGTCAGGAACTACGTGGAAGTCCACTGAGATAAAAGGCAGGTTTGGAGCCAAGTTGGTGAGGTGAGATCAGGCTGAGAGTCAGTAAGATACAAAGCCAAGCACAGCACCTACCCCACATCCCGGGCAAGGGGCTCCACCTAAATGGAGTTCCAGCTGGAGGGCTCAGGATGGAGACCCCAGTTAGGTCTCCCACAGCTTAACTGGTTTCATGGCAGCCTGACCCAAGGCGACGCAGCTGTGCCACGGCAGTGCAGAAGGTGAATACCTGGTGACGTCATGGGAATTGTAGAGAAAGGTGGTGAGAAAAATTAGAGCCTGTTGGTACATTCAGAGCCCTGGGAGCATCCTTGTTAAATGGATGTGGTGATGGTCCTTTCTATTACGAAATCCTGTACAGAAGTTAAAGGAATTAAGGAAGCAGATGGGAAGCCTTGACAGAGCCTTAGGCCTCAGAACAACAGCCTGGATCAAGACCAGTCTGGTCACCCAGCAGCACTGATGACCCCTTGAGATGGGAGAGATGCTAAAGATCCCAAAACTTAACAGATGCCCTGGAAAATACATGCAGATGAGAGCTGGGTGTGCCTGGCAGCTGGGCAAATTGTCACCCATGGGACAAAGTTATTGCCTTTCCAGCTGGAGGTGTCCCACAGTGCCTCTGAATGAAAAGAAGGGGAGAGGGCTGTTCATTACTCGTGTTTCTGAGTTGATGCTTTCCCTCCTTTTCCAAGTTGGGTTTGTTCAGCTTAGATAGCAGAAGGCTCCGAGGAGACCTTACAGTGCTCAATTTATAGAGCTTTCCAGTACTTAAAGGGAGCCTACAGGAAAGTTGGGAAGGGGCTATTTATCAGGGAGTGCAAAGACAGCACAAGCTGGAATGATTTTAAGCTGAAAGAGGAGAGGATGAGATTAGATATTAGAAAGAAATGTTTTCCGGTGAGGGTGGTGAGGCACTGGCACAGGCTGCCCAGAGAAGCTGTGGCTGCCCCATCCCTGGAGGTGTTCAAGGCCAGGTTGGATGAGGCTTTCAGCAACCTGATTTAGTGGAAGGTGTCCCCGCCTCTGGCAGGGGGTTGGAACTGGATGGTCTTTGAAGTCCCTCCCAATCCAAACCATTCTATGATTTTATGATTCCTCTCAGTCAAAGCTGATCAAGTGGAGAGATGAATGAAATCACACCCTTGTTGAGCCTTTCCTACTACCCAGGTCTGGGTAGTACAGAGCCTAAATGTAGTCCCAGCTCAGGAGAGCAGTTTGGGAGCAGGCTCGGAGGCGCTGGGAGGAGGGCTGTGCTACAGCCTGGGCAAACTGAGCTAGGCTTTACTCCAGCACAATCTATGTCTTCGTTCTTAAACATCTGTAACATCAATATCTTTGGCTTTTTGGGTGGACTTCCCTTTGCTTTCCTGATCAAAACCCCACGCCGAGTGCTCATATGTTTCTGCGTTAACATCAAGAATCCCCTCTATGTCAAGGGTTAAGGAAAAAACTTATTAAAATTGTTTAAATGTGGTGCTAATTAGTTTGGATGTAATGAGCAGCATTAGGTGTCTGGTTACTTTGAAAGGGGTTGTTGAATACCCATTTCTGCCGACATTCCAATTTGCATAATGACAAGATGTTGGCATTGCATCCACCATTAATTTGCTATATTTATAATGCCATTATGGAGCCACTCTTATCTCCGTGCACTATAAAAGGTATATGGAAATATAATATATGATTCTGCTTGTTTGGAAATTGCTTTTGGGTATCTTTGAATTTTTGTAATGGTATTTTTCCCAGCTGAAGGCTGGCGGCACCAGGAGCAGAGTCTTCCACAAGTTTTCACTAGGGCTGAAATTAAATGTTGCTTCCACGTGTGCACGAGCCTTTGTTTTCCCCAACGCTGAAGCAGAAGCAGTGAACAAGAGCGTGACCAGGTGTGCTCAAAGCAAACACACTGTTTCACTCAAAATCATCACTACAAGGCTTAGTGCTGGTGCCGTGAGCCTCAAAGAGCATCAGGAATTGCAAATCTCAAAATATTGAACAGGTCATAGAGAATGCAGCTTGGTATGACAAACTCTCAGTCATACTCAAGGACCTGGAAAAGTCCTACCAGCAGCTCATCCAGATGGTCTCTTCCCCTTGGGCAGTGGCTGAGGACCAAGGCAGAGGAAATAAAGCCTATCGCCCTGCCTATGTTAAGGGTGGAAAGATAGGAAAGAGTCCCTTTATGTGCAGGGTGATTTCTTGTAGTGTATGCCTGTGGTTGGGGAAAACAAGAAAGAAAGAAAATGGTCAATAATTGAGATATTTGTACTGAGGTTTGCAGGTTTGTTTTCCTTCTCTTGAAAAAGCAGCCATTTACCAAGGAGGGGTGGATTTTTACTGCGTCGATCATCCTCTCACATAAATATTTCTGTGACTTGCAGTTCTTTCTTGTCGTGTTGTCACCCTTCCTTTACTGACATTGTAAAATGTTTTGGTTTGTGACATTTCAGAGAAAAAAACATAAGAGATGTATTTTAAAATAAAGTCTAACACTCTGGGCAGAGTGACAGTTCTGGCTAGCCGAGGATTTGTCATATAATAAGATTAAATTAGTAAATCATATGTCAGATTTAGCTCTTGTTTGTTGCATTGTCTGACCCTGCATGCCCAGACTTTTGGGTCCTGACCATGAGTTGCCCTCTGTGTCCTTGGTGTTTATTGATACGGGATGCATTCCACAGGATTTCCAACATCCTCAGGATTTCTTCTGAATGGGCGCTGCAGATTTAGGAGCTCTAGATTTCTGATGATGTGATAACCTCCCGAGCTGCTTTGAAGCTTATTCTGTATGATGAATTCACGCCTCTGCCAGGCACCCTCAGGAAAGCAGAAAGAGCTCTTACTGTCAGGGTTATTTTCATTGTGATAACCGTCATTCTGTCTGCTGAGACATCTGTGTAACGCGAGAATGTGGTACAAAATGACATGGGCAGGAGGGAAAAAGTGGGTTTACAGAAACGCACCAGACAGAGTGGGATGTGGCTTACATAATCCAAACCTGCCTCGTGAGACAAACTGATTAGGATCCCATTTTTTTCCTTACCTGTCCCCTTTACTTTCAGGGTGCACTCTCGTCTGTGCCTTGGTTTGCATCCCACGTCCTGGCAAATATTCTAATACCATTAAAAAAAAATCTTAGTTTTATTTACTCTAAAGAAAGGCTCTATGACAACTATATTTGTTTTGTTTACTCTTCTGGACTGAACCTGAAGATCAGAATCATCCAGACACTGTAAAATGATGTTCCTTTGAGTATTTAAATACATCTGTGTTTGAGCAGAACAATTTTATACAGGAATTAATGGATTTTTGCCAGCACAGCAGACTACAAGCAGGCATCACAGTGTATTTTTGGGAAAAGGATTTGAGTTCATACGGACAAAACTTTATTTTTAACATTTTGCTTACGTAGTATAAGAATAGAAACACATAGCATGACTGTGAGTTGAGTCTGAAAAACAAAGTCTACAATACAAGTAAAAACCCCTTAAAAGTTCGCCTAAAAAAGTAACTCACTAAACCCACATTTCCCAATCCACTGGGAATAACACCAGGAAATTTCTGGAGGGGTGATAATACAGAACACTGGTTTCCAATGAACTGGTACAACATCATTGACTTGTATATAAGCAATGACACAATACTTCAACATATTTTCAGTTATTTCCCAATGATTTGGAATTTATCTGTCCGAATTCATGTGCCTTTTTTCTATTATTTCGATTATAAGACACTTTACTGCTATTTATTCAGTGAAACTGAACAACTGAAACTTGTTCAGTGTAAGCTGAAATGTTTGAAGTAAACCAGATGCAGTTTCTGCCTCTTTTTACCTCACTTGGTGGTGTAGTGAACACTGGTAAGAAGCAATTAAATCTGAATAATTTCTCAGTACTACAGGCTTGCACCCTTGGATTTAACATTGACTTCATGGGAATTTGTTAAATAAAATGCTGATGCTCCAGATCTTTTTTAGGTAAATGCCAAAGGCATCACTTGAAAATACTGAATCAGACTCCAAGTGCGCTGCACAGTGGACGCGAAATGAGAATTTGTCCTCTGGCAAATGCTTTGCTAAGTGTCCTCTTGTGTGTGTTCTGCATTCTGAATCCCCAAACACTAAATTTTAAGGATGACTAATAAAATAGTCTAAAAAAAATCAACTCACAGCACAAACCAGAACAACCACGTCCTGCTTGTATCACTGGGAAATAACCATCTTTCCCTCAGCCGGTGGATTCTCCTTGCACTGTACCGGAGACTCCAGTTCTCATTGATGAGACGCTGAAAACAAGCTGTATCCTTCCAAAAGGCTTTGTGCTCCTGCACAGACCGCTGTGTGCAGCGCGGCCATCATGTCAGGTGGGTACGGCATGGGAATCAGCTTTTGGGAGGTCAGCAGGGGACCTTTGGGGGCTTTTTGTGGCTGTTTAGTGTAATGACCTCAAATTGCCTCAAATAACCTCAAATATCAAGCCCTGTCTCACTCTCTTAGAGAGCCAGAGTATCAATGGTCAGGAACACAGATGACAGAGGACACTCAGGCAGGTGAGAGCATCTGGTTTTATTGCAGTGGGTGTTGAGCATTCAGATCAGGGATGTTTCTAAACAGCTGCCCTGTGCTGGTATCACCAAGCTTCTCGCAAGCAAGGCTGTAACCATACCTTCTGATCCAAGAGCAGAGCCACGGTCCACAGAGCATCCTCTGAGAGTTATCTCTCTGGTGCTGCTCCTGCTGATACTCCGAATGGCTTCTGCATGCAGGCCATACGCTGTGACTTAAGTATACGGTGTGTTCTGCACCACGGCATGATCTGCGCACCGGGGACGACAAGCGCGAGGGCTGAGGCTCTGCAGTTTTGCTCTTGACTTCTATGAGATCAGACATGTGGATGAGGCATTCGAGCAAGGATTATCAATAACATCCTAAACTATGCTAAAAAAGATACCCGCGGCTCCGCTTTCGGCACTGCTATAAAATGTGAGAAACCTTATTAAATTGAGTTTAATGACTAGGAATCTCAGGCTGACTCCTTCATCCAACAGCTGTGAGTGATAATACTCACATGAACAGGTTTCACTGGCAAGACGCTGACTGTTCTGGAGTAGGAAAGTCATCTTCTCCAGGGCCCTGAGCAGCCCTCTCTTGGAGGTGAATTATTTTCCACCTGGGGGAATTGTTTGGATCTCCCAGTGTGTAGACAGGGTTTGACATACCCTGAATGAAGGTGGCTCATGCCTCACCTAGCAAACAGTCCAACTGCTACCAGGACCAGCTCAAACGTGGTCAGTAATGGGTTACTTTTACAGCAGGGAAAAGTCTCCCGAGCATCCTTTTCCCAGTTTAGCTGGGTTTCCCCTACCAGTAAAAGCTGTGGAGAGCTTAACTCCAAGCACTACTCTTATTCTTTTCCCTGATAGTTTGCTTCAGAACGTGTATTTATAGTAAAAGTTCTTGTCCAAGGAGTCTGGTCCGAGACTTCTGGTGCCAGAATGCTGCTGGATGAGGGGAGTTGAGTCCCCGGAGTGGAGCTGGGTGCCCGCATCCTCCCTTCATCCCCCGGTTCCCCGCAGACTGCTGCCCTCCGGAACCCACCGGGCACTGGAAACCACCTCTGCTCCCAGATCTGACCCAGGATGGGGAGCCCAGGGCGGAAAACCGGGAGGCAGGAGTCAAGGAGGGGAGCAGAGCCGGGGCTCATCCTCTCTCTTCTTTTCCCAAAATCTCTCCGGGAAAGCCCAGCTCCTTCAAAAAAAGAAAAAAACAAAACAAAAAAAAAAAAACCGAGAAGGCAATCCTCAAATTTCTGGGACGAAAAAAAAAAAAAATTAAATAAATGACGGGAAAGAGAGAGTCCCCGGAGTGGACTTTGGAATCCCGTGGGGGAGGGTGGAAAGGTAGAAGCGTTCGTTTGGCGTCGGGCTAGAAGCTGGTGTCACAGCCAGCTCGGGGCGCTCAATATGGTTATAGACCGCTTATTTGAAATTAAGAACAAAAAATAATACTAAAATAAGGACAATACAAAAATCGACTTTGGAACTAATTTCAAGGTAATCAGCGCAAAGGCGACGGAAAGATTGCTTTATTTTTTAAAGCGTCGGAATCTGAATGAAAGCCGAATTATTAAATTTACATCAATCCAACATATCGGACTCCCCGTCTGCGGAAGAGTTCTCGAATTCTCCACGAGAAAAGATAAACAGTTCTTTTCTTTAATATTGCAGGACAGCAATCGGCAAAGCCAACTGAGAGCATGCAAAGAAGGGAACAAAGAAGGGAAAGACCCTTTCTCCTACAAGAACAATAAAGTTTGCGTGCGTGTAAGAAATACCCTCGAAGAGTAAACGAAAAAAGGACGATGCAAGATATAAGCCAGGCGTTTTCCAAAGGAAACTTGTTTTGCAAAAACCAGGGACTCACCCGGCAGAAAGCCGCCGTTTCCTTAAAGTTTATTGATTGATTTAAAGTGTTTAGCAAACAAAGTGCTTTCTCTATCACCTCTTGCTCGTTACTCCCGTACCTTATACATTAATTATAAAGTTAAATTTATTTTATTTTTTTGTAACAACCAGAAATATACAGAAATGATTAAGGTAAAAACCCACCCCCGCGCCCCCTCCCAGCTCCAGGTTTCGCCGGGTGTGAAACCGAATCGCCATCACCGTGAGGTCCCGGCGGGGAGCGGCTCTTCGGCGCTGTCGAGGGACGGATAGTTCTGCGTTTTACCCTGAGAGTCAAACGGGTACATAATCTATTTTGTTAAAGTCCTTTTTTTTTTTTTTTAACCACTCCGCAATAAAATCGAAGCGAAAATAATAATAATAATAATGATAATAATAATAATAATAATTAAACAAAGAAAATAATAATTAAACCCACATAGCAACGAAGAACGGTGGAAATAAAAATACAGGGAACGATGATTTACATCTACTCCTATGTACACGGGGGAGGGAGGTTTTCCTCCTTCTCCCGCTCCCCTCGGGAGCGCAGTCCGGACACATCGCGTATAAAAAGGGGTGTAGAAAGGGTGGAGGGCGCCGGCGGTGGGGAAGAGGAAGGGGAGTCGCGCTTATAGGTGCGGGGTGTAGAAAGCCGGAGCGCCGTAAGTCTGCGAGCCCAGCACGAAGGGCGAGAGCACGGCGGGGCTGGGCAGGAAGGGCAGCTGGGCCGCGCACACCAGCCCGCCCGCGGGGTGCCCGGCGTAGCTGCCGGGGCCGTGCATGGACAGCGGGTTCCCCATGGGCGGCGAGTGGCTGAGCGGGCTGAGCCCCCCCGGCAGGGCCCCCCCGGCCCCGCCGCCGCCGCCGCCGCCGCCGCCCGTGGGAGCGCTGGTGTCGGCGCCCGGGTTCTGCTTCTTCCACTTGGTGCGGCGGTTCTGGAACCAGATCTTGACCTGCGTCTCGGTGAGGCTGAGCGACAGCGCCAGGTTGAGGCGCTCGCACACCGACAGGTACCGCGTGGACTTGAACTTGTTCTCCAGCGCCACCAGCTGCTCGTAGGTGAAAGCTGTCCGAGCCCTCCGGGGCTTCCCCGACTTCGAGTCCGAGCCCGTTCGCTTTCTTTTCGGCTTGGCTTGCTGGCCCTGCGGCCCCGAGCCGGGACCGGCCGGCGGCTGCTGCTGCGGGGGGGGCGGCGGCGGCGGCGGGGGGGGAGCGACACCGCCCGCTTCCACGTGTGCGTGACCCGGGGCGGCTTCTCCGGGCGCTGCGGAGCCGCTGCTGCCGCTGCTGCTGCCGCTGCTCTCCTCGCCGCACAACTCCTCGTCCTCGGCGGGTTCGCTGTCGGGGCTGCGGTAATCCAAGTCGCACTCCTCGCCCTTGTAGAGCTCGCCGTCCTCTGCGGGAACCGAGAGCCGCCGTTAGCGGGGTCCCAGGGGGGCTCTGCCTCTGACCCGCTCCCCTCCCGCCCCCCCCCCGGGGTGATCGGGGGCCATTCCCCCGCCGGGCAGCCCCGCGGCTGCCGGGACGGGGCGGTGCTCGGAGCGGCGCTGTCCCGGCGCTGTGCCGGGGCTGTCCCGGGGCTGTCCCGGGTCTCTGGATCGGCCCGGGGGGGGACAAGGGGAGGAAGCGTTCAGAAGCGACAGGGATGGGGCTGAGAACAGCCTCCGAGGCTGTCCGGGGGGCTGCAACCCAGGGAAAGGGAAAGGGAAAGGGAAAGGGAAAGGGAAAGGGAAAGGGAAAGGGAAAGGGAAAGGGAAAGGGAAAGGGAAAGGGAAAGGGAAAGGGAAAGGGAAAGGGAAAGGGAGAGGGAAAGGGAGAGGGAAAGGGAAAGGGAGAGGGAAAGGCTGTTCTGAGGGGCTGCAGCCCTTGGAATGGAAATGGGGATGGGAATGGGAAAGGGGATGGAAAAGGGCCGCCTTGAGGGGCTACAGCCCTGGGAATGGGAAAGGGCTGTCCTGGGGAGATGCAGCCCTGGGAATGGGAAAGGGAAAGGGCTGTCCTGGGGGCTACAGCCCTGGGAATGGGAAAGGGCCGCCCTGGGGGCTGCAGCCCTGGGAATGGGAATGGCTGTCCTGGGGAGCTGCAGCCTTAGGAATAGGAATGGCTGTCCTGGGGAGCTGCAGCCTTAGGAATAGGAAAGGGAAAGGGCCGCCCTGGAGGGCTGCAGCCTTAGGAATAGGAAAGGGAAAGGGCCGCCCTGGAGGGCTGCAGCCCTGGGAATGGGAAAGAGCCGTCCAGCCCGGAGAGGTTTTGGCAGCGCTGCCCCTTCCGAGCTCCCCATCTCTGCCACCATCTGGCATCGAGACGTGTCCAGGACAGGGCATTCACCCCCGCTCCCCACAAAACAGCGCCTGGAAAGGCCTTCGGGAGACAAGACGGGGGTCCCCGGGGTGCTGCGGCGCTTGGAGAAGACCCCGCGCTCCCGCCGGGTCCCATCGGCCGGTTTGGCAGCACGGAGGTCCCGGAGCTGTTAACAATTCCGGTGAAGGACATCTCCGCATCGATGGGAGATCTGCTGGCTTTTGCTTTGGCGTTTTTAACCCTTTTTCCGCCCGGTTTGACCTCTTGTCACGTCCTTAGATGGAAGTATTAAAGTGGAGTAAATACTTGTATTGATTAGCAGAGCAGATGCAAACTTAATTAAACCCATTTTGTGTAATGTACAAACTAGTTAACGGTCATTTAATTTATTTGGGTTTATATTACGCTCCAATTAACGGGTCTCCATCGGAGAACAGGGTAATTATCCGATATTTAGGGCTATTGGACTTCTGCCGACGGTTCTGTCTTGATGAAGCCTGAAAGCAGATTGGATTTTCCAGAGCTCCGGCTTCTCCTCACCCCGGCCGGGGCTCGGACACCTCCGGGGGAGCCGAGAGGAGCATCCTTCCCGTGGTTTCCAGGGCAGACCCGGGGACAGAGGCCCAGCACCACTATCCCTTTTAGCCGGTGCTTTCAGACATTCCTAAACTTCCCTCCACTCCCACCTGCAACGAAGGTGCATCTCTGGGAACCTCCTAATCAGGAGCTCCCTTAACTTGGATAATCGCGATACACAAATAGAAATGAATCTGTCGTCTATCACCATTACCCCACGCTCATTTTAGTTGGTTTTAATTCTCAAAAATCCCTGAACACGCTATTGCACCTCAAACTTGGTCCCTATCCCAGCGCGGGGCCCCTAAAACTCGTATATAAACCTAGGGGTGTTTTAGAGAAAAAAGGTGTTTTGTTCAACGGGCTGATTTCGGCTAAGGTCGGATACGGAGAAAGGGGAAGAGAAGTTTATTATAATCCTTTTTGTCTCAGAAAATATCCCTTAATAAGCCTGGGGATCTTTACGAGCCTTTTTTTTTAGCTTTGCGTTCGAATTAGACGCATGGAAAAGGCGAGCGAGCCCCACCGCCCCGTTCGTTTTTTCCCCTGCAAAGGAGCATCCAGCAACCTGTGGAGCTCGTTAGAAACTGCAGTGCCCAATTTTTTCCAACAAGAATTGACGAAAAGTGCTTGGAGACAGGGCTGCGGGGCAGATCTGGGGACTGAGGGCAGCGCCGCTGTCGCACACAGTGACCGAGGAAGAGGCAGCGGGTATTTTAGGCTTTATTTTTTCCCAGTAAACTCTAGGAAATCGCGGCTGTAGCTCAACTAAAATTTTCTTTAAACAGAAAAATGCAGCGGGAACACAATTGGCGGCGGAGATTGAAGCTGCACTTGCGATTTTGTTTCTGAAAGATATTAAATCTTAAGTTAATACGGAGTTGTAACTGTTACTTTTTAACAGAAAACGAGTTTTACGAGTGATGTGTGACAAGTGCTGTTTTCTCTCTCTTCTCTTTGCCGGAAAGCCTTTGCGTTTTCTCGGCAATGTTACTTTTCTGGCCACTCTTTTTCAGAGCTACTTTTCAGAAGACTTCTCCCAAGCAGAACCACCGCTTGGGCAATATTAAATTCGACGGAGAAAGAGATGAATTAATTTTCTTTATTTTCGAGTAGTCACAGATGTATTCGTTACTCTTGCCCTGATATTAAGGCGGTAGGACTGAAGGGATAAAAGTGCCAGGAGTCCGGGAACCTTCTCAGCGGGCGAAGCGAACCCTTCGTGATGCCTCTCGATATTATTTATTTTTAGAGAAGTGATGGAGTTGCGTTTCCTTCCTTGTCTGGAGGTAAAAGTGGGAGATTATAGCGACAGGCTGACCTCGTCAGTCTTTCTGATCGCTCAGATCTATTTAGTATGACAAAAGTCAGATGAGTTTACACCAATAATTACCGCAGCTACGCGCTCCTTTTAAAAATCTCTTTTGAATTCTATTAATGCCCCGATCCTGCTTTTGCTTTCAAGATTAATAAAAAAAAACCCACGGGTCTGTTGTAAGACGCTCGGGCTGGAGCAGATTCCAGACCTCTTTTGCTGCCTAGTTTTATTTGAAAGAGTCGTCCTGTGGAGAGATAAGGAAGATCCGAGTCCTCCTCTCTCGCTCCAGTCACAGAGAAATTATTTTTCCCGGTCCGTGGAGTTTGTCCCCTGCCACTTGCCACCCTTTCTCTTCCCTCCCAGAACACAGGAGAGCTACAGGTATTTTTCACAACTATCCTTTTTCTCCGGAAATCCTCCGCTATCCCCAGAGTCGCAGTGTTTAGAGGTGAGAAACTTGGGATATTTGGACCCAGAAAGAAAAAGCAATCTAGAGCTTGGGTCGAATGCAATTCCCGATCAATAGCGAGCCCTAATAAGTGTAATAGGTTTTAATCGAGTAATTATCCGAATTTTGACCCTATAATTTAGATGTTAGGGAAGAGTTTGCAAGGTGCTTGAAAGAGATATGCACAATTCGATAATAGGATATCGATCCAGGCAGTCCTACATGCCACTCTGGGGCGATTTCCCCCATTATCCAGCCTCTTTACGCTGCTAAGCACATTTTACCTTAAATGTAATCGAAGGAATTTAATTGTTTTTCCAGAGATAACCAGCATTTTGTCACAATTAGTCTGATTTGTCCTAAAAAAAAGCCAAGGGGAGAGAGAAAATTGAATCTGTCGCCCAGAGCAACGAGCGGCAGGAGGAAGGGAAGGGGAGGGAGAGCGGGGCTGGGGGGAGATAGAGGAAAGTCATAGATGTCTGGGGAGGCGAGATGGGGACATGGAGAGGGGGTTCGCATCCCTGTCCCTCTGGAGCTTCACATCTGGGAACCCGTTGCAAGTTTGCTCTCACCCAAGGGTGGCTCTTCCCGAGAGGAGGAAGGGGATGGTGGGATTCCAGCCGGCCCGGCACCCCCGGGACTGATCCTGCCGGGGGTGCACAGGTCCAAGGGACCCGGGTGTCCTCCCCGCCGAGCTCCCCGGGGCAGAAGGGGTGAGGGCAGCGAGCAGCCCCGTCCTGGGCTGATGCTCCCGTCCCTCCACCCTGCCGCCCCCCAGCCTAAGGCTGTTTTCCACCCTTCCCCAAGAGGCCCCCTGGGCTCTTAAGGCTGCCAACGAGGGAAAGCCGGTCTTTAAAGCATGCAATTCCCTTCCTTGGAGATGCGAGCGCAGCCCCCATCCCGTGCGTCTGCGTGTGTGTGTGCTCCGAGCCCGCGGCCCCACTTACTGATCAGCTCTCCAGACTTCTTGCACGTGTCGAAATCTTCGTCGAGAGCCTTTTGCTCTGCCAGCTCCGTCCCTGAGTCCTCGGGCTTATCCTCCGCCCCCAGCGTGAACTCGGTCCCCACCGATTTGTACAAGACGGCGCAGTGCCTCCTTTTGCTGTTGAATTTGTTAGGGTCCAGGATGTCGAGCACGGAGAAGGAGGTGGTTCTGTGCACCATGGGCAGCGCGGCCACTGCCCCCTCTTGTCCGGGGGTGTTGCTCTGGTTGTCCCCTTGCCTGTCCCTGTTTCCAGGGCAGGAGAAGAGCGGCAGCTCGCCGGGGGCAGAGAGCCGAGGCTCCCCGTGGGTGTCCATGCCGTCCCCGATGCCAGCGGGGGCTGTCACCGCCGCGGCTGCCGGGATGGAGATGTCACCGACCTTGTCTCTGCTCACATTCATGACTCTTTGCAGAGCCCCTCTCGGTTGCAACTTCTCACCCCCCCCCCCCCCCGCTTTTCCTCCCCCCTTCCTCCTCTCTTTGCTCCCCCTCTCCTCCTCCTCCGGCGAAGTTGAGCTGGAAACTCCTCCCCGGCCCCCGCTCGGGGGTCACCGGTGCCTTCGCGGGGCTGCGCTGGTCCAGCCGGCCGGGAGTCACAAGGTGATGCTCGGCTCAGAGCCTCCACTCAGCTGCTGCTTCTTCCTTCTCATCATCCTCACGGGGCTGCCCAGGCACCCCTCACCTCCCCTTCACCCCCTCCTCGCACACATTCACGCACACACACACACACAGAGGCGAGGCTGCGTCTTATTTATGCATTCATATTTAGCACCGGATTGTAATTGGCTACAAATTAATCCCTTTCCCATAATAGTCTGTAATCTTCATCGCTGGAGGAGAGAGACGGTGAAAGTGTGCGCCGGGGGGAGGGGGGCAGAGAGGGAGAGAGCGAATGAAGGATGGGGCTGGCTCTGATATACTTGGCTGTCAGCTCTGTTTCAGCACACCTCCACTCATCTGGAAAGCATCTAAATAGCCTTATTTGGAGAAGTGGGAGGAGATGACGCTTTCTTTTAAATAATTGCGGGATCAATATAAAGAAGATATTATACACACAAAATGGGGACTTGAGGTCTTCCACCCCTAATAGTGGAGTGAGATGATGAAAAGGGGGATTATGTGTGTTTGGGGCTCAGAGGTGTCAGCCCCCAGCATCTGTTTCCTTTCCCTGTTGGTTTTATTAAATTAGAACAAAAAGAGAAAATTATGGACGGAGGTTTAGTGGTTGGAGAGGGGCTTGTGTCCGCGGACACCCCCTCACATACTTCCCTCTCTCTCCCTTTGCTTATTAATTAAAATTAAATATAAATTGTGAGTGCCAGGAAAGTGCTGGGAGAAAATTAATACCTTTAAATGGCACAAGACAAAACAAGACCATCAACAAATTCTGAGTAACTGCGAGAAAAGGTCTGTTCCCTCCCATTCAGGAATAAAAGTAATAACCAGAGCCAACTTTCACTTTCCAAAAAAACCCCAGAACCAGAAAACCCAACCCCGTATCTCTCCCATTAAAAGTGCTTTTAATTATGAAAAATGAATAGATAGGAATAAAAGTGATCTGCGAATTATAAAATCTGATTTTCTTCTCCTACCCATTTTCCTTCCCGTTCGTGTACAGCCGCCTGTGCTCTGATCATATCAATTTCATTCTTGTTTTGGACGCTTCCGTCGCTACTCAGTTTGAATTAGCTGAGGGGGGTGGGGAAAGGGGGGAGAAAAAAAAAAGGGGGGGGGGAACGTAGGAAAACAGAGAAAGCATAAAAGGAAAATTAGATTTTTTTTTGTCTTTGAGTCTGGTGACACATACAAGGACAGGTCCTTTGCAATTACCGCGGGCAATGATCCTTTAGAAAGCAGAAATTAAAAGTTGGGAGAAATAATGGGTAAAACAATCAGCTTGTAATTTTGGTAGGGCTTGGACATGATTAGTCCATCAGCGGGCTGGGCCCAGGGGAGACCCGCTGAGCTGGAGCCCACAACAGCCCCCGCTCATATATTATACACCAGCCCTTAGATTTTAATCAGACACCACAACAGTGTCCTTTCCCTTTTATGACTTTATTATGCTTTATCTTTAAATTATAAATCACCTCCTGGGTTGAAATGGTATGTATAATCTCTGATCGTGTGTAGGTAATTACCTCTCCCCCTTTTCCTGACCTTACCGGCGGGTCTGCCACCAACACACGGCGAAAGCCAAGTTTTAATCTGCGTGTACACATTCTGTCACAAACACACACCCGTTTGTTTGTTTGTTTGTTTGTTAGCAGCTCCTCTTTCCCTCCTCCTCCGGGTTTGCCTCTGCTCTCATTTCTTTTCTTTCGGATAAATTTTCCTCCCATCATTTCTGCCCGCAGTTCTGGGATATTATTTATGAAACGGAGATGGTAGTTTAGGTAGATGTCAATGACTTGGCTTTATCAGATTTGCTGTGGCAGTCGCCTACATTTGTACCTTTTTTTTCCTGAGAAAATGTGCGTTTGTTTGTTTTTGTGGTTTCTTTCTTTTCGTTTTTTTTTGGTTGGGTTTTTTTTTTTCGTAAGTGGTGGGTTTTTTTGTGGTTTTTTTTTTGTGTGTTTTTTTTTTTTTTTTTTTTGGCGGCTGACAGCAGTAGGGGAAAAAAAAAAAATCCTAATTATAATTACCTCTCTGTGCCCGATTGCCCAGGCAGGGACAGTCCCTGAGCGAGCACAGTCCAGAGCGGCTAAATTAACACAAATTCCCACATTTGCGCCGGGTGTTTGGAGGATCCACACCCCCAGGGAGCATGCCCAGCTAAAGGCACCTCCTGTTCGATCCGAACTGGCGAACCGAGAGACACAGCCCCCCTTTTCTTCCCCGGGGGGTACAAAGCAGGGGTGGCATCACTGCCCATCCCCCCGGGACCCCCCAGCCCGCCCGGCGCTTGTGTTTGTTGGGAGGTTTCGAGAGAGTGTTATAAAGATGTTCTATTGCTCCTAATCACAATTGATTGTCAATTAGAGCCTCATTTGTGCAATCTCCATCCATCTGCCATCTCTGGTTATCTGTTCACCAGAAAGTTAGCGCTGATTATGGGGTCGTAGATGAGTTGTGACATGTAATATCTCTCTCGCCACCGGGCCGGGTGACCGGTCCCGTCTTGCTCTCTAGGAAGACAATCCTTGCCGTTATCCTTGCAACGAGGGACGAGCAACAGCCTCTCCCGGGCTGGGAAACGCTGCCTTTCGGGATTAGCTGGAAGGGATGAGCGGCTGGAAGGGGACCCCCCAAAAAGGCAGCATTAAAGCCGTGCAGAACCAGGTCCCCGTATTTTGGCCCGGGGCTGGGGAATGCTCCCAGGAAAACGTTTCCTTCTCCAAAAGAAACAGAGAAACGCACCGAACACCCTGGCGTTTTCGCAAGCCTCCCCGCAGCAGCGATGGTTATCTCGGTAATTAGGCTGAATTATACCTGTGGGGAGGTGATATTTCCAAAGCCTGAAGGCACCGGTGGCCAGAGCATCTCCCGGGTCACTCTGCAGCCCCAGAGCCTCCCCTGAGCCCCCGAGAGAGGGAGAACCTCTGCCCTGCCGGAGGCGACGGGTCCCCTCGGGATGTCACGTTTAAGGACGGGATGCGATGCCTCGCTTTCCCCAGGGCAGGGCCGGGAGGACCCCGCAGAAGGCTGCGCCCCAAGGGTGCCCCGTCACCCTTTCCCCCTTCAAGAGGGCAGACTGGGCATCTTGCGGGGACTGGGAATGTCCCTACAGCTCCCACAGCCGAGGCCTGTGGCAGCCCGAGGGATGCTGAGGTTGGAGGGGAGGTCTCGCTCTCTCTACGAGCGGCTTTCCGCCTCCAACTTAATTAATTAATACCGAATTTCAAATTAGATTTCGGCAAACTCCGGATCAACGAAGGAACCTTTATTTTTTTTTTTCTTCGTGTGTTTTTTCTTTTTTTTTCCCCCCCCTCTTTCTCTTTTATTCTTTTGACTATTCACCATTCATCCCCTTCCCCGTCCCTGGAGGGTTTGGAGCTCCGGGTAATTAAGGGCATTTATCGCCGCGGTAAAACAATTTAGCAACCCTCGCTGAGTCTAGAAGGTCACTCAGGCTACTGCAGCAGGCGCGGAGCCTCCGCATCCCTCCCGCATCCCTCAGCATCTCTCAGCATCCCTCAGCACCCCTCCCACATTCCCCCCGGCTGGGGGGTCTGGCGTTTCGCTTGGGCTTCTCCCCTTTACCATTTGGTTTCCAGTCGCAAATTGGCTCCAAAGCTCCTCTCATCCTGCTCTGAGACTAATTTTTTTAATTATTTTATTTTTTATTATCTTTATTCATCTTATTATTGTTATGATGATGATGATGATGATGATGATGATGATGATGATGATGATGATGATGTGCCCCTGGCTTCAGGGCCCCCCCAGGCCCTGAGCTCTGTGGGGCAACCCCTGGTTCTTGCTCTCATCCTGATTTTGTGCCCCGAGAGTTTCTCTCCGCTCAGGGCAGAGCTGAGGATGGGGGACAGAGAGACATCTGAGGATGCTCGGTTCTCCACGGAGATGTGGAGGATCCCCCACTCCGACCCCAAATCAGGGAATTAATTAACTCTATCCACGATAGTAAATGATTTAGGGGGAAAAAAAAAGATTCTGAAGCAGATCTCGCCCTCTATCAATGCAGTGTCAGGTCCTCATAGTAGAAGATTTAAAAGCCCTGGGGATTCCAGGTTAGGGTAGTAATGAGCTTAATTGAGGTTAATGCTTCCTGCACAGCTCCTTGATTATTAAATTAATATTATCACACACATGAATCATAATTAGAAGTTTAAATAATGCTCTAGGGGAATCCTCGGCGGATCTATTAAACAGTTCTCTTTCCTCTCGCAGCTCTCTCCCTGCTCCCTGGCAGCGCCGGGGGCGCCTGGGGATGGGGATGGGACGGAGGGAAAGGTGTCCCCAAGTGTCACCCGGGGCGGGGGGGAGGGGTGTCCCTCGTCCCCCTTCAAGCCTCAGCTCGGCGGAGCCCGTTTGAACAGCCACTTTCCCTCATTCTCCCCCCGCCTCAACCCCAGCATAGGGGAGTTTATATAAAATACTAATAAAGTGCCTTGTTGTCACTTATCGAGGCTGGGATCGCCTCTGCAGGGGCTTTTTTTCACACACCACGTTAAAGCCGATCCGTTTTGCTGACAGGAGGTTGGAGGCTCTCCTCAAAGAGCATCCTCGGGATGCTGGGCAAGATCCCCCCATCTTCCCCGGGTACCAACCCCAGCTGCCCTACCAGGTCCCCATCCCCATGCACGGCCGGGACACGCGTGGGTAACAGCACTGGAGTGAGGGGACGGGTTCCAGCTTGGCTGGGAGAACAGAAAATCCCCTTCTTTCTTGCTCCCCGATTTCCCGAGCAGGGATGCTGCAGGGATGCAGCAGTACCGTCCCGTTTGCGCGGAACCGGGGAATGAACCAGCTGCTCATGTAGTATTATTACTATTATTACTGTTATTATCACAGTTGTTTATTATTATTATTGTTATTATTATCATCATCATCGTCATCATCATCATCGTCTAACGAAAGCAGGATGGAAGCGGTGGTGGAGGGGGCACACGCGGCACATTCTGCATCGCGGGGGGTCGTGCCCGTAAAGGAAAAAATAAAAATAAAAGAGAAATTAGACAGACAGCTCTCACTTGCTCTCTCTTTCTATTTATTTTCCTCTCTGTTGTTGAAACATATTGAAGGGGGAGAAAAAGGAAACATTAAGATCAACTGTGAGCCTTGCCGACGGTTTAACGATTTCAAATGAGCTCTGACTCTGGTGAAAATCTGACAATTACCCATCAGGATGGCAGATGATGGTTAAAATTACCAGAAATCAATATTCTCACCGGGTGTCCCAGCCTGATAAGAGAGACCAAGACAATGTTGACTATTAAAGTCGACAGCTTGAGATATTACACTATTAGTTATGCTATTTTTAATAATCTATAATATTTGGGCTATAATTAATTAATTATACGGGTCAGATAATATCTGGGGCTGGAATGAGGTCTGAAGGGTCTATTAAGGTTGGTAATGAGAAAGGAGAAATCTAATCTAAGGACGAGGAGCCGTGAAGGAACAAATATACAACAGACTTCAGATAGAGCGAGAGGGAAAGAGAAGGGCTGTTGCAGACTCAGTGCACACACCTCTGCTCCTCTCATCTCCCAGGCAGAGGGACTGCCCGAGAGAGCATTTCCCCCCTGCTCTTTTATGTGGGTACTCATTGCTTGCGGATGCTACGGTCCCTGGAAAGCCAGTGAATGAAAAAAGAATTGGATGCGTACTAAGGAATTAATGCTAAATAAAAAAGGAAAATAATCCCCAAATAAACCCCACTAAGTCATTTATGTCCATCTTCTCCCCTTGGCCCAGGCACCAAATTTCTTTTATTATTGGGGGTGAGGGCACTTGTCAGGCAGCCATGAAGTTCAACCCTCCCTCCAGATGCTGCTAAGCCTCTCCTCACAGATGCAACATCTGACATTGGCCATGGTATCTAAGCCAATGATACTTAGCAGGCTTTGCGGTGCCCCGAGTTTGCCATCGTTTAAGGTGTGTGGTTACATCCATGCACTGATGGCACACGCACGTGAGTGTAAATATCGGTGTCTATGAATTCACGATATATGGACACTCCTTTCTGAGATACACGTTTATATAAGGAATGTACACAAAGTACACAAATACACACGTGAAAGAATAAAATACACTGCATCGTAATGCACGTGTGTAAATCTATCTTAGAGTGTTTATGTGCATTGCGTGTATCAGTCACATAAAATGGCTTTATTCTGTTCTCTGCAAATGAACTTCAAGTCAGGCCCTGTGAATGATAAACTCTCTTCTTGTTCAGCGTTACTAACCAATATTCTAGGTGTGACACTCGGGGCTTTACCTATTTTACATCGATTATAAAAATCACTTCTTTTACTGTTACAATAATCCTTTTTCTAAGGGTGTATTATTTATCATAGTAGTTCTACCCTTATTAGTTACAGGAGGGTGTGTTGAACAATATCCTTTTGTATAGAATGATGAAAACCACATTTTCTAGTTATGCTTAGATTAGCCAGGGTATTAAAGCTTTCTTTTTCCAAGTAACATCTCAATTCCATCATTTTCAATAGGCCTCTCTTGGTTATACTTTTCTCAGCTCTCTATTTATAAGATAGTCCTTGTCCAGATCTGGAAACCAGAAAGCAGTATTAAAAAGCATTTGAAATGGCAGAGATCCTTCTGGAAAAGTGCTATAGTTCGATAGGATTCGGTTCTCCTCCTACTATTGTCTGTTCCAAAGCAGAGTCGGTAGAAGATGTAATCCATAGGCTGATGTTACCTTGCCCCGTGTCTCCTTTGCATCCAACACAGGTATTACCTCACTCTTCTTCCCAAGCCAGTGCCCAACCAAGGCTGTTAGTAAGGTGATGAGGTGCTGATTGAAGCAAACCTGAGAAGCTGCTAGGTGGGCATGGATGACACGGCTCTTGCAGGTATTGCCCACGGCACCTTCTCAGGCAAGAACAACCCTGTGTGCGGATAAAGGTCTTTCTCCAACCAGCCAAGAAGGAAAGGAGAAGAAGAGATTCTTCTATTTCTTTCCTTTCTATCTTTTTTTTTTTTTTTAATGTGCAAAGACTAAATCAACAAGAAGATCAAAATGGTTTTCTCTTCAAATTTAGACAAGTGCTGAACAGTACTGCCAGGTCTTATTACTCTCTACAACTACCTAAAAGGAGGTTGTGGAGAGGAGGGAGCTGGGCTCTTCTCCCGAGTGACAGAGGACAGGACAAGAGGGAATGGCCTGAAGCTCCGTCAGGGGAGGTTCAGGTTGGATATCAGAAAAAAATTCTTCACAGAAAGAGTCACGGGGCACTGGAACAGGCTGCCCAGGGAGGTGGTCGAGTCGCCTTCCCTGGAGGTGTTTAAGGAACGGGTGGATGAAGTGCTTAGGGACATGGTTTAGGGAGTGTTAGGAATGGTTGGACTCGATGATCCAGTGGGTCCTTTCCAACCTGGTGATTCTCTGATTCTGTGACTTCACAGAAGTGATGGGTTGGTAAAAATGTCCCCGGCTCTTGTTGATGGTTGTGTGATTTTCAAATGGTGGCAGAGCTGGGGAAGCATGAGCGTGCGTGGGGCAGGTGGAGGGAGGTGGAACTGAGCCTCCAAGTTTTCAGTCCAGGAGCAAAGCAAGAGGCCAAAACTTCAGCCCTATTAGCTTAATTGTTGTGTAGAGTAAACCTGGTCAATTCAATGAAGACTGCCACATCCCTAATTTGCCCATATTGACAGGCTGCTCTACACTGCTTCACCTGCTGATACTCTGAGCTACACAAAATGATGCCACTCTCTTTCCGTTTTGACCTCTCAGTTTTTTTTGAACCTGACCAACTACTGCTACACCGCAGACTTCTGCCCTCTGCTGCAAATCTTCACGAAGTCCCTGCAATGCCGTTTGGGATGAATTTGATTTTGAGGGGACAGAGGAGGCACACGGGTTGTGCATGTAGTTCTGAATCAGCCTTGTCAAAGACAATCTCAGATGGGTGAGCAATACTCCTCTAGCACGATTTTTTTATTTAAGCATTTAGAAATGAAGGTGACAGAGATATGAGACACATCGAGAATAAAAAGATCATCCTTTTAGATCTAATCTAGAGAATTAAGTCAAAGGGGCAGCTCTACAAACTGGTGCAAATTAGGCAAGCCCCGTCCACTGATTTAAACCAGGAGGGGATCTAATGCAAAATTGCCTGATGCTTTATTGCCAGACCTTGTTGACACTTGAAATCTCAGTCTTGTCAGCACTGAGAAACTTCCTGCATACTCAAGTAAGTTACTGAAGGCACTGCCCAACGTGCTTTTGCAACCACGTTGGAGTGTTTCAAGGCATGCCTGGCATGCAGTTACTCCTCTCTTTAATACCGTGGTCCCAGCTGAGATGCGGTAATTCGCTATTCAGTTCCAGACTGGGAAGGAAGGAAGGTAATTTTTTAGGCTGCCTAAATGCACATCAAAAGCATGTCCTCCTATTTATAATGAGATAAAGTGGATATACTGGAGCATTTTGCTACCATTTTCTGTGCACTTAAAACAGAGGCAAAAAAAAAAGATGCATCAGGCAAGAAGTACCAGAAATATCACATGCATCAGTGCTAGAGAGAAATGTTTCTTAATTTAAGCATTTAAAAGACAAATCCAAGTTAGGACTCCCACTTTAGCTATATATTCAACATGAAAATATAACCTGAACTCACGGCCAGGTACCTTGGATTCTGAATCAGATTGATTTGTAATTTCAGAATCATTTAAATTAACAACGGGAATATTCATCGAGGAGATTAACTAATTGCTGCAACGCATCCAAGCAACATAGACTTATTTGTATTTGCAGGGGAATCTGTGGGGCACCTGACACATGAGAAGCGCATGGCCAGTTCTGCAGGACGAAAGGCTTGTGAACTCCATGAGCCAGGAATCTTAAATGTGAAGGAAGACATCATAACTTGTGGTAAGTCGGTGGCTGATAATACTGTGACATTTGGAAGTGCACCCTTTTTGATATCAGTGGGACATCAGTTTGTGAAGATTAGGGAAAACTAGGGAAAAGATTTGCGGATAAGACATAAAAGTCACTGATCTTAAAGTCCAAAGCTGCAAAGAATCCCGTCCTGTCCCTGCAGATAAAAAAAGAGTAGTTAAAAGGATAATATTTATTGCCCTTTGTAGCAAACTGTCAATACGCAGAACATTAAAAACAAGTGTCAGCCAGTAAAGTAATTGCAGTTACAGAAATAACAAACAAAAGTACACTCTCAGCTATTTATAACTGCAGTGTACTGGACTTTACTTTGAAAATAGTCTCATACTGTAAACGATAGCATTCTCCACCAAGCAGAGATGTGTGTGCAACCTGGAATCCTTGCTCAAGCTTAACACCTGTTCATGGAAAGTAGCATTTACACCTGTGTTTTTATCACCGGGTGATGGGAATTTAAGAACAGCTGTATACATAGTGTTGCTTTGAAAAACGTCATAAATTGAAGGAGAAGAAAATCATAGCTACATATATAGATTTGTCTCTAACAATGGTTCTTTTTCATAAATGTTGTGACTCCTATTTTCTGGCTATTGGAACAACTGCAGATACAGGCAACGAGAATAGTCTGTACCTGTAGTGGAACCAGGAATGAGAACATAATTCACAACTACCAGATTCTAGCTGTTATTTCTGACGATAAACTTTGTTTGAAAAGTAGATCAAAATGGTTATGAAACACAGATGTCATCTTTTAGTTCATCTGTCCAAAAGTTAATCGTCTACTCCAAGTTAGCTGTCTTGGCTGGCACTTTAATTATTGCATAGAAGAAAATATTTCCATGGGGCTTTTCGTCCCACCTGTCTTGGACACCTTAGGATCTAAGGCACACAGAAAAACTGTGCAACTGTTCCTTCTGCCTTTTCAGGCAGAGAAACCAGTCTAGGTTCCTGGTTACACCTTTGCTGTTTAAACATGGAAATGCAAGTAACTTTCCTAAATTGTTTTGGGACAAAGAGTGAAAGGCAAAAGCCTTGATGAAATTGGTGGTTCTGACACTTCCTTTTTGCCTTTAATCTGCTTTTATTTCCAAACTGCAATACCGAGACGATGGGTTCGTATCAGATACATGTGCCTCTTATCTCATCCATCAATTGAGTCTCATGCCCTCATTGAAACCGAGGGGACTCTTAGTGTTAGTGGACAGTGACTCAGTCCCAAAGACAATTTCAGTCGTATCTTCATTTCATTTTTAAGAGAATCAATTGCTTTAAAGCTGATGACACGTGTATCTTTATTAGACTGACCTAGTTACCACCATAGGTTCACTTCGTACCCCCGTGGGTTGCCAAACGCAATCTGTTTGACTGATGTCAGGTCCATTTCTTTGCACGATCATTCTTCCAGCAGTCAATACTAAGGTTTTTTAAGGTATCGACCAGACAGCTATTGGATGAGGCAGGGCCATGTGACCTACTGACCTACAATACTGTAGCAAAAGTGGTGAAGATATGAAATCAATAACTTTATTGAAACAAATATCTGAGACGACACTTTCTTCAGAAGGATTAAATGAAGAGGATTGCCATGGAAATGGGTCAAATTCTGCATGGCTGATTCATGTAAGAACCCAGATTAATGGAAATGCACAGGTGAGTGAGAGAAGCAGAGGAGCAACATTTGGTCCAACATCAGGATTTACTGGGCTTAACAAGGCTTAACCAAGGAACGTGCACAGAGGTCTAAGGAACCAGGATGCATCTACTGGAATGACTCTGCAAATGTCAGAGATCTGATGACTCCAAAGCCTTGCTTCTCTGCTTCTCCTTGAGTGACTCTATCAGCTGTACTGAGGGGCTGTCATTGTGTATTCACAGTGCCGAGAGCTCTAAGGGGCATTAGATGCTCTGGGATGACTTTCAAGGCCAAGTGTGGACCATCTGTTTACACCGCTGTCTTCAGGAAGACACCACTGCTTGGAGACAGAGAAGTTGTGGCAGGCCCCAAGGAATTATATGTGCACAAATACACTTACTGGGCACATCTACTGGTCTTTCATTTGAAATTGTTTGCATGGCTTCACAAGGATGGAAAACTAATGGTGAACCCATACCAGAGTGATTTTGTGAATGTTTCAGATTTCATGGGTATTTAAAACTAACTAGCATAGCCTCATCATCATTATCTTATGCTCAGTGATTCTGCTGTTTCCACAGTTTTACTTCTCATTCTTAGCTGTTTTTTCTTCAATGCTTGAGTAAAAGGCCAGCCCTTTAGGTGAATCCAAGCATTCCTCAAAGGAGAAAATGTTGTAATCAGAACCAGTTAATATATAAAGCCTTGCCATCATTTACTATGATGACAGTAAAAAGATTTTAATAAAACAAGTTATTTAAAATTCTCAAAAAATAACATTTTTGTTTGATTGTGAAGCAAAGAGGAAAGAAAAAGTGAAGAAAAGCTCAATAAACAGCCACTTTATTACTGTTACTAGAAATAAAATAACGGTAAGGGAGACTTGGCCACTCTTTTATTGTAGCCGTGAATTCCCTTCTTTCATTTAAGTGTCTGTCACATTAGTAGAAAAATACAGACCACTCCAAAGTGTGTACACTGGCAATGACTATGCCTATTTTTCATTTTAAATAACTTTCAGCTATTCTTTCCTTTCTGGAGTTGGAAGTGGCTGTCTGGTGTAGGTAGGAGTGCAAAATGAAAACAACATCTCTCTGTAGTCTCGAGTTCAGAATTTGGCACAAGTACCTTGCTGTGTCTTTGCTCAGTTCACACTACAATACATTCTGAGTTTAATTGAAAGAATTAAAATGAAAAGGATTGGCTTGAACAGATGCGCTTTATTTAATACTGCTACATTATATTAAACTTAATAACAAATTAAATTATTCACAAATCACTTCTCACTATTCTCACTTCTCTGTGTCTGCCCTGCGTAACGCCAGCTGGGAGCTAGGAATGCGCTGGTCTAGAAAGGTCTCTGTTGATGAGCCCCCTGCCTTGCCTTGGATGCAGAGGTTTTGAAGAAGCCCACCACACCTGGATGCAAGGGAGCTGCTTGTAAGACAGTATCGTAAGACATGAAACCATGGACCCGTGTGTGCTCTGTACTTGTGGGGTCACTCCAAGGGGTAAGGAAAGTCAGATTTTATGAGGTATAACCCTGTAAGGCAGGGCAGGAGCTGAGCACCCCTCATTCACCTCTGTGAAGCATTCTTCCAGCACAGAGCCAGGCACTATGGACAGCCCAGAAAGTCACCTCAAGGCAGGAGAAATACAGCTGAGTGTCTACGCTGAGCCAAGAAAAGGGCAAGTCCAGGACACAAGTCCTTGTAATGGGACCGGAGTACCTGTCCTGTGTCACCCAAGCATGACCCACTGGCCACAGTCTATTCAGATTATGGAAAGGCAGATCCTAAGCCCAGGCTATGGCACTAAATGAGCTCAAAAATTCTCACTTTTCAACCCAAGGCTATGCCTGGGCATGAATTTGTGCGCAACTATGTGGTAGCAGGTGATGCCAGACAACTGAGGTGCATCAGTATTTACTCAAGAGTGCAATTGTACCTACTGTGGGTGTTTCTGGGGAAATACGGTGTACATCACTTTGCGTCCGGGCTGCCCATAAAGCATAGGTGCCTTCATATCACTCCCAAAGGAAAGTAACAGCCTTTTCTATTCCAATATAAGGATTTAGTCGCAACCCAAGGTTGGTTGCGAACCAGGTTGGTTCGCAACCTGGTGCAGATAGGAGCAATTGGTCTTAATTAACTAAACATACTATATGTGCTATTGCTCCGCATTTATGTGGTTAAGGGAACACATGTCCAAGGAAACAATTTTGTTGTCGCTTCCTTTGCACGTTCATTTCTAAACAAGTGGGTTATTGTTTTATTAAGGCACCAAATCCCCTGATTGATGGCCACATTCACAGGATGACCTTGTCATTGTTTTCTCAAGTACTTGTAATTGTTACAGTGGAGAACGCTGGGCTTTAATTATCTGTGCTAAAAACTCATACACTCTGGTTACACTCTGCTGATTGTATTGGATACACTACAATATTTATTTGCCGAAGAGGAAAAAATGGCAATGGCAAGTCAGTCTAAGGACTCTCACAAGAGAAAGTAATGGTGGATATTACAGGTTCCTAAAATACTGTAATAGCATATAGTAATTCAAGAAAGCCTGGTAATCAGTTGATGCTCGGGTTCAGTACAGATTACCTGCTATTATATCAGGCAGCCTCTCAATCTTGAGAAAATATCTGTAAATGTATAAACATTTAAGTGAAAGAGGTATAGAATGTAAATGCCATGGGTTGGCAAACGGTGCGTGCTGCAGAAACATTATGACTTCTTCCCCTTATTTGAATACAATGCATTCGTTTCACACCCCCAGCCAGTGGTTAGCATTACAAAGCTTCAATTGCCATGCATGCTCATTATAAATAATTTAATTCAGATAGCCTTTTTACAAAGTTCAGTCCCCGTGAGGATTTCCTACCAACAGCCTGAGTGCAAACTTCTGAACTGAAGTCTATTAGCAACTACAGCAAGGGTAAGACAAAGGGCAGAAAGATAAGAGCCAAAAGCTTACAATCATACATGAAGAATGTTATATTTTCACAGAAAGACAAAAAAAAGTGTGTGTGTGTGTAAAGCAGAGAGATCTATGCCATGCAAGATCCCTGTTATTAGAACAATAAGCCCTGGGGCTTTTGTTGTCAGGTTACTATAGAAAATAGTCAGATAGTATACGGAAACTATAATGATATATATAATATGTCATGAAAGTAGAGCTATGAAGTATTTCCCCCTCATGGATCACTCGGAATGCAAACGTCTTGTGCATTTGAGAGTCCCTGACTGCAAAATGCCCAGTGACTTTAACAGTATATACATTTTCCCCACGCTGTATTGCTTCAGACAAAATCACTAGAGACATGAATAAATACAGAGAGGATGCCAAGAGGCCATTATATGGGAAAGACTCTCATCTATGGCTTCCTCTCTTTGCTCATGGACTAAAATATCTTGGTCTGTTTGTCCTCTAGAAATGGCATAAGACTCATCTGTTTTCACTGGCTTTGAAAAAAGGAGAAGAGTAGCAAAGATATTACTTCTCTGAAGGACAGCAAGTGGGTTTACATGTATAAGATGCAGTTAGTAAGGAAAGCTGATGGAAAACTGTCAAATGCCAAAGAGTTGGCCATTATTATCATTGTCACTACTGAACTTGTGGTAGAGGAATGTATGGAAATATTTCCATATGGAGACACAGAACATGGAAAGATATAGAGCATGCAAAAAAAAAATACATTAGCTCATATTCAAACTATAAAGAAGATACATTAAAACATATCTCATGAGGGCAGATGTGTACATAAAGAGATAAACACTGCAAGTGTACGTTCCCTGCCTGATGCCTCATTATAGATGTAGTCACTACCATAATATTACCGATGCTCCTGCTTGCCACTGTAATATAACTTTGAAGTCCATTATTGCCCTGTTCTGCTGCTTTTCCTCACAGTTGGTAGTGTTTTGCTCTGTAAGCAGCCCAATTGATTTCATAGAGAGAAAAAAACGTTGGTCTCAGGCAGTATTATTTAAAATGCAGAGAGACATTACAGACTAATTTAACAGAGATGTTGTATGTGAGCAGGAAACATGCACCATACTTCGGAGGAATCCAGCTCCTGTTTGAATGTCATTATTGACTTCATTTCTGTCCTAATTCTTCCATGTCTTCTACAACTAGAAGGTCTTTTTCAAATTCATCTCTCAATACATGTATTGTATAAAAGCTTATTATTGCTTACAGTGTAAACATTGTATTTATTACAAAAAATATTTTACAATTCTATTTCAAAGTTGCTTCAGTCCTTAATTAATCCAGTTAAGCTTGTGTATATCTACCAGGAATGTCTTATGAGACATCATTTCAGCATTGTAGTATAAAGGGAAATGTTAGACATACAAAAACACTGATGCAAAGTGAATTCATAGTTAATTCATTTCAGTTGACAAAACACACATTGAATAGTGAGACCTTTCTCAACAGAGACCTTTCTAGACCAGCGCATTCCTAGCTCCCAGCTGGCGTTACGCAGGGCAGACACAGAGAAACCGCGCAGTGTCCTTATTTCCTTATCATTTATGAGTAGGTTTAATTTATAAGCTATAGATTGTGTAGTTGTGACATATTTGAAGCAAAAAGGATGTAAATTGAAATAACAACTCTTTACCTGAGCATCTCAAGCTCACTATAAATTTAAGGGCGAGACCCCAAAGGATCAGAAATCAGAATAGCTGTATGCACCATAATCGAGTTTTGCTAAAATGAATTGGTTGAGTATCTGAATGAGCAGTATGGTTTTTGGTCCTTACACAGGCAAAATTTCTACAGTGGAGCTATTAAGGTCTCAAATCTTAAGTATATTTAAGCACCAGAGTCTCAAATGGGAGTTGACCATTCACAAATTAGTTAGATTAATAGATTAGTTAGATTTAGATTTAGTCTTAAAGGGATCCTTCTGCTCAAGAACTGCAGGAGGTACTATAGATGAAACTTCAAAGAACAGCTGAGTACCATGATTTTCAGCAGGGAGTAGACTTATCCATAGGCTAACGGATGTGTTGAAGGGCAAATGCAGTGCAGGTAAGCTAAACATCCACTTTTCTATCGATGAAGGCTGCTGACCGCCACTGAACTGCTTTTCAGAGCAGTATCAACATGACTGTATCCTGGTACCCATGGCTTTGGCAATGGCGAAATGTACCATCCCTGTATGAAAGTTTTTAATTTGTAAGTTTACTTTTACAATGATTATTCACTTTGAAAATCTGATATTATCTTATATAAAATAAGAACAGAGGGAACTACAATGAAACGTTCAGTGTGGACCAAAGCACTTGTTTCCCTCACAGTTCTGCGGTGTTTTTTTCCTAGTGACAATTACAACTTTTCAAGCCTCATTCCCAGTCTGAATGAAGACAAGTATTGACCTCCCAGATTTCATTCATAACAGCTCTAATTGCAAAGCAGGTTAACAGGTGAGGCAGAAGCTGAACTCCGTTTCCCAGTCACCCAGTAGCACATCTGTTTCACTAGCCTGTGCACCTCCTTTTTTTTGTATAGAGTAGGTAGAAATGCCATGAAGAATTGTCATGCAGAAGATGGGACTCCCAATGTTTTGATAAAACACAGTTATCAACTTCACTTCCCACCTTTCAGCCTTGAACTCACACAGAAATTAAGAATTTTCTCATTGACTTCCTTGCTATCAGTCATGATGAGAGTTTGCTGTTAGAAAAGCTTGTGTACTTACTTACAACTTCCACTGTTTAAGTAGGGACTAAAAAGTAGAAAAAGGGATTGTGAAAGTGAAGTCTGGCTTCTTCTATGCAACCACTGTAGAATTAATTGATGTTTGTAATTTAGTTTTATGAATGTAATTGTAAACTGATGTCTCAGAGACTGAAAGCTGCTTTTATTTTATATGCAACTAACTACAAAAGTAATTTTGCAGGCTTCCATGTTTAATATATTGCATTTATACTCATTACTGCATAAATATGGCATAACTCAAGCGCAGAACTGTATTTCTGAGGCAACAGTAATTTTTTTCAGGTGATAGTTAAGCTTATAAAAGTATGAGATCTGCTTGTGGTCTCATTCAGAGAATAAGAGCATCAAAGCAGATGATATGGCATGTTGGATAGGAATTTTTTTTTTGGGGGCAGTTTTATATCGTGCTCATTTCTCATTATATCTTCTTGAACTCCTCAATGCCAGATTCTATGAGAACTCCTCAGGGCTTGACTTCCAGGGATATTGAAGAGGAGCACAGAGACCCATAGCTGTAGTGGTAGAACACTTACGCAGATGACATTGGCTTTACAAGCTCTCAGGTCCGCAGACACTTTGAGCCCTGTATTTGCTCCAGGGACCCTCACCTTTCTGTATGCTTCATGGCTGTGTGAGAACCCGTTCTCCCACAGAAGCCATTAAAGCGTTCAGAAAGGGTTTTAACTCTCCTTTTGAGTAGTGATACAGCAGCCAAGAGCTGCTGACTTCATGAGATCAGTCAAAAACGGAGGCTTGCAGTACACGGTGAGAGTATCTATTGGTACCAGTGCTACTCCCAGAGGCTCTCCTGCCCCTGAAGACCTGGAACATCATTAATAACCCACTGTTAGTTTTGGTCAGGCCACTGAAGCAAGCACTGGCTGTGTTTGTACTACGGTTGGACTCGATGATCCTGTGGGTCCTTTCCAGCCTGGTGATTCTATGATTCTATGATACTATTTAGTGGTAGGGTAACAAATCTAACATTTGGTAACAAACATTTGGTAGCAATCTAACATTAGGGTAACAAATCTAACACCTGACATTATTAACTGCAGCATTGACGTTTAATTGCATTTAAGAAACACATTCCAGGCCAGCCTCTCATCTCAGTTACACCTGAGCAGCTCTGCTAGGATAGATGAGTTTGTGTTCTGGTTCACAGATCTGAATTTGGCCCAGCATATATCCAAGCAGTGACTTTGCATTCAGCTCCAGGCAAACTCAAATTTTAAAAAAGCACTGTCAGCTCTGACTTAGGAGACAGTAGTGGGCATTGTGTCTTGTGGAGCAGAACAGTGATTCCAAAATGTAGGCTTATAGGATCATAGGATAATTCAGGTTAGAAGGTAACTAAGGAGGCCTCTAGTCCAACCTCCTGCTCAAGGCAAGGTCATGTTTGGGGTCAGACCAGATTGCTCACAGCTTTATCCAATCTTGTTTAGAAAACCTCCAAGCGTGGAGTGTGTACAGCCTCCCTGGGTAACTGTTCCTCTGCTTGACTGTCCCTGGGAAAAAGCTTCTGCTTGTTGCCAGTCTGTGATCTCAGCTTGTACCTATTTTCTCTTGTCCTCCCATCATGAAACTCTATGAGACATCCAGCTCCATCATTTTGAAGACCTCCTCATAGGTACTAGAAAGCTTATAATTCACATGGATCCCAGCTGGGGATATCAGCTAGGCTCCCTTTCCCTCGAAAGGCTAGATGATCTTTCAAGATCCCTTCCAACCTGTTTTGTTCTCTGATTCTATGACTGGTGTCCACAGTTGGCTCTGGGTCACTCTGGCGTGCAGTACATCTCACTACATTTTTGTGTGTTGTTGCAGAAATCTAACAGTTTTTAATGTGTTAATTTTCTCTTCTAAGCTCTTTCAAGCTGGCAGGTGCCCCTCCTCTAATTTATTCATCCCTTGTCTGTTTTAGAGTGATTTCTTTCTGAGAGTCCTGTCCAAGGTCAGCCAGAACTGCCGTGGAGGTGGAGAGCTGCTTCCAAGAGGGACTATGAAACTCCAGAAGGGATATTTCCAGTTTCCCTAGGTACACTTCTCCTTTAAGACCTCTTTTAGGTGTTTTGAGGCTAGTCTAAGTGCCGCAAACACACACAACTCTTGAGGACTTTGACATGATCTTCTCCAGCTGAAACTGGATTGAGAACTTGGGGATGAAAGTCTTAGCTCAGCAAAGCCTTTAAGATGCACCAAAGGCTTTGCTGAAGTATCTGCTTTAAGCCAAAACCTGCATATAGACACTTAACCAGTGTATGCCCTAAGCCCACGGACTGCGACTGTGTAGGTTACATCATAGAGTGATTTCTCGCCCCAATGTTATATGTGAAGCCAAAAAAGAAAAAACAGAAGCAATCCACTGCTTTTTAAATTTCGAGCCTTGTTGTTAGAATTAGACCACATTGTAGGAAGTTTGTTGTTACAAAATTGTCAACTCTACGCATAGATAAGAGCATCTATCTGTTAATAACTTTTTCTCTGACAAATATAACAAGAATTTCCCACTGTCTTGGAAATCAATGATATTCTTCAGCCTGCGATTCAGTTGTGCTGACCTCTCTGTCATAACCCTGCTTGTATTTCCAAGGTATATGTTCTTCCCTGTCACTGAAGAAATCTGTAGCAACAGAGACAGAACCAGCTTTCCACTATTCACAGTTAAAAAAAAAAGAAGAAAAGAAAAAGAGATGCTGCTATTATTGTGACAGAACAGATGTTATATAGAAAGGATTGCTTACAGATACATTGTAAGTTAATCACATCTTTTTCAAAGTATATTGAAAAATTCTTGTTAATGTCTGAAATGAAATACTTACGATTACAGGAAATTAAATTACTTACAACATTTTTTTTGCGGCCTCTCACTCTCAACACAGTCTTTTTTGCACACACATATAAACACACATAACTATTGTTAATTAAGACTGTCTCCATTATGGGGCTAATTAACAATTAGCATAAACATAATTAGCCAACGTTGACATTTAACTCATTACATTGTTTAAATAATTTTCAGAAATTGCCCTTAGTGGCATTCTGTCATACTGAAATAATGGCAGCACTTTGTCATGTAAATTAAATGACATTTGTGTTGTTTCCTCTCTAACTCAAGCATGGAATTTTTTTTTTAATTTAAGCTACATTCAGTTCAGACTCCAAGGTGATTCCCAAAACCTGAGCTACAACATGTGCTCCTTGGATCCCCTCCATAAGTAGCCTGAACTTTTGGGGATCTGTATCTTTTTATCTCCAGAGCCCACTGGATATCTCAGTGCAGATTCCCCATTCCCTGAGTGCTCCCCACAGGGTTGGTAACGGGTAATGATTGTTAGGTGATGGGTGGGATCTCAGAGTATGGAAAAGAATAGCCTTGCATCTTGCTGCTGCTGGAGTCAGGGCTTGCTTTCTGCTCTTATGTATTTGTGCTTGCAGCCCAGGAGGTCAGCTGTATCCTGGGCTGCTTAAAAAGAAGCGTGGCCAGCAGGTTGAAGGAGGTGATTCTGCCCCTCTGCTCTGCTCTGGTGAGACCTCACACAGAGCTCTGGGAAGTCAGCACGGGAAAGACATGGATCTCTTAGGCTAAGTCCAGAGGAGGGCCCTGAAAATGATCAGAGGGATGGAAGCCCTCTCCTATGAGGAAAGTGTGAGAGAGTTGAGCTTATTCAGCCTGGAGAAGGCTCTAAGGAGACCTTATTGCAGCCTTTCAGTACCTAAAGGTGGTTTATAAGAAAGATGGGGACAAACTTTTCAGCAGACTCTGTTACAATAGCCTTGTTTTAGTTTTAAACTAAAAGAGGGTAGATTTTAACTAGACGTAAGGAAGAAATTTTTTATGATGAGGGTAGTGAAACACTGGAACCGGTTGCCCAGGAAAGCCGCAGAGGCCCCATACCTGGGAACGTTCAAGGCCAGGTTGTATGGGGCTCTGAGCAACCTGATGTAGTTGAAGATATCCCTGCTTATTGCAGGTGGGTTGGACTGGATGACCTTTAAAGATCTCTTCCAACCTAAACCATTCTATGATTCTATGATCTGTGGGTGAGTTGCTCCATGTGGCCTGTGATTCAGTGGGACAGCATCTTCTCCCTCTGGCCACAGGAACGGCATGAGAGTATAAGCCTTCCATAGCACTCAGGTATTGCAGCAAAGAGTATTATACGCTTTATATATGTATAGTCTTCAGATGAGTGCAAAACCTGTTCCACGTGCAATCCAGCATACATTATTTTGAAGTGTAGTATTTCTGATAAAATAACCTCTTCTGTGGGTCACAATATTTTCAGTGTCCTGAGAGCTGACTGGGATAGTATTAGGATGGAGTATGACTAACACAATGAGGAAAGAGGCAGATTAACCTGAAATATATTAAAACTTCAATGGTTAGTCACACTGTATTGCCTTGTGCTACAAGAGTTGAATGGGGATTGACATTTGCTGTGATGTAAGGGTTTTATCATAAGATCGTTAGAATAGTTAGGGTTGGAAGGAACCTTAAAGATCATCTAGTTCCAACCCCTTTGCCATGGGCAGGAACATCCCACTAAATTAGGCTGCCCAAGGCCCCATCCAACCTGGCCTTGAACACCTCCAGGGATGGCGCAGCCACAACTTGCCTGGGCAACCTCTGCCTGTCTCTCACCACCCTCATGATGAAGAAATTCCTTCTAATGTCTAGTTTAAATCTGCCCCTCTCCAATTTATACCTGTTCCCCCTCATCCTGTCACCACAAGCCTTTGTGAATAGCCCCTCTCCAGCTTTCCTGTAGCCCCTTCAGGTACTGGAAGGTCGCTATAAGGTCTTCTCTGACCCTTCTCTCCTCCAGGCTGAACAACCCCAACTGTCTCAGCCTGTCCTTGTATGGGAGGTGCTGCAGCCCTCTGATCATCTTTGTAGCCTCCTCTGGACCCATTCCAACAGCTACATCTCCTTCTTACATCGAGAATTCCAGAACTGGACACAATATTCCAGATGAGGTCTCACAAGTGAGGAAGGAGTAGAGGGGCAGAATCACTTCCCTCTCCCTGCTGGCCACGCTTCTTTTGATGCAGCCCAGGATACGGTTGGCCTTCTGGGCTGTGAGCGTACATTCCTGGCTCATGTTGAGCTTCTCATCGACCAGCACCCTCAAGTCCTTCTCTGCAGGGCTGCTCTCAAGCACATCATCTCCCATCGTGTGCTGAAAACGGGGTTCACCCCAACCCAGGTGTAGTATCTTACACTTGGTCTTGTTGAACCTCATGAGGTTCTCACAGGCCCACTTCTCCAGTTAAAGGTGAGGGTTGAAGGTACAGTTTGGAGCAGCTGAGGGTGCAGTTTGGAGCACCAAGAGGCTGAGCTCTGAAGGCTTGCTGTACAGTTCTTGGGTATCAGGTATTTGCAACAGGATATTTTATCTCACAACCCAGCCTACCTGCAGCACTTGGTAGTCATGGTGGTGGGAAGGTTAACAGTGTAGAGCTCTAAATCTTTATAGCTCTTCTCTATGAAGAATTCATATGTACTTGTATAGAGACTTTTCTACACCATTCTGCCTTCCTTAACTCCTGGCAGATCTCTTTAATGCAAATGACTGTTCTATATTGTGGTATTCTAGATTAATGAAAAAAGGGAGAAAGAAAAGGAAGACCAAGAAATGGTCTTCAAAGGCACATGAGCATACGAGTGAAAGACCAGGAAGTTTCTGAGAAGCACCAGTATAAGCACTTAGGGTGAACATCAGCAGCCTTTAATCAGGGACTTATCAAGCCAACAGCCCCCTTAATCAAAGATAATTCCTCTGGAGGCATCCCCTGTGGAGGACTCTCCATTACATTTCCATAGAATGCGTCACTTAATCTGCTGACAGCACATTTTTCAACCAGAGGCATCTAGAAGATGAATTCCCTAATCAATGAATTCACCATCAGAAACTGGGTGATAAACTTGGGCTTTCTGGCGGCTCTGAGATCCAGCTCCCGTGGACTTGCCCTTTGCTCTTTTGCTGTATTCTGCGGAAAATTAGGAGGAATTCACTTATAGTATATTTGTCTCCTCTTTCTTTTCTGCTTCATTGGAGTTCATCCGTGTGAGAACTGAATAAAAAGGACTAATAAACCAAGCAAAGGTTTTGTTGAGCGCTAGCACACATCTTGTTAAAATGGTGTCTGAACTGAATGCTTTTTAGGTAAATATTTTTGAGATGAAGAAGTGCTTCAAGTTGCAACCTTAAAATTATCACTCCTTTAGTTCTTCTTTATTTAGACTACAGGAAGAGAGAAGCTGGTCACAGTTGTAGAATAGATTTTTCTTATCAGTGTGAAGCCTGTATCCATTACAGGTGACCTGTCCAACACAATTAAATACCCTGGACAGAAGGGGGTGAGTGTTACGTGCTAATTTAAACCTCAGAAAGGGGATAAGAGTCACTTGGTGGCACTGGTTACATCATAGCTTCCCTTTTTAACAGTTTCAGGATATATATGTTAATGCACCCCTCATGTAAAACATAAGAAGTAGGAAAACCTAGCCAAGGGAGGAAGAAATTGCACCAGGAAAAGTCTTTTAGTGGCAAGTGAAAAAAAAAAAGCAGGAATATTATTTTTGTTCCCTGTAAAGTGAAACAAAATCTTCAGCACAGATTTCAGTTGGAAAAAGTGAGAGCCCTTAATTATTCCATTGAAAAGCGGAAATTGGGATAAGAAATCCAGGTAAAAAGATGCTGAAGATAAAGACTGACTTGGGAAACGAACAAGAAGTCTGAAATGGATTAAGAAGTTAGTGAAAATGTATCCTCGGGACTTCTTGGCCTGCCACTCTATTTTCAAATGGAGTTATCTACTCTGTGTTGTTCTTGATAACAGAAGAGAAAATGATCTGTCAGAAAGCAGTTAGAAGGCTTGGTTTTAGACTCGTGCCTGAGACTCAGTTTTCCTCTAGGAGCTGGGCCACAGACTTTGTTAATAAGATACATACCAAGAAGTTCTTTACGGATAAAGCTTGAACTACCGTGTATGTGTTGTTCTATTCCTGAC